>NC_141075.1:11261642-11836642 GCF_041138505.1 Cibotium barometz
TCTGAAGACCCAATTATCAAATTAAGAATTTCATTCTGAATATCAATTTGTATGAGTTTCATTACACAATTCCAACCTTTTACTGCTACTTCATAAATTTATGACATTTTTGGCTTCTCGGTTAATCCACTTTAGCCAATTCGCTCTGATACCAGCTATGAGATCCCTGGTTCCACCGCACAACGAATTTAGGGATGCTAGTAGCGGAAGTAGCACTTCTTGCGCAGGGCCGGGTCCCACACTCGGAGCCTCGCCCCCACGGATATCCGGACGGATATCCGGACAAGAGACTAATCCATCGGTTAACTTGAAAAAACTTTCCTTGCCCAGAAGGCACGGGCGATTCCTCTAGGATAACTTTTTTCTAATGTAGTCAAAAGCTTTGTCTAACAGAACTGATCTGACCGAACCCGTAAGTCCCGTAGTCAGATTAGGAAAAAGATTGCACTTGGATCATAGAGACCAATGCTTTTTTCCTCATTGAGAGGCATAGCCGTTGATTCTATTTCATAGAACAATTTTTGTCCGGGATTTACTTCATCGCTCATACCATAACAGAATTGAGTCTCAAATTAGGGATCCATCAATCCAGCCTAACCCCAGTCCCATGGGTTAGCCAACCACCCAACCATTGTAGTGATGGGATCCAATTAAGAATTTGGTCAGGTTTTGTCCCAGGTAAGTACAAGGGAAAAGACTTCCCTGCCCCCTAGACGGATAAAACTAGTCACACCACTTACACACCCAATATGAAATTTCATTTTTCTCAGCATCATCTATCTTTACAAAATAATCATTTAATGAAACCATTGTCTCACTGATCATAATCCTCAAAATCTTCGGTTAAATCCTTATTTCCAATCATTTCTTCATATGTGTATCTATGGCATCATTGGCAACCAGAACGCTCACCACCTGACCACTCAAGGGCCTTTTCGATAGTTCCTAGCTCATAGTAACCGGCAATATATTCACATATCAAAATGGAAACTCCGTTGAGAATCAGCAAGATCAACCAACGGATCCATATAAAAGGGCCATGGACTCATCCGTCGAGGACCAGCAAGGTCAATCAACAAGATCCATGCCCGAATTTAGAAAACAACTCTTACTCCTTGATCCAATATCTTCCACGACGCATGTGTGGGTATCGTTGGCGACCCAGAGCCGGAGCACCGTATGGTCCATACCCTCTAGGATCCTTTGCAGGTGACCTAGCACTTCACTCATAGGCCGCTTCCTTGGTCCCTCATCCACCGTATCGGAAGCTCACCATTTTAATCGAATCGAGGCTGGTCAACTGACCTTGCTACGTGGACGTCTTCCGTTGACTCTCTGTAGCTATTGTAACTTTATCAGCTAGGTCACCATGACCTTAATCACAAGACGGTCAAAACGCTTTCTCAGCATTCTTGACATAAAACAGTCATTTAAAAACAGGCCATAAATACAATTTCTATAACGAACTCTCATCTTTCCATAATAATCAACATTACTTAATCCACATTCATTTCATATAAATTCCTATTCTCATTCAATCGCATCATTTTCCATCTCATCACTTCTTTTCTCAAATATCCCTATTAGATCTCATCCACTCGCATTTACCCATATCCACATCTCATCACATCATATTCATTCACATCTCATCCATTCATATTTACCCGATTCGCATCACATCACATCACATTCATCACATCTCGATTCACATGACATCACATCCATTCTCATCCCATATCATTCATTCACATCCCGATTCACATGACATCTCATCCATTCATATCCCATATCATTCATTCACATCTCGATTCACATGCAATCACATCCATTCACATTTCATATCATTCATTCACATCCCGATTCACATGACATCACTTTGATTCACATCTCATATCATTCATTCACATCTTGATTCACATGATATCACTTCCATTCACACCCCATATCATTCATTCACATCCCGATTCACATGACATCACATCCATTCACATGTATCCATTTTACATCACATCACCTCCATCCATTCACATCCATCACAACACATTCAATTCATATTCATCACATTCACATCCACATATATTCTTTAACATACACATCTATATCCATTCTTTCACATACATCCACATCCATTCTTTCACATACTCATTCACATCCATTCTTCACATACACATTCACATCCATTCTTCTCATACACATCCTTATCCATTCTTTCACATACTCATTCACATCCATTCTTCTCATACACATTCATATCCATTATCATCACATACATTCACTCATATTCCATATCATTCATTTACATTCTGATTCACATGACATCACATCTCATCCATTCCTTCACATTTATCTGATTCACTCATATCCCATATCATTCGTTTACATTATTTTGATTCACATGACATCACATCTCATCCATTCATTCACATTTATCTGATTCACATCACATCTCATCACATCTATCCACATCACATTCTCATCACTTCTATCCACATCACATTCTCATCACTTCTATTCATATCACATCCATCCATCCATTCATTCACATCTAGTTGATTCTCATCACATCTATTCTCATCACATTTGTTTACACATAGAATTTAAGAGAATTTCTAATTTTTGATATCAAGATTTTTTACGCATCTATTTATGAATAAAATCAATTTCAGTGGGGGAATAACACTTAACAAAATCCTTTATGCATCTATTTATGCATAAATTCAATTTTAAGAAAAATACCACTTTTAAAATAAAAATAAATCCTTTATGCATCTTTCTATGCGTAAAATTAATTTTAATGAAATTAACACTTTTGGAATAAAAATAAACTCCCTTATGCATCTTTCTATGCATAAAATCAAAATGAATGAGAATAACTCTTTTGAAATAAAAATAAATTCCCTAATGCACCTTTCTATGCATAAAATCAAAATCAATGAGAATAACTCTTTTGAAATAAAAATAAATTCTCTTATGCACCTTCCGCCGATACATAAAATCAAAATCAATGAGAATAACTCTTTTGAAATAAAAATAAATTTCCTTATGCATCTTTCTATACATAAAATCAAAATCAATGAGAATAACTCTTTTGAAATAAAAATAAATTCCCTTATGCATCTTTCTATGCATAAAATCAAAATCAATGAGAATAACTCTTTTGAAATAAAAATAAATTCCCTTATGCAGCATCTTTTCATTCAATTCTCATTAGCCTTAATGAGTTATGAAAAATGGTGTTTAAAAATTAAGCAAAAATTAATCTTTCCTCCTTTTGGACTAATCAAGAGCTCTAATTAACCACTAATCACTAATTAATTCTCACCATTGAGCATATCATTGGATAGAGCATGAAATTGCTAAGCTATGTACATCAACTAATGTGTACATTAATATATAATTAGAGATTAATTAAACTATTAATTTTAGTATTTCTCTTTGTGCAAAATTAAGCAAAAGAGAGGAAAATTCCTTCAATTGATGAATAAATTGATGTAAGTAGGTGTTTTGATGCATGCTCTTAAAACACTCCAAAAACACTAATTTCGACCCCTTACATAAACGGCTGTGCCTCTTAATAATGAGGAAAAAAGCATTGGTCTCTATGATCCAAGTGCAATCTTTTCCTTGATTTAACTATGGGACTTACGAGTTCAGTGAGATCAGTTTTGTTGTTTAAGGCTTTTGACTACGTTAGAGAAAAGTTATCCTAGAGGAATTGCATGCACATCTATTCATTCACATGCACATCTATCCACATCCATCCATTCCTTCACATTCATATCTATCCACATCCATCCATTTATTCACATGCATATCTATCACATTACATCTCATTCTCATCCATTTACATCACATCACATTCACGTCCACATCCATTTACATCACATCACATCTCATCCACATCTCATCACATTCACATTCACATCCATTTATATCACATCACATCCCATCCACATCTCATCACATCCACATCCACATCCATTTACATCACATCACATCTCATCCATATCCCACATCCACATCCATTTACATCACATCACATCTCATCCACATCCACTTACATCTTATCACATCGCATTCACATCTTATCACATCGCATAGTGCCATTTTCTACTTTCGATACCGATGGGACTTTTCTAAGTTTTTGCCAATTGCTTCACCTAGTTAAAGATACTTTTTCTCGATGGATATTTTCATATTCTTTCTCAATTTTCTCAAGTGAAATATATTCAATATTCTTCTTTCTGAGTAAGAGATTCATGGGATTTACAAAAATCAATTCTAACCATATTTGCCAATAAAATTAATAATAATTATGCTAAAAATTCTACTTTTGATAAATACTCATAATTTGAATTATACCAAAAATTTCTCTTTTACCCTTTAATTACTTGGATCTCAATTATCATGGGAATTTCTCTTTTTGCATAATTTTTTTTTGTGCCAAAATTTACTCTTTTCTCATAATCAATTAATTATGCATAATTACAAAAAAAACTATTTCTCATGAATATGATGTAAATCATTATTTTTGCATAGGATGTGTAATCCTATAATATGGTAGGAAGTCCTCTTTTAGCATTATGCATAAAAATAAGATATGTATTATTTTTTGAAAATTTGTTCATAGCTTCGCTGCCACCTGTTCACTCAGGAGCCTTTTTCAATAGTTCTTAGCTCATAGTACTCAAAAATATCATCATATAAGAAAATCTAGATAAGATTAGCAAGATCAGCAAGATCAACCAACAGATCCATATAAAAGAGCCATGGACTCATCCGTTTGCAAGGCCAATCAACCAGATCCATGCCTGAGTTCAGAAAACAACTCTAACTCCTTGTTCGAGTTTTCTTCCCCGATGCACGCGTGGGTATCTTCGGTGACCTAGAGTCCGAGCACCGTATGGACAGCACCCTCTAGGTTCCTTCGCAGATCACCTAGCGCTTCAGTCTCATAGGCCGCTTCCTTGGTCAAGACCTCGACCGACCTTGCTTGTTGCGAGATGTCCTCCATTGAGTCTCCGTCAGAGCTATTGCAACTTTATCACTTAGGTCTCCACCACGACCTCATTCACAAGATGGTAAAAATGCTTCCCCGGCATTCTTGACATAAAACAATAATTTGAAAATAAGTTTTATAAATACAGTTTCTAATGAACTCTCTTCTTCCCACATTATTCCACATCATTTCTCGTTATTCCACATTCTTCTACATCAATTCACATTACTTATTCCACATCCAGTCATATGTATTCCCATCATCTTCATCCATTCTCATCCAATGACATCATATTACATCTCATCACATCTATCCTCATCACATCTCATCCATTTACGTCTACCCATATCCACATCACATCCATTCACAACACATCTCATCCATTCACATTCACATCTACCTATATCCACATCACATCCATTCACATCACATCTCATCCATTTACATCTACCCTGATTCACATCACATCTCATCCATTCACATCTACCTTGATTCACATCACATCTCATCCATTCACATCTACCCTGATTCACATCACATCTCATCTCATCACATTCACATCACATCTCATCACATCACATCTCATCACATTCACATTCACATCTCATCACATCTACCCTGATTCACATCACATCTCATCACATCCGTTCACATCACATCTCATCCATTCACGTCTTATCATATCATATTCACATCCATTCACATCTCATCATATCATATTCACATCCATTTATATCTCATCATATCATATTCACATCACATCGCATCCATTCAGATATCATATTACATTCACATCTCATCGCATTCATTCAGATATCATCACATCACATTCACATCCATTCACATCTCATCGCATCCATTCAGATATCATCACATCACATTCACATCCATTCACATCTCATCGCATCCATTCACATTTCATCACATCCACTCACATCTCATGACATCCATTCATATCTCATCACACCCATTCACATCCATCACATTCATTGCATCCACATCATATCACATACATTCCATCCACATCTATCTTTATCACATCACATTCATTCCATCCATATCACATGACATCCATTCTATCCACATTACATCACGTCCACATCTATCTGTTGAAATGTCAAGCTCGTATACAGCTGGAGGATAGCACATGGGTGCTGACAGAGTGACAGTATGGTAGATGGATATCGTGTGGTGTGTTTATAACCGCGTCCAGCTGGTCATGTGTGGTTTGTGGACATTACATTAGGTTTACTTTGTAGTGTGGACATAACACTATGTTGTGTTCTCTTTTGTGTGTGTGAGAGAGATGATGACTATGGCTTCTCTCCTTCTGTATGATTGATGAGAGATGATGACTATGGCTTCTCTCCTTCTGTATGATTGATGAATATGGATTAGGGTTTGGTTCTCTTGTGTGTGCTCCCTCCTTCTTCTGTTTTTTATCATGGTATCAGAGCCTAGAGCTCATTAGTTGGGTTGTGAGAGTGAGTGAGAGAAGAGGGAAGAAGAAGAAGAAGCTGTGAAGATTTCCATTGAAGCTGTGGAGCAAAAGAAAGCTGTGGAGCTCACCTCGGTTACAGATCTGAAGCTTGGCCTAACGGGTAAGAGTAGCAAAACTCTCTTGAGTGGATTGCAGGTGCCAAAGAGCAGGTTCAGTGAAGATTTAAGTGCATAAAGCAAGCAAAAAATTTCTGGTTTTGAAGCTTTCATGGAAAGCTTGTGAAGGAATGTATTTTGTCAAATGTATTGGGGAAAATACAAAGGAAACACAGAGGTTCTCATGTATTGTGAAAGGGAACATGTATTAGCAACACTAGAGCAAACCATTTCCTGAAAGGGCACATGTATTAGCAACACTGGAGCAAACCATTGCATGAAACATTGATGTATTTCAAGAGATTTGTGAAAGAAAAATTCTGGTTTTTTTGACTCTTGCAAAACAGAGAATATATGCCCCGTGGAGGATCAAATGCGGCAATACTACTCAAAATTGGAGCTTGCCCTTCATACCCATGATGCATAGGTCATAAATAAGGATCCTATCAACTCAATGGTGATAACCCCTCTCTCCTAGAGCCTTAGAAGCAGGCGGCGCTTTTCTGTAGCAGTTTTGGGACAGGTTTCAACATTTTTCATGCCATTTACTCATTTCTACACCATTTGATGCCATTCAAAGCTTGGGGAGTTGAGCAAAGGCATTGCTAAGGCATTGTGAAGCTTGGTTGGAGCTCATTTGTTGGATTAAGATCTCATTGAAGTCAATTATCAGTCATTTACAGGTTTACAGAACTATCTGCAGAAACAGAGTCCCACTGATCAAAGCATTAATCCCTACCTGTAGTAGCAAACTAATCTAATTCCTTTGGTACAAGCAAGGAGCTATGAGTTGCTAAACTTTTGATTCAAAAAGTTTTGAATTTGAATGAGATTTGAAGAATCTATAAGCTTTTTAGTGACTGTTGGTCACTGACATATGCAGAAATAAGCAAACCAGATTGTAGCTCACTCAACTTGAAGAATTTGGTCATTTCCTCTTAGGAGCACTTGGAGCAAAGTATTAGGAAGCTAAAGATTACCTCAAACTTGGATTTCAACAACTTCTTGAAGGATTAAGGATCATTCTTTGACTGGTTTTTTTACTGGTTCTCTGGCGAGAAAAAACCAGAAAATTTCAACTAAACTTTTTTGAAGTGTAATGCCTTGGATGGTTGAGATACATGCATTGGAGAGTGTTTGGAGGCAAATGTGTATGCAAAACACATATTTGAAGCATTTTACAAAGGATTGAAGTCTTGGACAGCATTTGCAAGTGTGACATTACAGGGTACATTTAGTACATTGTTTCGAGTTCAATTTGTAAGCAAACATGGGAGATGGTCCAGTACAAATTGTTGGAGAGAAGCTTGACAGAACTAACTTTCAAGTGTGGAAGTTTCGAATGAAGAGTTTTTTGAAAGGCAAAGGTTTATGGAGTCTCGTGTCGGATGAAGACCCGGAGCCATTTCTACCTCCTCAACCAAATAATGCTGAGTTGGTGGCTCACAAGCAATGGGTAGAGCGGTCTTCGAAAGTGTTGCATTGCTTTTCAATATGTGTAATAGATGCCTTGCTTATTCACATCCAAGATGCAAATACACCGAAAGAAGCATGGGATATATTGTGCTGAATGTATGAGACAGACACTGGTGCAAGGAAGATACAACTAAAGCAACAGATTCACAGTGTAACACGAAGGAATAGGAGTATACATGAGTATGTTCAGGAAATCAAGGGTTATGCAGATTCCCTATCATTAATTCATGCCCCAATGGATGATGATGATTTGGTTGCTATCACATTGCGTGGTTTAGGCCGGGAATACAAATCTTTTGATACTTCCATCTCAGTAAGGTTGGGAGAAATGACAAACTTTAATGAGCTTGTGTCATTGCTCATTGTGGAAGAATTAAAGCTTGGACTTGGTGGTATGAATATTACAGGTGGTGCATCCTTATCCAGTAATGATGAGCATGCAAGGAATCAAGCTTTTTACTCATCTAGAGGCTCTCAAGGCAGGGGGAGATTTGCCCCTCGAGGCCGTGGAGGACGTGCTTGGAATGACAGGTTTACTCAACCACAATCAAATCAGAATTTTCAGAATTCACATCATTTGGACCACGTGTGGAGGTCGTGGATTTCAATCCCATAGGGGGAGAGTTGGAATAGGTCCTCGTGGTAGAGGACGATGGCAAGGTCCTCAACAAAATTTGAATGCGATTGAATGTCACTATTGTGGCAAACTTGGACATATGGCAAAAGATTGTTACAAAAAGCAGAATGATGTCTGGAATGGAAGACCACAACATGGAAATTATGCATCTACTAGTAACAATGATGGGAGTTCAAATCATCTTTTTGCAATGAAGCACATTATGGGGACAATGGATTCTCAGAATGCTAGAGATGAGTCATGGTATATGGATTCGGGTGCCTCAAACCACATGACATGTCATGGTGAGTGGTTTGAGAAGATGCAACCATTGGGTACAAATGGTTATGTGGTCACAGGAGATGATACTCAGCATCTTATAACACATGTTGGCAGTGTGCCCTTGAGGATGCATGATGGAAATGTGAAGAATATGTCAGAAGTGCTATATGTACCATCCATTACAAAGAATTTGGCATCAGTGGGCCAAATGATTGAGCAGGGACTACAAGTAAGATTCAATGAGAATGAGTATTTTGTGGAAGACTTTAAGCATGGCTGTAGATTGATTGCCAAGTGCAAGAAGGAAGGAAGGTTGTTCAAATTGGATGCAGGCATACCATAGTTGAACTCAGCCATGTTTTCTAAAAGCAATGGGATTGTGCAGGACATTGATATGTGGCACAAGAGGATTGGACATGTGAATATATAGAGATTAAAGAACATGCAAACAAGAGGCATTGTCAGTGGATTGCCTAGATTCAAATATGATAACTCAAATTTAGGAATTTTGGAAAATATGCACAATTTTGGGACAATTCTTTGTTAGATCCAATACAATGTTTACTGTGCGATATGCAAGATTTATTATTGGATGTTCTCAACAAGCATTCTTTGTTGTTAGATCCAATACAATGTTTACTGTACGATATGCAAGATTTATTATTGGATGTTCTCAACAAGCATTTGAATAATGTGATATGATTTATATACTATTGTACATTTGTAACAAGTGTATATGATGTTGGTGGTGGGATGTAAATTTGCCTGCACATACACACACACATGCACACCAGGAATTAAGCTTGTTATATCACATAGCCTCCAGTTGACCACCATCAAACACAGAAACTTTAACAAAGAAAGGATATTCAATGTAACTTTAAGTTGTAAGAAAGTCTAGGTGATAGAATTAAAAAGATCACCATCTGTATTGAATCAAAATTCTTGAACAATGGGTGAACCATAAATCTAAAAGCTTAAGAAAGCCTTACAATCTGAATAATGATCGAACTATGAGTTTGGTAGCTTCATACAACATTGCTAAAAGATTACGAAGCTAGTTGCCCATATGCTAACAAATCATTCTTGCTCAACTGCACTGACATGTTGATTGAATTGATTCTGTTTGGCCTTCAGTATTATAGCCTTTGGAATCTTGATTTTCTCTGGAAGTCGTCCACCCTTGGGCTTCCATGCCCAAATGATGCAGCTAGTATCTTCCCAGCGCTGAGGATCATTTCTGTTCTCTCGCCAATACTTGTTCCAGCAATCCTTATAAACCTCCACATCACTTGCATTCTTCTTCTTTGAAATTGGTGCCCAATATTGTATCTGAACTTGTAGGTAGTTTATCGAGTTGTTGTTTTGATCAACATCACTTGTTGTCACTCCCAACCATATTGGGTAATTTGCATCACAAGGTTGTACAAGCGCAAAATCTCCTTTAGACACATCAAGAGTCGGGTTGAACTCTTCAGCAGGTTTGGACCACAATAATGGTCCTCATTTACATCAAACCCTTCATCTACATTATCCTCCACTTGAAGGTTAAGAGGCTCAGCTTTTTCGCATACAATCCTTGGCCAAAAGTCATAAAATCCAATGTCTTCCCTTGCATTAGGGGTTTGCATGTTTATCATAAGATTCTCCCAATAGGCAAGGACTGGATTGATCCACTTAGCATAATCACTTTGGTCTCCTTTCTCTTGCAAGTGCTCTTTCCACCAATTGACATGTTTTTTTAAGCCCTCCACAACCTTCTCATTTTCCTTAACATACTCAAAGGGTGGCAATACTTTTGGAAAACCTTCAGGAAGCTTGGGTCTTCCCTGGTCATTTCTCTTCCATAACTCTATACCGCTTTCTGGTAACCAATCAACATTTTTGGGATGTACTTTGTATTGCATCAAAGGTATTCCATCACTCATATAAAACCTGAATTGCAATGGCTTTGAATTTCCAATCAAGCTATCGGCTCCATCATGTAAGCATCCCTTGACAAAGCCTTTGAAGTCTGCCACCTTTTGTAGGAGAAAGGGTGCTGGATGCATGCTAACACACTCATTAAAGATCTTCATCAAATGTGGAAATGTGAAAATGGTTTGTTTCCTTAACTTCTCAGAGAAGCGACTGAACAATGCATCAATATCTTCATGAGTATGACCAACCATAAGAAAACCAAGCTGCACCATGTCAAACACTCCTCGTGCAACCAATAGGGATAGATAGGCAAATACATAACGGTTCTTATTTTCAGAACCACAATTGTCAAGTTGCAACAACAACGTCCTTGGTATTCTCTTAAAAAATGTCCTTGAATTTGATGGCATTAAACTTGACGCATTTCCATTGCCCCTATCTTGCACATGTGTGTTAGTATGAAAGACTGACTGCATATGTGAAGAACAATTTTCCTCTATATCCACATTTGTTTCTGTCTCTGCATCTGCATCCTCAATGCTCTGCTTGCAATATGCATTTCTCTCCTTCAGTACTTCCATATGCTGATACAGGGCCATAGTAGACAAAACACAATCAAAAAGATCTGTTCGTGGTTCAGCATCTGAGTTTTGTGAGCTCAAGTCACCATACATGTGTTGCTCTCCTCTTTATAAGTTTCTTAAACATTTTGAGAGAGATGAAATTGTGAAGTTGGGATCACTTGGCCATAACTCCAAGGTAAAGTGACCATAAGCTGTTTGTCCATGTCCATGAGTGAGCATTCCTGTTAAGGATACTGGAAGCCTCTCAACCCCATTGAGAGATTTAGGAACTGGTTTAATTTGTGGTATGGCAGTGTTGCTCTGGTCCATCTTATCATGTATAATACACAAATACCTGTTTGGGTTCATTTCGGAAGAGCTCCTCCAAGCATAGTATAGATTTCTACAACTCATTTGTTTCAACATGTGTGCCCTTCTTTGTGCCATGTATCTGGCACGCTCCTCTTGATTTTTTGTTGATTCCAACTTGACCTTGATTGCCGTACAAATGTCGCATTTTGAGAAGGTGCTGGTTTTTGATAAACCAACTGTCTTGAACTCTGTGTTCCACAATCTTGAGAATGATGGTTGTGACAGTGGCCGGTATTCGAACGAGACAAGTGTGTCATTCACTTCACGCAATATGTCCACCTGTTTGTACATTGTTGGTAGAACACGTTGGGTCTCGCGGGCTCCATGCATAGTTGTCCTTGACCTATGTGGCATTTGATCGGCATTATTATCTATGAAGCCCTGTATGATTGATTTTGCCATCTCAACATGTGTCATGCCCTTCCGTATTATCCCACTGTTGCCATGACTGACATTACATGCACCATTCAAGAACTTCTTTCTGAGCCTATAGAACGTTGACTTACCGATGCCATGCATTACATACCATGCTTTACTACAAACCTTCTTCCCATCAAATGTGAACTCAAAGCACTCGTCATCTTGACCTTGTCTATAGGCCATGCCCATGCAATCTAGTACAAATGTGTATCGTGTACTATAGCTCTGTCCCCAAAAGTGTACCCTAGCTTGCATGATTTTGGATCTATCTCCAATTTGACAACATCGGTTCTCGCAACAATCAATGGTTGCGACGTTGTGAATGTTTGCAACATCACATTTTTTGCTAGCTCCATGGGTTTTATCGTAATTTTTCATTACCCTTACCCTATGGACATAGCTCCTTTTCTTATTTGTCCCTTCAATGATATCATAGTCAGTGATCATGGCATCATGGTGTTTGTCATCAGAACTATCGCCATCATTGCCCTCTACATCATCATCCTCTTTTTCATCACTTGAATTGTTTAGGCTGTCAATATTTTTTTGCATGAAGTGATCTTGAATACCCTCATCAATAGAAGAAGATTCTGTGTCCTTCACTAATGGTTCACCATTCTCAAATGTGAGTTGCCTGATCGGCCAACTAACCAAATTCAAACCTGAAACACAAGTTGAACTTGGATGCAAAGATCCTTCTACAATGACACCCAAGCTACTCTCCCCTAGTTCTCTACAATTTATAGCCTCGTATGGGTGGACCAGCAATACTACTCCATTGCCAAGTTTTGTAGATCTGTTGTCATCCCAGAGGATGACACTTTTCTCTTTCCAGCTCTCCCTATCTATAAAGTGATCTTCTTGATCAACAAGAAGTTTTGCAAAATTATCCTCTTTGGTATTAGTAATGTCTCTGTCCATAACAAGGTTGACCAATGGCCATTTGATGATGCTTCCAACTGCTTGAGACATTGTTCTTGCATCCATTGTGGCAAATGGAATGAGAAATGTGTCATCAAAGCTTTGTTGAACATGTATTGCTGCACATATCTCACCAATGAATTGAAAACCACATGTTTGAGATGCATCAATGGAATGAATAACCCCGCGTGCCTTCCTTGCAGAACCATCAATGAGAAACACTGAAGCACCTTGTTTTAGACCCTCCAATCCCTGAAAAAATCAAAATCTCAATAAGAAAGACTCAAGCGATGTTTTTGCGGTAGTACACAAAACTATAAATGTAATTCAATCTCAACATGAGTTCAGGCTCCAACCAAAGTTTGAATCTCACCTATCAATGCTAATTTGCTAAGAGGGAAGCTAGGATAATCCAATAGAACAAGTGGGGTGTGGGTGAAGATGGGTATATAACCAAAAGTGAAAGTAACTATAATCAAAAGACCTGGGACCTGGGCCTAGGCTTGGGCTTGGGGAATGAGCCATTGTGCATTATATAGATTTTAGTTGAATTTTTAATCGTATAGTTTATAAGTATATTTGGGTGTATGAGAAAAATAGGAAAGAAAACAAAAAATCTCAAGTTCAAGGTGAAGGCTCGAACTTGAGTCGGAGCCTTTTCTATTACACAAGTAAGTAAGAATAGAGAGGGAAGCTAGGATAATCCAATAGAACAAGTGGGGTGTGGGTGAAGATGGGTATATAACCAAAAGTGAAAGTAACTATAATCAAAAGACCTGGGACCTGGGCTTGGGCTTGGGCTTGGGGAATGAGCCATTGTGCATTATATAGATTTTAGTTGAATTTTTAATCGCATAGTTTATAAGTATATTTGGGTGTATGAGAAAAATAGGAAAGAAAACAAAAAATCTCAAGTTCAAGGTCAAGTTCAAGGCTCGAACTTGAGTTGGAGCCTTGTCTATTACACAAGTAAGTAAGAATAGAGAGGGAAGCTAGGATAATCCAATAGAATAAGTGGGGTGTGGGTGAAGATGGGTATATAACCAAAAGTGAAAGTAACTATAATCAAAAGACCTGGGACCTGGGCTTGGGCTTGGGCTTGGGGAATGAGCCATTGTGCATTATATAGATTTTAGTTGAATTTTTAATCGCATAGTTTATAAGTATATTTGGGTGTATGAGAAAAATAGGAAAGAAAACAAAAAATCTCAAGTTCAAGGTCAAGTTCAAGGCTCGAACTTGAGTTGGAGCCTTGTCTATTACACAAGTAAGTAAGAATAGAGAGGGAAGCTAGGATAATCCAATAGAATAAGTGGGGTGTGGGTGAAGATGGGTATATAACCAAAAGTGAAAGTAACTATAATCAAAAGACCTGGGACCTGGGCTAGGGCTTGGGCTTGGGGAATGAGCCATTGTGCATTATATAGATTTTAGTTGAATTTTTAATCGCATAGTTTATAAGTATATTTGGGTGTATGGGAAAAATAGGGAAGAAAACAAGAAATCTCAAGCTCAAGGCTCGAACTTGAGTTGGAGCCTTGTCTATTACACAAGTAAGTAGGAATAGAGAGGGAAACTAGCCTAATCCCATAGAAAAAGTGGGGTGTGGATGAAGATGAGTATATAACCAAAAGTGATAGTAACTATTATCAAAAGACCTGGGACCTGGGGCCTGGGCCTGGGCTTGGGCTTGGGCTTGGGCTTGGGCTTGGGGAATGAAACCGAAACCACCTTTCTGCCGGGCCGTCCCGGCGCTCCTCCGTCAACGTCCTCCTCCTCTCCCGGCGTCGGCGCACAGACCCACCCCCCTTCCTCCGCACTCCTCCTCTCCCGGCATCGGCGCACAAACCCACCCCCCCTCCTCCGCCGTCGGCACCCACAGCCCCCCCTCCTCCTCCGTCACGGCGCAGCACCCCCTTCCTCCGGCCTCACCTCTCCGCCATGCGCCCACACCCCCCCTTCCTCCGGCGCGCAACCAGCCCCCCCTCCTCCTCCGTTGCGCGGCGCAGTAGAAGCAGCCTCACCTCTCCGCCGTCGGCGCCCACACCCCCCCTTCCTCCGGCGCGCACCAGTCCCCCCTCCTCCTCCGGCGGCGCAGCAGAACTAGCCCCCCTCCTCCGTCGCGCGGGGCGCCGACCAGCCGCCCAAATTCAAAATTCAAAAGTTTCCCCCCACGGCCGCCGAAATCGAATTCAAATTCAAAAATTCCCCCCAAATTTAAATTCGAAATTCCCCCCAACGGAATTCCGCCCGCACCCCAAAATTCCCCGCCGACCCCTAAAAATTTTTCGCCTTCTCTCTCGAAAAAAAAATCGCAAAAAAACAAAATCGATCGACCTCGCAAACAAAACCTGCGCACCCGCCTTCGCCTTCCCTCGCAAAAAGAAAAAACGGCCGACCTCGCGTTTCACCCATACAAAAAACCTGCGCACCCTCGAGCAAATCTCTTGGAGCAATACTCTCCGCTCCTTGTGTCTCTGCAGCCCTGCGTTTCAAGCGCACCTTGGAGCAGATCGAGCCCTGCGTTTCAAGCGCGCCCTAGAGCAGATCTCTCGCAGCAATAATCTCTACAGCCCTGCGTTTCTAGCCGTTTCTTTTCCACGGATACCTCAAGCATCCGTCAAGATCAAGACTGTGCAACATCGGAGACTTCAGCAAGTAAGTCCTTCTTTAATTGATTGTCTACACTAATATAAACGCTTACTTGATTGCACGCTAAGTGTGTCATTTGTCGATCGTTGCTCGTCGTAGATGGTTTCCACCTCTTGCTGCTCTCTTTTGTATCTTCACATATGTCAAGAACCTGTAAAACTGATCCAAGATAGACTCCACAACTTGGATATAGACTCCACCTTAAGTTCGAGCCTCCCCTACATAGAACTTATGTGTTAATGCTCGACCTAGATTGAGACTTTGTTCTCCATACTAGTGCACCGGCCTTAAGGCTCGAACTTGAGTTTGAGCCTTTGCTCTCCATGCTAGTGTACCCCGCCCCAGCCTTAAGGCTCGAACTTGAGTTGGAGCCTTGGCTCTCCCCAGCCTTAAGGCTCGAACTTGAGTTGGAGCCTTGGCTCTCGATGCTAGTGTACATCGGCCTTAAGGCTCGAACTTGAGTTGGAGCATTGGCTCTCCCCAGCCTTAAGGCTCGAACTTGAGTTGGAGCCTTGGCTCTCGATGCTAGTGTACACCGGCCTGAAGGCTCGAACTTGAGTTGGAGCCTTGGCTCTCCCCAGCCTTAAGGCTCGAACTTGAGTTGGAGCCTTGGCTCTCGATGCTAGTGTACACCGGCCTTAAGGCTCGAACTTGAGTTGGAGCCTTGGCTCTCCCCAGCCTTAAGACTCGAACTTGAGTTGGAGCCTTGGCTCTCAATGCTAGTGTACACCGGCCTTAAGGCTCGAACTTGAGTTGGAGCCTTGGCTCTCGCCAGCCTTAAGGCTCGAACTTGAGTTGGAGCCTTGGCTCTGGACGCTAGTGTACACCGGCCTTAAGGCTCGAACTTGAGTTGGAGCCTTGGCTCTCCCCAGCCTTAAGGCTCAAACTTGAGTTGGAGCCTTGGCTCTCGATGCTAGTGTACACCGGCCTTAAGGCTCGAACTTGAGTTGGAGCCTTGGCTCTCGCCAGCCTTAAGGCTCGAACTTGAGTTGGAGCCTTGGCTCTCGATGCTAGTGTATACCGGCGGCCTTAAGGCTCGAACTTGAGTTGGAGCCTTGGCTCTCGATGCTAGTGTACACCGGCCTTAAGGCTCGAACTTGAGTTGGAGCCTTGGCTCTCGATGCTAGTGTATACCGGTGGCCTTAAGGCTCGAACTTGAGTTGGAGCCTTGGCTCTCGATGCTAGTGTATACCGGCCTTAAGGCTCGAACTTGAGTTGGAGCCTTGGCTCTCGCCAGCCTTAAGGCTCGAACTTGAGTTGGAGCCTTGGCTCTCGATGCTAGTGTACACCGGCCTTAAGGCTCGAACTTGAGTTGGAGCCTTGGCTCTCCCCAGCCTTAAGGCTCGAACTTGAGTTGGAGCCTTGGCTCTCGATGCTAGTGTACACCGGCCTTAAGGCTCGAACTTGAGTTGGAGCCTTGGCTCTCGCCAGCCTTAAGGCTCGAACATGAGTTGGAGCCTTGGCTCTCGATGCTAGTGTACACCGGCCTTAAGGCTCGAACTTGAGTTGGAGCCTTGGCTCTCCCCAGCCTTAAGGCTCGAACTTGAGTTGGAGCCTTGGCTCTCGATGCTAGTGTACACCGGCCTTAAGGCTTGAACTTGAGTTGGAGCCTTGGCTCTCGCCAGTCTTAAGGCTCAAACTTGAGTTGGAGCCTTGGCTCTCGATGCTAGTGTACACCAGTCTTAAGGCTCGAACTTGAGTTGGAGCCTTGGCTCTCCCCAGCCTTAAGGCTCGAACTTGAGTTGGAGCCTTGGCTCTCAATGCTAGTGTACACCGGGGGCCTTAAGGCTCGAACTTGAGTTGGAGCCTTGGCTCTCGATGCTAGTGTACACCGGCCTTAAGGCTCGAACTTGAGTTGGAGCCTTGGCTCTCCCCAGCCTTAAGGCTCAAACTTGAGTTGGAGCCTTAGCTCTCGATGCTAGTGTACGGCCTTAAGGCTCGAACTTGAGTTGGAGCCTTGGCTCTCCCCAGCCTTAAGGCTCGAACTTGAGTTGGAGCCTTGACTCTCGATGCTAGTGTACACCGGCCTTAAGGCTCGAGCTTGAGTTGGAGCCTTGGCTCTCGCCAGCCTTAAGGCTCGAACTTGAGTTGGAGCCTTGGCTCTCGATGCTAGTGTACACCGGCCTTAAGGCTCGAACTTGAGTTGGAGCCTTGGCTCTCCCCAGCCTTAAGGCTCGAACTTGAGTTGGAGCCTTGGCTCTCGATGCTAGTGTACACCGGCCTTAAGGCTCGAACTTGAGTTGGAGCCTTGGCTCTCGCCAGCCTTAAGGCTCGAACTTGAGTTGGAGCCTTGGCTCTCGATGCTAGTGTACACCGGCCTTAAGGCTCGAACTTGAGTTGGAGCCTTGGCTCTCGATGCTAGTGTACACCGGCCTTAAGGCTCGAACTTGAGTTGGAGCCTTGGCTCTCGCCAGCCTTAAGGCTCGAACTTGAGTTGGAGCCTTGGCTCTCGATGCTAGTGTACACCGGCCTTAAGGCTCGAACTTGAGTTGGAGCCTTGGCTCTCGATGCTAGTGTACACCGGCCTTAAGGCTCGAACTTGAGTTGGAGCCTTGGCTCTCGCTAGCCTTAAGGCTCGAACTTGAGATGGAGCCTTGGCTCTCGATGCTAGTGTACACCGGCCTTAAGGCTTGAACTTGAGTTGGAGCCTTGGCTCTCCCCAGCCTTAAGGCTCGAACACTTGAGTTGGAGCCTTGGCTCTCAATGCTTTACACCGGCCTTAAGGCTCGAACTTGAGTTGGAGCCTTGGCTCTCCCCAGCCTTAAGGCTCGAACTTGAGTTGGAGCCTTGGCGCTCGCCAGCCTTAAGGCTCGAACTTGAGTTGGAGCCTTGGCTCTCGATGCTAGTGTACACGGGCCTTAAGGCTCGAACTTGAGTTGGAGCCTTGGCTCTCGATGCTAGTGTACACTGGCCTTAAGCCTCGAACTTCAGATTGAGGCTTTGTTCTCCATGCTAGTGTACTCTGGCTTTAAGGCTCGAACTTGAGTTTGAGCCTTTGCTCTCCATGCTAGTGCACCCCGGCCCCTTAAGGCTGTGCACCCCAGATTGAGCCTTTGTTCTCCATGCTAGTGTACTCTGGCTTTAAGGCTCGAACTTGAGTTTGAGCCTTTGCTCTCCATGCTAGTGCACCCCGGCCCCTTAAGGCTCGAACTTTAGATTGAGCCTTTGCTCTCTATGGTAGTGCATCCCGGTCCCTTAAGGCTCGAACTCCAGTTTGAGCCTTTGCTCTCCATGCTAGTGCATCCCGGTCCCTTAAGGCTCGAACTTCAGATTGAGCCTTTGCTCTCCATGCTAATGCACCCCGGCCCCTTAAGGCTTGAACTTAAGTTTGAGCCTTTGCTCTCCATGCTAGTGCACCTCGGCCTTAAGGCTCGAACTTAGTTGGAGCCTTTGTTCTCCATGCTAGTGTACACCCGGCTTTAAGGCTCGAACTAGAGTTGGAGCCTTGGCTCTCGATGCTAGTGTACACTGGCCTTAAGGCTCGAACTTCAGATTGAGCCTTTGTTCTCCATGCTACTGTACTCTGGCCTCTTAAGACTCCAACTTAAGTTCAAGTCTCCCATACATGAAACTTCGCCTTAAGGCTCAAACTTGAGTTTGAGCCTTGTCTCTCTAAGTTTGAGCATAAGCTCCAAATGATTGAAAACCCATAGATGCATAATTCCTCCTAATATTTTGTGATATCTATAGTGAGGGGGCTAACTTCTTACTTTGCAACTTTGCAGGCCTTTGTGGAGACCACGGAGCACACATTACATAAGAACTTTGTCAAAAATGATTTACACTTGCTTCTATGTGATGATGATGTATGGCAAAACTGGGTTAAGATCATGAGGCTTTATGCAAAAGGCTTGCTACCAAATACAAAGGGCGAAACTCAAACTAAAGGTCTTGATCAAAATCCCAGACTTCCAACTTTGAAGAGTGGGCAAATTCAGCAGGCACCAGGAACAGTCCAACTAGGCCCAACGTTGTTTAGGTGCATTTTAGGCCTTTAGAAGAGTGAAGTTTTGGACATTCAAACATCACTTCTTGACAAGAGAATATTGCTTAAAAAGGGAAAGCAAACCCATCAAAGAATGGATATGGAGGAGATGGCTTGGAAGCTAAAAACAGATCGAGTTCTCAAAGATGCAATAACCGCCTTCTATTTTGATCTGACAAGGGAAAAGATGACTTGGGAAGAGGTGTGTGAGACATATAAGCTAGGGGAGTATGAGTATAATCAATTGAGGAGCTACAGCCAGTTCTTTGTTAGGGATGCTCTCAATCCTTCAAAAAAAAATCCTTCACTTTCAAAAAGTGTAGTAACTTTACTGAATCACCTATATAGAGCATCTATGGGTATTGTATCTCAACAAGACTCTATTCCTTGGAAAATTAGGGGGGTGGGTTTTGATATGACAAAGATTATAGCCTTCTGTAGTGAAGAGCATGTACCATTTCAGCTGGCAATCATGGACCTACATGGTACAAAGGAGCAGCTCTCGTCAGAATATTTCTCCAAGTTGGCACTTGCTTTGAACACACTAAACTCACAATATGAATATATTCTTGTGTGTTTTGTTGATTTCATCACCATTGGAATGCTTATCGAAGGGATTTCTAGCCAGTCAACAAAGGTGCACTATGAATTTGGTGTGATCCACACACAAAAATATGATGCCTGGACATCTGGAACAGTTGAGATTGCAACTGTTATTCTTTTCATCAGCAAGGTTGACAAGTTTGAGGCCATTGATAAGGTTCTCACAAAAAAGGTATTCATCTCAGGATCTAGTGGCCAAAATAGAGAATTCATCGACAAAGGCTTTATTGATGGTCTCATCATCACAGGGTTTTGTCCTGAACAAAGCTATGTTGTAGAGATATATTGTGGTGGAGTTGTGCTAGAGGAGAGCTTGCTAAAGAAGAGACGATGTATTGCTTTATGCAAAGATGATTTGGAAGCGATGGCATTAGAATCAAAGTGCTCTTCTCTTTTAGATGGTCACCCGTCCTTGCAAGAGTGGTGTGGTGCAAGTGGCGGCACAAAAAAGCAAACACTAGATGATGCAGAAAAAGAGAACCTTCAAAATCTTCACATTGATGACCCACCAAGTACAGAGGACGAAGAGGAAGGTGATGATATTGACAACAAAAATGACACAGATGATGATAAAGAAGTTGGGGATGCTATAGACTTTGAAGATGCAGGGCAAAGGAATGAAGAGGACCAAGGGAATGATGCTCTATTCAATGAGGATGCCGAAGACAATTTTGAAGATATTGGAAGGCATGAAAATGATGATGAAGGTGGGAATGGTGATGATATATTGGATTCTGCAAAAGCCATGGAAGCTACAAATGTTGGGGTTGCTATGGCCGTTGAGAAGATTGGGGATACAGATGTCAACAAGGCTTTCCATGCTCATAGCCCATCAAGCTCTCAACCAAAGAAAGGTATAAAAGTGCATTGATAGTGCTTATTATGAATGTACAACGAATCATTGAAAGGAGCTTATCAACAACTAATATTAGCAAAGGTTTTGTTCAAAGTGTGGATTTGTTGAAATAATTATTTGTCTTTTGATTAATACATTGGCTTTTTTGGATTCACTTTTAACATTTTTCTATTAAAGTGAATATTTCTATTCTATTTATCCTTTATTTCATGCCAACGTCTAGTACAAATGATGATGTACACTTACTATTAAGAAATTACTCCATATCCTAGTGTAGCAGTGAGGCTCAAAATTAAGTTTGAGCCTAATACAAATGATGACGCACACTTACTATTAAGAAATTACACTTACTCCATATCCTAGTGTAGCGATGAGTCTCAAACTTAAGTTTCAACCGTACCTCCACTTATGTCCAACCTTGGGGATGTCTTCCAACACAAGGCACAATCTCAAGTTGAGCGATCTTTACGTTGCCCTTGTAAGTGAGGCTCAAACTCAAGTTTGACTCTTATGTTATGGTTCCTAATTCATTATGGTACATCAGTCGAAGTTTAGTAATCTAAGTTTGGATACAAAGTATATGTGTAGATATAAAAATGACTAGTATTGTATTAGCCTTGTATTATTTAAATCCTAAAAGTAATAGCATTTTATTTTAATCTTACAGATATATACAAAGAAGGGAAAGACGAAGATAACATTGCTCAACTAGAACATCATCATGAAAGCCCTACTAGAGAGATCAACTCTCATGATTTAAATTCTAGAAATAATGAAGACAACATGGTGGAGGTAGATCACATCAATGATTCAGCTTTGCAAACATCTTCAAGGCCTTCAAGTGATAGGACTAAAGAGACTAAGGACATTCCTAATTTGCAAGTTAATGTTGAGGTTAGTGAGAATAAAGATAAAGTCAATGAAGAGCTTCAAGAGACTTCTGCAACCAAGGAGAGACAAGAAGAGATTGTTGAACAAATGGATGAGCCTACATATGCTACAAATAAAGGAAAAATAGTTGAAATCAAGGACTCTATGGCAGAGGGTGTTGAAGAAATTGATGAGGCTACATATGCTACGAATAAAGAGAGAATAGTTGAAATCAAGGACTCTGTGGTGGCAGAGGGTGCCAAGAAAACTAAAGGTATATCTTTTTCAATAGGATGTTATTTAAGATGATTTATTCAGCAATTTTGTGTGTTAAAAAGTATGTTTCTCAGCGAGAGTTGTTTTTGCAGGTATAGCTGCTTCTAACAATCACAAGTTAAGTACGCAAGAAATAGAGCAACGTGTTGAGGAGCTACGTTCCGATACACAAAAGAGTAGGCCTCTAGGAAGTTTATATTCTTTTGAGAGAGATGGAGATAGATTAGTATTTCAATCTTCACCAATCAATAGGGAAATGTAATCACGTCTAGGAGCCATCGTCATAGATGAATATGGGAGCATGAAACGAAAGTAAACTTGTGGATGTTTTGTTGTAATTATCTCTCATTGATAATATAGGATCACTTGTTTTAATATTGTTAAGTATGTAAACACATTAAAGTGTTATCATTCTTCTGTATTGTATGCAAAAAATATTCCTCGTGCAATCACCATAAAGAAACATGCACTTATACTTGATCTTAATGGAGTTTTACTCAACAAGGAAGAGAAGAGGCATCCACAAACAAATTGTATTCGAATTGATATTGGTCGCACCACAGTTGTTATTCGCCCCGGGTGTTTTGAATTTTTGGATGAGATTTGCCAGTACTTTCATGCTGGTATTTGGTCCACCATGCTGCACAAGAATGTTTGTGCCTATGTAAACACTCTTGAACAGTATGCACATAAGAAATATCATTTCTTTATGGTGTGGGGACAAGAAGAATGTTATATCCATAATCTTCGAAAAGTGTATAGGCCAGATAAGCCTACTGTTGAGGCTATGTTTAAACCTTTACTCAAGGTTTGGAATCAGTTCCAAGATATTTGCAATAAGAAGAATACATTGCTTATTGATGATAGCCCTTTCAAGGGATGTGTTAATCCAAAAGACAACTGTCTCTTCCCTGAAAGTTTTCAAGGAGGGCACGACTACGTACTGTGCAATGACCTTCTACCCTACCTTTTAAATCTAAATAATACAAATGACATTAGGTCTATTATTTTGCTTAATCGGCTAGGTCAATCTCCTATCACACATGGACATAATTTATTTATCGATTTTCAAGATGTACTGGAAGAATGGCTCCAATTCACCTCCCTATTTTTGCGAGAAGAAGTGGAAAACTCATCTTCTGCATCTTCACACTTACCATTATATGGTGATAAGCTAAAGTATGTCCAATCAAGAGGGGAAAAAAGAGAAGTAGAATCTATAAGCAAGGATCTAGCAATGTTGGCATCCAAAGCTGGAGTACCATTACTATCCAAAGACCAGCTAAGCTTGTTAAAATTGTGTTACAAAAGAAGGATTTTGAGTGATTAACATGCTATTGCTTATGCTACTCGCTTGGGATATGATCGTGGTCATCTCATAAGTGGAGTTGCAGCAAAAGCATACATATCAAGGCTACAAAAGGCTTACTTGAGCTTATGGGTAGGATAATGTCTGGTTTCATTAAACATTGAGTGACAGTATAATCAGATTCCAACCTAACCCAAACTAGTTATTGCTGTGCAGGTCGAAGGAAACCATTTCTGAGGTCTAAACGTGCAGTTTGAAGTATGAGATCTGTACAAATATCAAGACTTGTTGGGTGCAGAATGTTTGGAGCCATTTTGTACCTAAAAGCCCATAAGATAGACTTAAGCTTTGGCCAAAACAATGTACTTAGATGGGTTTAATTTTTGGATTGTACGAGCCAAATCTTTACACTATTGTATCAAGAAATCAAATGCCTTCAAACTTACTGTCATTTGATTATCTCTTTTGTCAATATTTGCAATTCGATTGCAATAAAGATGTGTTTGTTTTTTATTGAATATATTGCCTTGTCAAGGTGTAAGGCTATGAATATCATAATAATTTAATTTGGATAGACTCAATTATCTCAATAGTGAAAATCTTTTATACATCATATTCAATAAATTTGATGAAATTTAGCATTGACAATATACTCGCTCTTTTATTTTTTTGGTTGAACTAATGAGGTATTGGAGCATTTGTCTATGAAGGTTTAAGACCATCCATATCATGGATGAATTTATGTTGTTGGCACATAATATATTTATTCAAAATTTTGAATGTACATTAACCAAACATTTTGTTTTCAACAGGATATGTTGAAGCATATAGCTTTGATTTCAAGTGTACAGAAAACTTACTATTGAGGTGGCACCAATCATTGGTGACTTATATGTACCTAGAGGCAAAAGAGTTCCACCACCCCCAGATACAATAAGGAAACAAAGAAGAGTATTGATACTTGAACTCAATGGTGTTTTACTTAAGACCATTGAGATGCAACATGGTGATGTATGTCCAGACTGGGCTAAACATATGCATCTTGTGGAAGAGAATACAAGTGTTTGGCATTTGATTCGCAAAGATGCATTCACTTTCCTTGATTTTTGTATGCAATGGTTTGAGGTATGGATCTGGAGTACTAATAGACTACAAAGGACTCGACGCATTCTTGAGTTGTGCTTTCCTCGGCACCATCAAAAGTTTAAGGTCGTAGCAGGGCGGCATGCAGCATGTCAAAAGACGGATCTTCTTATTGGATATCGATTTGTATACCACAAAAACTTAGATGTAGCATGGAGAATTTTTCATGACCTGGATGGAAATAACACACTAATTTTTGATGATACCCTCTACAATGTAATGTGGAATATGCCCGGAACCTACTTGATTTTTCCAAAGATGTGGAATCAAAATATAGAGGAGCTTCAAAGTTTTTTGAAGACAACAATCAGCGCATGGTTACTTGGTTGGATTTATGCAAAGAACAAACGGGAGTATACTTGCAACACTTTAGTAAATGAAGCAGCTTATGATAGAGAAACTTTGTATGTATTGGAGCAATACATGAGAAAACGCTATGTTTGAGATACAATTTGTACTCAATTATTATCTTGACAAAGGATTTTTGTCTTCGGATAAATTGTAAACTTGAATGTAACAATCTCATTGAATGTAACAAGTGTTCTTTGGCATTATCATCCCATGTTTTTACTTCAATGTCCCTCAAATTTGAGCATATATATCATGATTTATAATCTTGATATAGTGTCTAAGTTGGGTTTTTATCTGTGGATCAATCGTAAACTTAGCATATTGTTACTGTCATTGAGATTTACTTTTTGTTTTGTTGTTTTTAACACCACACCCTTTAGAGATCTCTCATTTTTAAGGTTCCTTTTTATAATGATATTTAGAATTCTTTTGGCAAATTAAATAAACCCCATGTTTTTACTTCAATGTCTCAAAGTGGAGATAGTATTTAACATTATCTTCTTCATATGAAAGGTGTTGTATAATCTCAATTAAGTTTAGTGTCACGTATGTATCTATACAACTACAAACAAATACGCCAAATAGTTGTGTCAAGATATAATCTATTGGCACAAAGAGTGCACCAACAAATAGATGTTAGCTCAAACTACACAAAAATACCGAGTTTCCAACCAATCCTATAAGAAATGGGACTTGAATAATTCCCAAAATTCCTAAATTTGTCTTTGATGGACATATGCATGTTTGTGAAGCCTGTTAGTTTGGAAAGCAGGCAAGGTTGAGGTTTTCTAGAGAAGGAAATATGAGTAACAGGCCACTTGAGATAGTACACAGTGATGTATGGGGTCCTGCACAAAACCCATCTATCAAAGGCAGTCTATACTATGTGACATTTATAGATGATTTCATCTCAGGATGACATGGATATACTTTCTGAGAGAGAGAAGAGTGAAGTGTTGGAAAGGTTCATGGATTTCAAAGCTCTTGCAGAAAAGCAATATGGCTGTTGGATTAAATGTTTGAGAACAGATGGAGGTGGTGAATACACCTCAAAAACTTTTGATCATTTCTTGAGGAAGCATGGAATAAGAAGATAGTTGACTTGCAGGTATACACCTCAGCAGAATAGTGTGGCGGCTGAGAGAAAGAATAGAGTCATATGTGAAGTGGCAAGGGCAATGCTCAATGAAAAGACCATGCCAGATTACTATTGGGCAGAAGCATGTGCTACTGCAGTGTATATACTGAACAAAACACCTACAGCAGCCATTCATGGAAGCACACCAGAGATGCGGCTTACAGGTTACAGGCCAGACATTGGACATCTCAAAGTTTTTGGATGCATAGCTTATGTACATGTGCCTGATGAAAGAAGAAGGAAGTTGGATCCTAAGGCAGAGAAATGTGTATTTGTTGGATATGCACAGGATCAAAAGGCATACAAATGTTATAATCCTCAAACTAGACAAGTGGTCATCTCATGAGATGTGGTGTTTGATGAGTTGCTAGTTGGTACAAAGCAAAAGATGAGGGAGTCATTGAGTCACTTGAGGCAAATGTGCCTGTGAACTTGCCACAAGCATGTTCTAGTTCTACTACTATGTCTGGGCGAGCAACAGAAACTGAGAGTAGCAAAGTACGTCCATGGTCAGGACGTTTGAGGCATGAGAGTGTGAGCACTGGGAGTAGTGCTATGGATAAAGGAAAGAAGAAGGTCGAAGGAATTGGAATCACAGGTTATGAGTCATCTAGTTCAGAGAGTTTGGATGAGGAGCTTGGCATACCTGTTTTACGCACACCTCTGCTGGTGCTAGGTAGGACAGATATGTGCCACCACATGCTAGAGTTACAGGTATACAGAGTGACCCGCATGCATTGCGGAGATCCGAGAGAGTCAGATATCTAGTTGACAGATTGACATATTGAGATTTTGCTATGCACTATGCATACATGACATCTATGGTGAAGCATGTGGAACCTACATGCTATACAGAGGCTATTGGAGAGCATGTATGGGAGAAAGCCATGGATGAAGAGATGGATGCTTTGGAGAAAAATGATACATGGGAATTGGTTGAGTTACCGCAAGGAAAGAATGCAATTGGTTGTAAATGGGTGTATAAGGTAAAGTGCAAGTCAGATGGCAGCCTAGAGAGACATAAAGCAAGGCTGGTCGCTAAAGGATATGCACAAACTTATGGTCTTGATTATGATGAAACTTTCAGCCCAGTGGCTAAGATGGCTACTGTGAGGTCTATCATTGCACTAGCAGCACAAAAAGGTTGGGCTTTACATCAAATGGATGTAAAAAATGCTTTCTTGCATGGTGAACTACAAGAAGAGGTGTACATGGAACAGCCAGAAGGATATGTACATCCAGAATATCCTACTTTTGTTTGCAAGTTAAAGAAAGCATTATATGGTTTGAAGCAAGCACCTCATGCTTGGAGTGACAAGATCAGCAGATATCTTGTCAGTATTGGATTTGTGATTGGAAATGCAGACTCTTCACTTTATGTGAAGAAGACACATGATGGTATCGTGATGATAGTCATTTATGTTGATGATTTGATTATCACAGGTGATTGTGGGAGAGGCATTGATGAGGTTAAGGCCTCTTTATGCAAAGAGTTTGATATGAAACACCTTGGTGATTTAAGGTTCTTTCTTGGCATTGAGGTGATTAGAACAAGCAAGGGTATATGGCTGGTGCAAAGGCAATATGCACTTGACATGCTGGCAAAGTATGGTATGATAGCATGCAAACCAATGTTGACACCATTAGAGCAAAACATGAAGCTTAGGGCTGATTTGGGTGATGAGCTTGATGATATCACCATGTACAGAAAAATGGTCATGTAGCCTTATCTACATGACCATTACGAGGCCAGATCTCAGCTATGCAGTTGGTTTGGTAAGTCAGTTTATGCAAAGTCCTCGTAAACCTCACTTGGATGCTGTGAGACGTATTCTGAGATACGTCAAAACTACCGTGCATTATGGTCTTTTCTATGAGGCAGGAAAAGACATGCATGTCTATGGATATACAGATGCAGATTGGGCCGGTAGTGCATATGACAGGAGGTCTACCAGTGGCTATGTTTTTAGCCTTGGTAGTGGAGCTGTGAGTTGGAGCAGTAAAAAGCAACCTACAGTTGCTTTATCTACCACAGAGGCCGAGTATCGTGGAGCAGCCATAGCTGCATGTGAGGCTATGTGGTTGAAGAAGCTGCTAGACGATGTCAGGTTACAGAGTGATATGAGAGTTGTCATTCATTGTGATAACATGAGTAGTATTCAGCTTGCTAGCAACCCAGTTTATCCTGCTAGGACCAAACATATTGAGGTCCACTTTCATTTCATCAGAGAGAAAGTGCTAGATGGGCATGTTGATTTGACATATGTACAGACAGATGAGCAAGTTGCAGATATCTTTACCAATTGAAATGTCAAGCTCGTATACAGCTGGAGGATAGCACATGGGTGCTGACAGAGTGACAGTATGGTAGATGGATATCGTGTGGTGTGTTTATGACCACGTCTAGCTGAGATCATGTGTGGTTTGTGGACATTACATTAGGTTTACTTTGTAGTGTGGACATAACACTATGTTGTGTTCTCTTTTGTGTGTGTGAGAGAGATGATGACTATGGCTTCTCTCCTTCTTTATGATTGATGAATATGGATTAGGGTTTGCTTCTCTTGTGTGTGCTCCCTCCTTCTTTTTTTTTTATCACTATCCACATCGCATCTCATTCATTCCATCCACATTACATCACATCTACATCTATCCATATCTTATCACATCCATTCACATCTCATCACATTCATCCACATCCATCCATTCATTCACAATCACATCTATCCACATCCATCCATTCATTTACATCACATCACATCCTTTCACATATCATCACATCTCATTCTCATCCATTTACATCACATCACATTCTTTCACATATCATCACAGCTTATTCACATCTCATCACATTCACATCCACATCTATTTACATCACATCACATCTCATCACATTCACATCCACATCCATTTACATCACATCACATCTCATCCACATCTCATTTAAATCACATTACATCTCATCACATTCACATGCACATCCATTTACATCACATCACATCCCATCCACATCTCATCACATCCACATCCACATCCATTTACATCACATCATATCTCATCCACATCCCATCAAATTCATATCCACATCCATTTACATCACATAACATCTCATCCACATCTCATCTCATCCACTCACATGTAGTACTATTTTTTACTTTCGATACCGATGGGACTTTTCTAAGCTTCTGCCAATTGCTTCGTCTAGTTAAAAGTACTTTTTCTCGATGGATATTTTCATATTCTTTCTCAAATTTCTCAAGTGCAATATATTCAATATTCTTCTTTTTGAGTAAAAGATTCATGGGATTTACAAAAATCAATTCTACCCATATTTTCCAATAAAATTAATAATGCTCAAAGTTCTACTTTTGATAAATACTCATAATTTGAACTATATCTCTTTTACCATTTAATTACTTGGATATCAATTATCATGGGAATTCCTCTTTTTGTATAAAAATAAATTTACCAAAATTTACTCTTTTCTCATAAATCAATTAATTATGCATAATTACAAAAAAATATTTCTCATGAATATCATGAAAATTATTCTTTTTGCATAGGATGTCCAATCCTAGAATATGGTAGGAAGCCCTTTTTTAGCATTATGCATAAAAATAAGATACGTATTATTTTTTTTAAAATTTTTCCATAGCTTTGCTGACTGATAATTCTCAATTTTTCTTAAAAGAGTAAAAGTTTGTAATGAAAATATGATAGTAGTTCCTCTTTTATACTTAAAATCAAACTATGATTTTAAATCATAATTTTAATCATAATCATAAACTTAATTATGATTATCCCACTAGATTAAGCTCATTCCATTATTTCTCTTTTCCCAACTTGATAGGATAATCTATTTCTCATTTAGAATCAATCAAAGTAGTTTTTAACTATGTGTAAATAATCTAAAAGGAATAACCATTATTTTGTTAACACAAAATCATAAAAATACCATTTTCTTAATCTCTAGCTTATCAAGCCTAGAGTTTAGCTTTGAATTAAGAGACTATCATTGAGAAGTATCATTTTTCAAGGGATTTAGCCATAAATAAGGGGAGGTTCTTACACCTTAACACCTTAAACATCGGAGGGAGGAATCTTACATTGACAAAGAAAAATGTTTCCTTTCAATGGGGGCTAGAAAAAATTCAATCTTTTTGTTTGTTTAAGGAATGTATGATCCAGAGTCCAACTGTGCAGCCTCCTAGGTGGGGGGAGGACTTTTATGTGAATCCAAGTGTCTCATCACATTCAGTGGGAGCTATACTCTTACAAAAGGGGAAGCAAGGATGCATGAAACCGATGTATTATGCAAGCCGACAACTCACTCGGATGCTCAGGAGAGACGTATGGTGAAATGGAAAAAGAAGGGTTGTCTCTTGTTTTTGCAGTAGCACACAGTGAAGTTTAGATCATACTTAATACCTCGCTCTTTCTTCTTTCTTACATCTCATCCTTATTTACAATTCTTGGTTCTCAAACCCAACCCTGTAGGGAAGTTTGCCAAGTGGCTTTGCGAGCTTCAAGAATTCTCTTCTAGCTTTATTACAGAAAGCACCACTAGGGCCTCTCTTGTAGATTTTCTTACAGGTAACTAATAGGAAGAAGGAACAGAGACAAAGGAAGAGGTATGTGAAGATTTGTAGACACCACCAAACTGCTTTCACTATGCATTTTGATGGAGCCTTTAGCCCCTCTAGGCAATGTGGGGCTGGGGGGATGATTTTATTTGACCCAAAATGAAAGGAGGTATACGCAAAAGGTAAGGAATTTCCAGAAGCTATGTCAAATAATGTGGCTGAGTATAATGCATTGATTTATGGATTGGAAGATTGCTTGAAGGAGGGTGTGAAGGAAGTAAAGGTTAAAGGAGACTCCCAATTGGTCATTAGGGAAATGAAAGGAGAATATAAAGCAAGGAGTCATAATTTGAAAGAATTGCACAAAAGGACAATGGAGTTAAAAGAAGTTTTTGAGTTTTACAAATTTGTGCATGTTAACACGAAAGATAATCAAAAGGCTGATGAGTTGGCTACTAAAACTTTAGCTTCTTTAAAGTGGCTATTCTTGCATTGATGGGATACAGGTTGGCCAGAGTTCCAAGATGTTCAACATTACTTGGATAAAGACCACTCTTCTCGTGGAGTGAACCCTCAGCAGCAAAGCAAAAGCAAAGGCTTATGAGTAAATCTCGTCCTTACATGATTCTAGGTGACATTCTCTATAGGCAAGGTAAGGATAAGATTCTTAGAAGGGTAGTGAGCTTGGAAGAATCTAAAAGTATTCTGGAATTATGTCATGAATGTTCAGGTCACTTTACCTCAGCTAGCACAACTCGCAAGATCCTCAACACACTGGGTATTACTGGCCTCAACTCAGCAAAGATGTCTATGAGTGGTGTCGAAGCTGTGAAGTGTGCCAAGCATATGGTCGCAAACAATTGACTCGTGGACCCTTAAATCCCATTCCAGCATATGGTCCATTTGAAAAGGTCCACTTCCTCACTCCTCACATGAAAAGTATTACATATTGGTGGCCATATGAAATGAGATGGGCAGAAGCAAAGGCCACAATCAATAATAAAGCAAGGACTGTGTCATTATTTCTTAGGGAGTTGATATGCACTCAATTTGGGTGTCCATTAGAGATTCTTACAGACAGATAGAGAGGGAGATCTTTTAAGAATGAATTGATTTAATCTTTGATGCAGAAATTAAGAAAAAATCATACTATGTCGACTCCTTATTATCCTCAATGTAATGGTTTAATGGAAAAGACTAATGGTTTATTTTGTGGATCTTTGTCTAAGCTAGTGGATACCTATGAAGCGAAAGTGGGATGTGGATTTACCAGAGGTCCTATGGGCTTATAGGACCACTCACAAGATCTCCTTTGGTTTCACATCTTTTCAACTAGTTTATGGACTGGAGGCTATTGTGCCAATAGAATTGGGAATCACAAGCCTCCGCACATCTTTTGCATGCTTGAACAATGAAGAAGAAACTCATGCCCAACGCCTGATACAACTTGAGACCTTGGATGAAAAGCGGCTTCAGGCACTTCAAAATGTAGAGGCAGCACAACAATGGTGCAAGGCAAGGCATGACACTCTGACAAAAGAAGAAGAAGCCAGAGCTCAAGGAGAGAAGCTTGGTCATGCAGTTTGACGGGCCGTGTGGAGAAGCGGTTAGATAAGAAGCTTCTTAGATGGAAGGCCCCTTCAGAAAAAAGAAGAAGTTCAAAAACAACACCTATCTTTTTGAAGATGCAAATGTCCAGGAGGTTCCAAGAAGATGTGTCAATGAGTATCGGATAAAAAACTTTTATCCTAGGACACCATGGCCAGTAGGACCCCCCACCAAGACAAGCATGAGGATCTGCTCTGGTGGGGGAGGAGAAAGATGTGACATGAAAAAATAATATCTTTCATTCTCAACTTTTTATATAGTTTTGTGGCTTTGAAATTGTAATAAGGTGGAAGCTTGTCCAAGAAGATTGAGGTGGGCCCGTAATAAAATGACATCATGGCGACGGCTTGACGACTACCCCGAGCTGGCATCTCTCATCAATATTTTGCGTTTCCTAAAGTCTACGTAATGTGTGGAGGTGCTCATTGTAAATACCAAGTATGTTCTATAAATGCTTTGGTATGTTTGTATAGGTAAGTGATGTAGAAAATAAAAGTGGGCCTAAATGAATGCATGGCTCACCTTTGTAATATTTAAATGCTATTTGTTGCCACAAGCTAGCATATGGAAGGCATGTGGAGAAGTATGTGTAGGTGCATAATTAGGGAAGATTCTTCTAGAAATCCTACATGGATGAGAAGCCTTTTGACATTTGTAAAGTGAAAATGCCACATAGGTGCCAACTTGGCTACAACCTTATCTCATGCAAGTATCTTTAGTCAAAGATCTCCAAATTAAAAATTAGAAAAAATATTTTTCCTGAAGAGACATTTCATGTGACCTCCTCTCCTCATGGGAGGTGGAAGCATTCTACAATTGTAACTTGTAACAAGGTGAGAGGGGGTCACTTTTCCATCTATAAAAGGAGCCCTCTTCTCCCTTTCAAATCAATGAGTGAAGCCTCCACAATTGAGGTTTTGAGCATTCTTGTGTCATTATCACTCTCCCAATTCTCTTAATCCTCTTTCCAAGATACTCTCTTTGCATATGTAGGCTTAGAATTAGCTCCCAAGACCTTACCCTAAGATTGGAAGTATTGATGATTCAAACTAAGGGAGATAAGGAGTTATTATCTCGGTGGGCCAATGACTTCTCAAGGTAGCTCTTGCCTTATTGCCACCCTCCTCTAGAGGTACCAATGGTTTTATAGCGGTATTGAGCATGTGAAAAGACTTTGGGAACCATGGGTAGATTTTCGTCGTCCACTACACAATGTTAACCCTTAATCTCTAGTTTGTATCATGAAAAAGATAAAAGGAAAAGACTTTGCTAAGTTGGAGTCTTAAATGCAAAGAGGAATGCAGTTTTAGTGGTTTTAATCCCTACTTTCTATTGGTAATTACTCTTTGCTTGGGTGTTCTTTTCTAAAATTGTTTATATGGTTAAAAATCTCTTTTAATACTCTTTCCATATGCATAATCAATTATTCATTCTCATGTTAAAATGATGATCAAAATTTCTCCCAAAATTGCTAGCTTAAAGTCGTTTTGGTTTTACAGCTTTCTATGCCGTTAGTAAAATGCCCATAACTTTCCACTTGGTTATTCATTTTCAAAAGTTTTTATATAGGTGTGAAGCTCTCTTTGAGCTCTATGCATCTATGTAGTCTAATTTGAGTTTAGTCATAAGGATTGTAAACAGCAATTCTTTGTTTTTGCTATTGTTTTTCTGCATTTTTGGTCATCCCTCTCCTTAATCACAATTATTTTCTCTTAATCATCTTGCCCATGTGAAACTCATGTATTGAAATCATTTGTAACCTATTTCTACTACCATTTACTTCCCAATGCTACGTCCAAATCGCCCAATACGTCTAAATGAGCCATATCAATACACCCCTTTCACCTTTATTCACGTAGTGCTAAGCCGAAAGATTTTCTACCAGCACAGCAGAGACTTGCCCTTTCTTTTGGGGCTGATCGGTTAGCCCAAATTAATGCTTCCCCTAAGCCATTTCTATTTCCATCCTATGGATTACAACCTCACTTTCGATGTCTATATCTCTTTTTTACTCTAGGGAGATAGGAAGTGAGATCGTCTCTTTTCCTGATTTAACACCAAAATCTCTTCTTCCTTCTTCAACACATGATCTTAAGAATTGACCAAAATTAACCCCCAATTTTGTGTCACAGTCCTATTCTCCCCTTTAACGTGATAGGTGGCCATCTGAATGGATTCTCCTAGTCAATCAAAATGATGGGATGCCTCAGAATGGAACCACTGCCATTCTTTATTGAATGTAAGAGAGGTAGGCAATGGTGGCATTCCCTCAAGGTGATGGGATGCCTTGAGAATGGAGCTAGTCCAATTATTTCCTTGAATGAAAGGGGAGAATGGTAGTGGTGGGTGGTGACACTCTCCCCTTCAAGGTGATGGGAAGAGTTAAGAATGGTAGCCATAGCCATTCTTCCATGAATGTAAGGTAGAATGGAAGTGGTGCCATTCTACCCTTTAAGATGATGAGATTGGAGGCCTTGAGAATGGCACTCGTGCCATTCTCCCCTTTCAGGTGATGGAAGGCCCTCTTAATCGCAGCGATGCCATTCTCACCAATCAAGCTAATGGGAGGCTTTGAGAATGGCATCACTACCATTATCCCTTAAATATAAGGGATAATGGTAGTGGTGCCATTCCCCCCTTCAAGGTGATGGAAGGCTTTGAGAATGGCATCACTACCATTCTCCCTTAAATATAAGGGAGAATGGTAGTGGTGCCATTCCCCCCTTCAAGGTTATGGGAGGCCTTGAGAATGGCACCAGTACCATTCTTCCTTTAATGTAAGGGATAATGATAGTGGTGCCATTCGCCACTTCAAGATGATTGGATGGGAGACCTTGAGAATGGCAACATTGCCATTCTCCCCTTTAGGCTGATGAGCGTACCTGAGAATGGAAAAGGTGCCATTTCACCCTTTAATCAAGGTGATGGGAGGCCTTGAGAATGGCACCACTTCCATTCATCCTTCAATATAAGAGAGAATGGCAACGGTTCCCTTCTTCACTTCAAGGTGATGGGAGGCTTTAAGAATGGCACCATTGCCATTCTTCCTTGAATGTAAGGGGGGAGAATGTCAATGGTTTCAGTCTCCCCATGAAGTTGACAAGAGGCCTTGAGAATGTCAATGGTTTTAGTCTCCCCATGAAGTTGACAAGAGGCCTTGAGAATGGCACCAATGCCATTCTTCCTTGAACGAAAGGGGAGAATGGCAGTCGTGCCATTCTCCCCTTCAAGGTGATGGAAGGACTTGAGAATGGCACCCACTTCCATTCCTCCTTGAATATAAGGGAGAATGCCAGTGTGGTGCCATTGTACCCTTCAAAATGATAGAATAGGAGGCCTTGAGAATGGCAGTGGTTCCATTCTATCTTTCAATCAAGGTGATGGGAGGCCTTGATAATGCCACCACCGCCATTCTTTCTTAAATATAAGGGAGAATGGAAATGGTGCATTCTACACTTTAAGGTGATGGAAGGCCTTGACAATGGTGCCACCTCCACCTTAAAGTGCATTATACACTTTAAGGTGATGGAAGGCCTTGACAATGGTGCCACCTCCACTCTTCCGTGAATGTAAGGGAGAATTGCAATGGTTTCATTCTACGCATGAGTATGATGGGTGGCCTTTTGAGAATGGCAGCCACCACTGCCATTCTTCCATGAATGTAAGTGAGATGGTAGGCCTTGAGAATGGAACCATTGAAATTATTCCTTTAATGTAAGGGATTCTCCACTTCAAGGTGATGGGATGGGAGGCCTTGAGAATGGCACCACTACCATTCTCTCACCACCATGAAGTGATGGGATGGGAGGCCTTGAGAATGGCACCACCTCGGGGGGGTCACTTGTATAAATATGTAAGTATCACGTGGGTTCAACAGAAGGACATTTTAAATATTTAGAACTTACAGAAATATATTTATAGAGGGGATTTATTTATTATATTTTAAAAAAAATTTACAGATTTGAATAGGAAAGGATACATTATATTCACTAAAAGATTCATAGATAAGGGATTTTTTAAATAGGCCTTGAACGCACGTGATATAGAGGATTTACATATAGTGACCCCCCCGAGGGCACCACTACCATTCTCACCACCATGAAGTGATGGGAGGCTTTGAGAATGGCACCATTGCCATTCTTTCTAGAATGTAAGGGAGAATGGCACCACTTTCATTATTTCTTAAATGTAAGGGAGAATGGTAGTGGTGACATTCCCTCCCTTGAAGGTGATGGGAGGCCTTGAGTATGGCACCACTGTCGTTATTCCTTGAACAAAAAAAGGGGACAACGGCGGTGGTGCCATTCTCCCCTTTAATCAAGATGATGGGAGGCCGTAAGAATGATAGCCACTACTAAGCAGGAATTGTAGTGGTTCCATTTTACCCCCCCTTAAGATGATGGGATTGTAGGCCTTGAGAATAGTAGTGGTGTCATTCTCCTCTTTCAGGTGATGGAAGGCCCTGAGAATGGCAATGGTGCCATTCTCCCCTTCAATCAAGTTGATGGGAGGCTTTGAGAATCGCATAACTCCAATTATCTCTTGAATGTAAGGGGGAATGGCACCACTACCATCTTGCCTTGAATGTAAGGGAGAATGGCAATGGTGCCATTCTCCTCTTCGAGGTGATGGGATGGGAGGCACAAATTCCATTCTCCCCATGAAGTGATAGGAGGCCCCTTGAAAATGTAACCACTACCATTCTTCCTAGAATGTAAGGGAGAATAGCACCACTACCATTATCACTTGAATGTAAGGCAGAATGGCAATGGTGCCATTCCCCCCTTGAGGGTGATGGGAGTGATTTGAGAGTGGCACCAGTGCCATTCTTCCCATGAATGAAAGGGGAAAATGGCAGTGGTGCCATTCTCCCCATCCATCAAGGTGATGGGAGGCCTTGAGAATGGCATCCACTTACATTATTCCTTGAATGTAAGGGGGAATGGTAGTGGTGCCATTCTACCTCTCAAGGTGATGGGATGGGAGGCCTTGAGAATCATAGTGTTGCCATTCTCTCATTTTTCAATTTGACGGAAGGGTGTGAGAATGGCAATTGTGTTATTCTCCCCTTCAATCAAATTGATGGTGGGAGTCTTTGAGATTGGCATCACTCCCATTCTTCCTTGAATGTAACGGGGAATGGAACCACTGCGATCCTGCCTTGAATGTAAGGGGGAATGGCACCACTGCCATCCTGCCTTGAATGTAAGGGGGAATGGTACCCCTTCAAGGTGATGGGAGACCTTAAGAATGGCACTACTTCAATTCTTCCTTTAATGCAAGGCTGAATGGTAGTGGTGCCATTGTCCCTTCAAGGTAATGGGCTAGGAGCCCTTGAGAATTGACCACTGCTATTATTCCTTGAATATAAGAGAGAATGGGAAGGGTGCCATTCTTCTCCTCAAGTTGATGAGAGGCCTTGACAATGGCACCACCACCATTTTTCAATGAACGTAAGGGAGAATGGTAGTTGTTCGATTCTCCCCTTCAAGGTGCTGGGATGGGAGGATTTTAGAATAGTCGTGGTGCCATTCTCCCCTTTAACGTGATAGGTGGCCCTAAGAATGGATACTCCCCTTCAAGAAAAATGATGGGATGCTTGAGAATGAAACCACCACCATTATTTCTTGAATGTGAGAAAGGTAGGGAGTGGTGCCATTCCCCCCCTAGTGCCATTCTTCCTTGAATGAAAGGGGAGAATGGAAGTGGCTCCATTCTCTCCTTCAAGGTGTCAGGAAGCATTGAGAATGACAGCCATTCTTCCATGAATGTAAGGGAGAATGGAATTGGTGCTATTATACCCTTCAAGATGATGGAAATGGAGGCCTTAAGAATGGAAATAGTGCCATTATCCCCTTTTAGGTGATGGAAGGCCATATGAATGGCAGGCATCACCATTCTCCCCTTCAATCAAGGTGATGGGAGGCTTTGAGAATGGCATCACTACCATTCTTCCTTAAATGTAAAGGAGAATGGCATTGGTGCCATTCCCCCCTTCAAGGTGATGGGAAGCCTGAGAATGAAACTACTACCATTCTTCCTTTAATGTAAGGGAGAATGGTAGTTGTGGCATCCACCGCTTCAAGGTGATCAATGGGAGGCCTTGGGAGTCCATCAGAATGGAAGTGGTGCCATTCCCCCCTTTCATCAAGGTGATGGAAGGCCTTAAGAATGGCTCCACTTCCATTCATCCTTGAATATAAGGGAGAATGGCAGTGTTTTCCCTGATTCTGATCTGGTAGTACCCGGATTTGAGATCTATCTTTCTGAACATTTGGGTCCCACTTAACCGATCCAGAAGTTCATCCTAGGAATAGGAAACTTATTCTTAATTGTTAATTGATTCAGTCCTCTGTAGTCAATACAGAGGACTGAATAGGAAACTTATTCTTAATTGTTAATTGATTCAGTCCTCTGTAGTCAATACAGAGTCTTAACATTCCATCTTTCTTCTTTTGAAAGAGAACGGGTGCACCCCAAGGTGAGACACTGGGTCTGACGAATCCGTGTTCTAAAAATTGTCTTAACTGTTCCTTGAGTTCTATGGCTTTAGGAACTAGCATTTTGTATGCATGCTGGGCTACTGGCTGAGCTCCGAGGGTTAATTCGATCTCACGATCTACTTCATGAGATGGAGGCATCTCAATCAGCTCTTCAGGAAACACATCTGTATACTCACTTAACCACTCTGTTTCTTTAGCCTTTCATTTTATGTCTTTTGGATTCATTTTAATGACATACACGGCTTGCTTCTTTCTAAACCCTTTTAATAATTTGGAAGCCTTGACTAATTATAGCACTGGGGATTTGAAAATTCCAATTCCTTGGACTTTATTCCCGTGAAGGTCACGAAAGAGATGGTTCCTTTGTGACAATGAATGTCAGCCTGATTCTTTTGGAGCCAATCCATTCCAAGGATTCCATCATATATTCCCAGGGGTAGGACTCTGAACTGGCACTCTGTTATGTTATGTCTCCATCTAGGTTAAACTGAATAAGGTCAGTCTCTCAAGGTGAGTGAAAAGAATCTTCCCACTGGCTAATTCCACTTGCATAGGTTTCCCTGGTTTTTGATTAAGGACTAATTTACTTACGTACACATCCTGGGAAAATAAAAGAATGAGTACTGCCTAAATCAATCAAAATCTTGAATTGCTTACCCTGGTACTCTGTTGGAGTCTGGAGGACTGAGAATTGACGGTTATTCCCCTAATGCTCTATTGCTACATAGATCTATCCTTTCTTTTCCTCAAATAGGTTTTAAGTTCGTTCCAAGACTAAGTATTCATGTCCATACGGTTGGTCTCACAATGGTTCCTCCATGCCACCCTGGCTGTTTCCACTATTTTTATCCTCGTAGAGCCATTTCGCTTTGCTCATTGTAGCCTGTGACGTCAAAATATTCTTCCATAGCTTCCACCCATTTCTCCACAGCCTCGCCCACCAGGATCTCCCCTTCTCCTTTGAAGGGTCCTGGGCTGAGTTCTATGAAGAGCCTTGCAAACGTCAGGGTTAAATTTTTATTTTGATATCATCCACGAGATCCTAAGACTCAAGGGATTTGGAAAACAATTTCTTAAACAAGATAAATGATCTTATTGGAGATCTATGACATATGTCCGGTAACACATTTTTCTTTATCAGTTCGTCCATAAACAATCACTTATGGAGATCTATGACATATGTCCGGTAACACATTTTTCTTTATCAGTTCGTCCATAAACAATCACTTATACAGCAGGGAATTTTTCTCCAGAAAACATGTCTTTATTTATATAAAAGTTACAATATGTACATAGAGTAGCTCGGCTCATAAATTAAAATCTCCTCGGGAGACGCATAAGATGGCAGTACTGGGGCCGTAGCCATGTCCTGATACAAATGTTCTCTTACTTGCAAGGGACCTATTATCTTCACCTTTGGGATAAAGCGACTAAGGAGTCTATAGATTTGGCATGAAAGTCTGAAATTCCAAGGCATTGAATGATATAGAATGACACCATGTACCACTTTCAGCTTCATCAGAATCATGGCCAATGAGAGGTTCTACCTCAGCATTGCACACTGGTTGCAAGTGGCGTGGACATACTGTCCTGCAAACCACTTATGCTATCATCTCTCCACTGCTGGTGGGTCAGGAAAATATAAATCCTCGAAATGGCATGTGAGTCTGACTCGGCTTGTTCGAGTTGTAGCGAAAGAGATGAGATGCTCGAAGGCAAAGGCAATCATGTCTTGTGACTTGGTGAGGTCGGGAACACCAGATAAGTATGGAACTTTCATCTAGAAAAATAATTTCTTTGATTAAAAATTCTTTATTAATGAGACTTACGAAATGAAAATACATTATGAAAAATGCTTTTTTTTATTTTTTTATTATCCATTTCTGATAAGAATTTGTTTATCCTTATGAACTTTCAACAAAGCTCTAATACTAGCTCTAGGGTCCCTGCCTCCTCCGCAGTGCCCCTGCTGGTGGCGGAAGCAGCAACGGTCTCCCGCACGGGGCGAGATCCACACTCGGGGCCTCGCGTGCGCATGTCCGGAACGAGAGGCTAGCTCGGGCAGTCCCTCCGAGACCGGGCCCGGAAGACTCCCCTTGCCCGGAAGGCACAGGAGATTCTGCCATGGGAAAAATCTTCTAACGGGAGAATTACTCTAACGACTCGAAGTCTTAACTAGTTAAACTGATCTGACCGAACCTTAAGTCACATAGTTAGATCAAGAAGGACTTGCACTTGGTCCATGGAATCACCGCTTTTTCCTCATTTACGAGGCACAGCCGCTGCTGATCCCCTCCCACAAAACAAGGTCTTCTCAGGATTTAAACTAATTAATATAACTAATCATATCTAGTTGTTTCTTAGGAATCCTCCCATCCGGCCCATGGGTTCGACCACTAGCCAACCTCCCATTCGACCAATGGGTTAGCCCATTGGTGGGATTCCTTTATAAAGATTTGTTTGTGTTTTTGCCCAGGTACCGAGGAAAAGAGTTCCTAGGCCCCCTAGCCGACAATTCATGCAAAAATTAAGGTAAGCATACCACGTACACACCTAATATGAAATTACCATTTATAACAGATTCCACTAGCTTTAAAACAATCCTTCAATAGAAATCACAATATTTCTGATCTTTCCAAAATGCTGAGTCCATTGTATTACAATAATATCCTCTGAACTCTCTGTTGAAAAGCAGCTGGCCAACCAACGAGATCCAGTATCAAAATTTGGTTCCCAAAATTCTTTCCTTTTAGTCCATCCGAAATCTTCCTCGATGTATGCATGGGTGTTCTAGCAACCGCGAGCCCGTGCATCACTTGGCCAGAACCCTCTAGGATCCTCCTTAGGTGTCCTAGCACTTCACTCAGGGACCGCTTCATCAGTCCTCGCCCATCATACAATCCATCATACCGAAAGCACACCATTTTAACCGTACCGAGGTTGGTCAAGACCTCGGCAGGCTTTGCCGCGAGCGACATTCCTTGATGACTCCCTGCCCCAGCTATTCCAACGAACCTCGTCTTAGAAAAACATAAGCCAAATGCTTCCTCCAGCATTTTGGCGTAAAACAATCCTTTGAATTAAAAAAACACAGGTTCCAATGCAAGTAAAATTCCAATTTGAGATTGGTTTTAAAAAGCCTTTTTTCATAATTTCCAGTTTCATAATGAGGATGCTTGATCTCTCATCAAGGTAATCTACCCATCACTCCGTTTGATTGTCCAACTAGATTCTTGGTGAGTTAGGTCAGGAAAAACTAGCTTAGTTCCGGTAGTCTATTCTTTGTGATTAGAACTGGAATTAGTCACGAAGTTTTTACTTGATTAAGATTGAGAGATGGACAAGTAGGTTTACTGTCCATCCCTCTTGTAGTCCAACCAAATTAATTCGGTTTAGTTCTACAAGGATTCCCTTCAGATAAACATCTTGTTTTGGGTAAATATCCATTTAGTGAATTTACCAATTAAAATATCCAAAGATATTCCTTCTATCACATAATTTCTCAACCTTAATTCATTAGGTAGAATTATAGTGGAAATTCATCTTTTGACACTAAAATTTAATTCAAATTCATCTTTTCTTAATTATCATTAAAAATCTTCTTTTTAACTAAATATCATACCTTTTTCTTTTTTTTTGAATAAACTTGAAATCCCTCTTTTTCTCATTTTAATGATTCCAATCCAATTATCATGGAAATTCCTCTTTTACCAGCCATAAATTAAATCTATTTAAAATTCTTCTTAAAAATTACATAAAAATATCCATTATTCCATTAAGCTAAAAATCCCACTTTTCTCATTTAAATATTTTAATTCCAGTATGGTGGGAATTCTTCTTTCATCATTAAAACATATCTATGCAAAAAGATAAATTTAACTAAATTTTCTCTTAAATTTTAAATAAAAATCTCTATTAATTCCTTTACACTAGGAATTATACTTTCCTCATTTAAATATTTGAATTCCAATATGGTGGGAATTCCTCTTTCATCATTTAAACTTATATATGTAATATGATAAAGTTAACTAATTTTTCTCTTAAAATTTAAATAAAAATTCTCCATTAATTTCTTTACACTAGGAATTACACTTTTCTCATTTAAATATTTGAATTCCGATGATATGGTGGGAATTCCTCTTTCATCATTTAAACTTATCTATGTAAAAAGATAAATTTAACTAAATTTTCTCTTAAAATTTAAATAAAAATTCTCCATTATTTCCTTTACACTAGGAATTACACTTTCCTCATTTGAATATTTGAATTCCAATATGATGGAAATTCCTCTTTCATCTTTTAAACTTATCTATGCAAAAAGAAAAATTTAACTAAAATCCTTCTTTCATTTTTAAATAAAATATACATTATTTTAGCATCCCAATTTTTCTCTTACTTCATTGGAATACATGGATTTTCATTGTCATGGGGATTACTCTTTTAACATAAAAATGGATTACTAGAAATTTCTCTTTTTTCTAATAAACTATTTATGCATAAACATAAAAATTAATTTTTCCATGATTATAATGATTGAATTCTTTGATAATTCACTTGTTTTTTACTATTTCCTCTACAAAGAATTGGTGGCCACTCTTGATCCAAGCAAGAGTAGAACCCTCAATCCCTCAAGCCAAAGGATAGCTCACAAAACTCCATGTAAGTTGGAAATTCTACCTTTTTCTAATTCTATTCTGTGGTTTTATGGTTTCTTGCTTCTTTTAATTTGAAATTGCATGTTACGCCTTGATGGAAAGGCTTCCCCCTTCTCTTAATTGAATTCAGCGCTTCTTTATCCAAGATGTGTAATCAATTAAATAGAGTTAAACTTTTCGTATTGTTTTCTCTTTAAAAAAATGAGAATTGATTAGATTAGAGTGCTAAATTCATCTTGGGGTAAATTCTAAGTAGATTTAGAATGTAAAAATTGAAAAATGGTGAGCCATACAAAGGAGGTTATGGCAAAAGTTTCTTAAATCTTATAGAAATAGGTTTTATCTTTATGTTATTAAAAAGAGTAATCCCCTCCATTTGTGTATTCTTAAAGTGTTATTTTCATTCTATGCATAGAGAGATGCATACTAGAAATATTTTCATTCTATGCATAGAGAGATGCATACTGGAAATATTTTTATTATAGAGAGATGCATACTGGAAATAGTTTTATTATAAAAGTGTTACTTTCATCAATATTGATTTTTATGCATAAAGTGATGCACAAAAGAATTTTTTTAATTATAAAAGTGTTACTTTTATCAATATTGATTTTTATGCATAAAGTGATGCATAAAAGAAATTTCTTAATTATAAAAGTGTTACTTTCATCAATATTGATTTTTATGCATAAAGTGATGCATAAAAGAGTTTATTTTTATTATAAAAGTGTTAGTTTCATCAATATTGATTTTTATGAATAAAGTGATGCATAAAAGATTTTTTTTAAGTGTTACTTTCATCAATATTGATTTTTATGCATAAAGTGATGAATAAAAGATTTTTTTTAATTATAAAAGTGTTACTTTCATCAATATTGATTTTTATGCATAAAAGATTTTTTTAATTTTAAAAGTGTTACTTTCATCAATATTGATTTTTATGCATAAAGTGATGCACCAGTTCTCTTTCAGAAAAAGAAGGATGGAACGTTAAGACTCTATGTGGATTCGAGAGGTCTCAACTAGTTGACAGTTAAGAATAAGTATCCTATCCCCAGAATTGATGATTTTTTGGATGGACAGGCTAAGTGGAGCCTAGATCTTCACAAAGATAGATCTCAAATCAGGGTATTATCATATCAGGGTTAATGAGCAAGATATCTCGTATGGGCACTATGAATTTACATTCAATGCCTTTTGGTTTGACAAATGTCCCAGCTACATTCAATCGCCTAATGCAGGACATTCTCAGAGAATACTTAGATGATTTTGTTCTTGTTTTCTTTTATGATATTCTGATTTACTCAAAGAATGCAGCTGACCATGAAGCTCATGTCCGAAAAGTTCTTGAGATTCTATTTTGCAAAAAAGAGCAAATGAACTTTCTCTACTAACCATGTTGAATACTTGGGCATTCTGGTATCCAAAGATGGAATTTCTCCAGATTCTGCAAAAGTCCAAGCAGTCATAGATTGGCCTAAACCAAAGACAGTGAAATAAGTTAGGGGATTCTTGGGATTGACTGGTTGGTATTGAATTTTTATACCAAAGTATGCTCTCATAGCTTCCCCCTGACTAATCTTCTCAAGAAGAATACCCCGTTTCAATGGTCTTCCAAGTGCGAGAGTGCTTTTGATAAGCTGAAGACCGCCTTGGTAACCAATCCCGTTCTGAAGTGGCCAGATTTCTATCTACCCTTTGAGGTAGTAATTGATGTGAGTGGTTTTGCCCTGGGAGGTGCACTCATGGAGGAAGGTCATGCAGTGGTCTATGAATCCCAAAAACTCAGAATGCATGAGAGGAATTATGCTATCCACCCACGACCTGGAACTACTTTTAGTAGTCTATGCCCTGAAGTTGTGGAGACATTACCTACTGGGTGAAAGATTCACTTTGATGACAGATCATCAGAGCGTAAGGTGGATCTTCACTCAGAAGGATCTCAACATGCACCAAAGAAGGTGGATGTAGACCCTGCAGGAATGTCAAATCCATTGATTAATGAGGCAAGAGAGAAGATCATGCAAGATAGATTCGTTGGCCCTATTGCTTCCCTACTTATGCAGGAAAGTAAAACTCCACACGAGCTAAACCGAGTTCAAGGGTATAGCCCGGATGATGGAATTATGTAATCGCAGGCTATGCATTTCTGATGAGGGGACTAAGGGTCAAATTCTGCATGAAGCCCATAACAGCCTTATTGTAGGACATCCAGGTTTCATCAACCAGGTTTCATCAAGACCTACATGTCTGTAAAGAAGAGCTTTTTTTGGCCTGGTCTTAAAAAAGGATGTACTTAATCATGTACATCAATGTCTGACATGTCAGAAAGTCAAAGCTGAGAGAGTAAAAATGCTTCGGAAATTACATCCATTAGACATCCCCCACATGAAGTGGGAATGTATCAGTATGGTTTTTATTACTGGATTACCTTCAATGCAATCAGGTTACAACTCCATCTTCGTGGTAGTTGATAGACTAACCAAAGTTGCCCATTTGATTCCAGTAAAAGAAACCTACACTGCAGTGGATGTGGTCAGAGTGTTCCTCAAGGAGATCTTCAAATTGCATGGCCTACCCAGGAGAATAGTAAGTGATCGAGATCCTAAGTTCACATCAAGATTCTAGACTACATTTTTCGAAGCAGTAGGAACTTTCTTGAATCTCAGCATAGCTTACCACCCCGAGACTGATGGTCAGACAAAAAGGATAAACCAAGTAATCGAAGATATACTTCGGTCATGCTGTGGCAGGGAACCCAAGAAGTGGCTAAGCTATTTGTACCTAGTCGGGATCGTTTACAATGCTTCTTATCACCGAAGTATCGGGATGAACCCTTTCAAAGCTCTGTGTATGGATAAGATTACTTAACTCCATTAACTTGGTCCGACCCATTCATTAGGAGATCGAGATGTCCAGACGGATGCTTGATGACATGGAGCAGCAGATGCAGTCAATTCACAAAGATATAAAAGCTGCCATGGATAGACAGAAGCAGTATGTAGATAAGGAGAGGACAGATAGAAAATTTGAAGAAGCAGATATGGTCTTCATTTGAGTATGCCCCAAAAGAAGTTCTCTAGCTCTTGGGAAGTACAAGAAGTTATCCCCCAGGTATTGTGGGCCATATCTAATTACAAAGAAAATAGGTGACTTAGCCCTACGAGCTTCTTCTGCCTCCTCATCTCAAAGTAGATAATGTATTTCATGTCAGCCTTCTTAAAAAGTATGTACCAAGTTCGAATCATGTCCTTGATGAAATCTTAACTTCTTCAACCCAAGGGAAGATGGAACTCCAACGTGAAAAAATCCTTGATGTTCGAGAGAAGGTTCTCAGGAATATAATTCTGAGAGAATTATTGGTCAAATGGAAGTTCTATCCTTTTGAATATGCCACCTGGGAGAAAGAAGCCAAACTGTTGCGGGATTACCCTGAGTTTGCGAGATGATAATATCTCACATTTTTCAAGTGGGAGAGAATGTTAGATTCCTCCCCAGCCCTCAAGATGTCTTCCCTTGTAATCAATTCTCTCTTCACAATAATAGAAGATCTTGTTTCTACTTATTTTGACTTAGAGAGAGAAAATTTTCTAGAGAGAGATTATTCAATTTTTAGATATTTTTGGATGGAAAAATATCTCTTCTTATTAAAATAGATTCCCCCAAAACAGAAGTTCAAAAAGAATTTCAGAAGATGCATTAGAAATAAATTATAAGTTGTTCAAAAGGCCTTATCATAAGGGTCGAGATTTTCTAAAAATTTTAGATCAAGGTTCTAAGGAGCCAATTAGATTAATCCAAATGTAGGGAGGAGATAAATTGAAGAAATAAACCTTCTTAAAAAGTATGTACCAAGCTCGAATCATGTCCTTGATGAAATCTTAACTTCTTCAACCCAAGGACAGATGGAACTCCAATGTGAAAAAATCCTTGATGTTCGAGAGAAGGTTCTCAGGAATATAATTCTGAGAGAATTATTGGTCAAATGGAAGTTCTATCCTTTTGAATATGCCACTTGGGAGAAAGAAGCCAAACTGTTGCGGGATTACCCCGAGTTTGCGAGATGAGAACATCTCATGTTTTTCAAGTGGGAAAGAATGTAAGATTCCTCCCCAGCCCTCAAGATGTCTTCCCTTGTAATCAATTCTCTCTTCACAATAATAAAAGATCTTGTTTCTACTTATTTTGACTTAGAGAGAGAAAATTTTCTAGAGAGAGATTATTCAATTTTTAGATGGAAATATATCTCTTCTTATTAAAATAGATTCCCCCAAAACAGAAGTTCAAAAAGAATTTCAGAAGGTGCATTAGAAATAAATTATAATTTGTTCAAATGGCCTTATCATAAGGGTCGAGATTTTCTAAAAATTTTAGATCAAGGTTCTGAGGAGCCAATTAGATTAATCCAAATGTAGGGAGGAGATAAATTGAAGAAATAAAGAAAATCCCCCCAAAAATGAGTAAATACTTACATAAGACGAAGAGTAGACTAAGGACTAAAAAAATAAAATTTTGACACCTCAGAGTGGGGATTCCCCCTCATGAAGGAGGCGCCTATTTCACATGTGTGGTGGAGTTTTAAACTCTCAAATAACGCGATATTTAATCTTTCCTCTCTCCTAATTCAAGTCTAGTTCTAGAAAGTAAGCTAAACTGAACCAAAAATGGTCAAAAATTGACCAAACTGATCTGGAAAATTCTAGAATCAATTTGCTTGGTTAGAGGCTCACTTTTTCCTATAAATATAAGCCTTCCCCTTTGTAGAAGCTTAATAGTGTTTTATGCACTGTTACTCTACTCCTCCCCATAGCCAAAATCATTGAATTCTTTGATAATTCACTTGTTTTTTACTATTTCCTCTACAAAGAATTGGTGGCCACTCTTGATCCAAGCAAGAGTAGAACCCTCAATCCCTCAAGCCAAAGGATAGCTCACAAAACTCCATGTAAGTTGGAAATTCTACCTTTTTCTAATTCTATTCTGTGGTTTTATGGTTTCTTGCTTCTTTTAATTTGAAATTGGATGTTACGCCTTGATGGAAAGGCTTCCCCCTTCTCTTAATTGAATTCAGCGCTTCTTTATCCAAGATGTGTAATCAATTAAATAGAGTTAAACTTTTCGTATTGTTTTCTCTTAAAAAAATGAGAATTGATTAGATTAGAGTGCTAAATTCATCTTGGGGTAAATTCTAAGTAGATTTAGAATGTAAAAATTGAAAAATGGTCAGCCATACAAAGGAGGTTATGGCAAAAGTTTCTTAAATGTTATAGAAATAGGTTTTATCTTTATGTTATTAAAAAGAGTAATCCCCTCCATTTGTGTATTCTAAAAGTGTTATTTTCATTCTATGCATAGAGAGATGCATACTAGAAATATTTTCATTCTATGCATAGAGAGATGCATACTAGAAATATTTTTATTATAGAGAGATGCATACTGGAAATAGTTTTATTATAAAAGTGTTACTTTCATCAATATTGATTTTTATGCATAAAGTGATGCACAAAAGAATTTTTTTTAATTATAAAAGTGTTACTTTTATCAATATTGATTTTTATGCATAAAGTGATGCATAAAAGAAATTTCTTAATTATAAAAGTGTTACTTTCATCAATATTGATTTTTATGCATAAAAGAGTTTATTTTTATTATAAAAGTATTAATTTCATCAATATTGATTTTTATGAATAAAGTGATGCATAAAAGATTATTTTTTAAGTGTTACTTTCATCAATATTGATTTTTATGCATAAAGTGATGAATAAAAGATTTTTTTTATTATAAAAGTGTTACTTTCATCAATATTGATTTTTATGCATAAAAGATTTTTTTAATTATAAAAGTGTTACTTTCATCAATATTGATTTTTATGCATAAAGTGATGCATAAAAGAATATATTTTTATCATAAAAGTGTTACTCTCATCAATATTGATTTTTATGCATAAAAGAATTTATTTTTATTATAAAAGTGTTACTCTCATCAATATTGATTTTTATGCATAAAGTGATGCATAAAAGAATTTATTTTTATTATAAAAGTGTTACTTCATCAATATTGATTTTTATGCATAAAAGAATTTTTTAATTATAAAAGTGTTACTTTCATCAATATTGATTTTTATGCATACAGTGATGCATAAAATAATTTTTTAAATATAAAAGTGTTACTTTCATCAATATTGATTTTTATGCATAAAGTGATGCATAAAAGAATTTATTTTTATTATAAAAGTGTTACTTTTATCAAAATTGATTTTTATGCATAAATTCATGCATTAAATTTTTTTTTTTAAAGTGTTACTTTCACGAATATTGATTTTTATGCATAAAGAGATGCATAAAAGATTTTTTTTATTATAAAAGTGTGATTTTCAATAGATTTAAATTCTATGCATAGAAAGATGCATATTGGATATTTTATTAATATAAAAGTGTGATTTTCATTAGATTTAAATTCTATGCATAGAAAGATGCATATTGGATATTTTTTAAATTATAAAAGTGTGATTTTCATTAGATTTAAATTCTATGCATAGAAAGGCATATTGGATTTTTATTATTATAAAAGAGTGATTTTCATTAGATTAAATTTCTATGCATAAATAGATGCATAAAAGGATTTTCTTTTATATAAAAGTGTTATTTCCATAGATTGGATTTTATGTATAAAAAGAGGCATAAAGAATTTTTATATCAAAACTAAAGTTCTCTTTGATTCTATGTTTAATTTCCATTAAAAATCAATAAATGAATAAGTAAATATATTGTGAGAGAAAATTCTATTGTTTCATATTCATTCGGATGGTAATGAGAAAATTCAAAAAATCTATCGAAGTAAAAAATTTAGATAAATTGATTAATTTATTCCTCATAGGAATTCATGATTAGTTTAGAAATCAATTAAGTGAATATTCAATGAATGAAATTCAGTAAAATAGTGATTGAAATATCACCCTCTTCTGAGAAGGTAATTTAGAAAGAACCTTACCAGAATCGAACCCAGAATTAGTCTTTGACCAAGACCTAACTCCTTCGTCAGTTTCAAGGGAAAGATGATCTAATCAATTCAAGAAAAATACACTCAAATCACCCACGCAATCTGAAACTAAATTGAGACCCTTTGAATTTGATCTAAGGATCAAGGTTACAGAATTCGAGGAATTCTGTTTGGAATTCAGACCTGCGATCTAAATGTCTTGGATACCGATTTAAGATATACTCATTGTATTCATAAGAAAATCAAAATTGAAAACTTGCATAGAAACCCTGTTTTCTTAAAGGACTATCTTATGCCAGAATGCTGGAGGGAGCATTTGGTATATGTGTTTTTCTAAGGGAAGTTTGCTTGCAACAGCTAGCGGGGAGTGTTCAAAGGACGGCTCACGCGACAAAAACCTTAGGTCTTGACCAGCCTCCTTGGTATGGTGAAAAATGGTGTGCTTTCGATACGATGGGCAAGGGCCGACGAAGCGGTCCCTAAATGAAGTTCTAGGACACCTAAGGAGGATCCTGGAGGGTTCTGACCAGGCGATGCACACGCTCGCCGTGCTTAGGACACCCATGCATATGTTGTGGAAGATATATATATGTATGATGATGAAAAAAATTATTGTAATTTGTTACTAGATCTCGTTGTGCTGTCTAGCTGGTCTCGACACAGAGTCTAGAGAGTGATACCTGTTTTTGAAAGGAACTGGATGAAAATTTTGAGTTATGATATCTGTAGTCAATAACTGTTTGTTTAATGCATCATTTTATAAGTTCAAGTTTATAGAAGAGTGTGTGCATATCTGTTTTCTAATGCTAAAGTTAAGAAAGGCATTCAATTATGGGTAGGCGAGTACTTGTCTGGCTTTAGCAATTCTAGTGGTTGGGCTAACCCATGGGCCAGATGGGAGGCTAGAATCAGTAGAGTTTTAATAATAAAATTATTTAATAGGAATACGCTTAGAACTCGAGTAGTTAAATAAAAGCCTGTAGACTTCTCAAATGAATAGATCAATGGTTGTGCCTAATTCAATTAGGAAAAAAGCATTGATTTCTTCACGTTAAGTCTGTAATAGTTTTCCTTCTATCTGGTTTATTCATATGAAGGTTAGTTTAGTCTCTTGACCCTCTTAGAAAATTCCTTAAGAAATTCAAAAAGGTGGAATCGTCCCCATTTTTCGGGCATGGGAAATTTTCCCGGTTTCGATTTTTGGAATAACCACCAGCTTAGTCTCGTGCCCCGGACATTCAAGGGCGAGGCCCCGAGTTGGAAACCCTACCCCGCGCACGAGGGAGCTGCTTCTGCTACCAGCAAGCGAGAATCTCACGAAATGGTAATGGTTTCATTCTACATATGAGGATGATAGGTGGCCTTGAAAATGGCAGCCATTGCCATTCTTCCACGAATTTAAGTGAGATGGTAGGCCTTGAGAATGGAACCATTGACACGAAAGGCCTTCATAATGGTAGTGGTGCCATTCTCCCCTTCAATCAAGTTGATAGGAGGCTTTGAGGATGGAATCACTCACATTCTTCCTTGAATGTAAGGAAGAATGGTATGAAAGGCCTTCATAATGGTAGTGGTGCCATTCTCCCCTTCAATCAAGTTGATAGGAGGCTTTGAGGATGGAATCACTCCCATTCTTCCTTGAATGTAAGGAAGAATGGTGCCATTGACATCTTGCCTTGAATGTAAGGGAGAATGGCAATGACGATATGGAAGGCCTTAATAATGGCACCAGTGCCATTATCTCCGATGAAGTGATAGCAGACCTTGAGAATGGCACCACTACCATTCTTCCTAGAATGTAAGGGAGAATCGTACCACTCCCATTATTATGTAAGCAAGAATGGGAGTGATGCCATCCCCCCCTTGATGGTTATGGGAGACCTTGAGAATGGCACCATTGCCGTTTTTCCTTGAATAGAAGGGGAGAATGACAGTGTTGCCATTCTCCTCTTCAATCAAGGTGATGGGAGGCCTTGAGAATGTTAGCTACCATTCTTCCTCGAATGTAAGAGGGAATAGCAATGGTGCCATTATACCCCTCAAGATCATGGGATGGGAGGCCTTGAGAATGGCACTGGTGCCATTCTCCCCTTGAATCAAGTTGATGGGAGGCTTTGAGATTGTCATCACTTCCATTATTCCTTGAATGTAAGGGGGAAGTGCACCACTACCATCCTACCCCTGAATGTAAAGGAGAATGGCAATGGTGCTATTATCCGCTTCAAGGTGATCTTCAAGGTGATGGGAGACCTTGAAAAAATGGCATTGCTGCCATTCTTGATTTAATGTAAGGGAGAATGTCATTGGTGTCATTCTACCCAAAAGTCATGGGAGGCCTTGAGAATGGCACCACTGCGATTCTCGTAAGAATGTACGGGAGAAGGGTACCACTACTATTATTCCTTGAATGTAAGGGATAATGGCATTGGGTGTAAGATTCCTCCTTAATCTAAATAATGAATAAGCTTTTACCTCAATCCCCTGTAATCATTTCCTATTTTAGAATGCAAGAAAATATTATGTTTCCTTGTTTTTTCCTAGAGAGAAGAAAGCTTCTAGAGAGAGATAATTCAATATTGAGATATTTTTGGATATAAAAGTCTCCTAATATCTAAAATATATTTCCCTGAAACAAAAGTTCAAAATATATTCTCTAATGTGCATTAGGAATCAATTAAAAATGATATAAGGGACCTTACCCTAAAGGTCTAGATTTCAGAAATTTTTAGATTATGATCCAATTAAGGTTCCCATGGGCCAATAGCATTAATTCAAGTGTTGGGATGAGATAAATCCAAAGAATAAAAGAAAATACCCAAAAATGAGTAAATGCACACATAAGATGAAGAGTTGACTGAGTACAAGGTTTATTAGTTAAAAGTTAAGAGATATTAGTAAAAAATGAGATATTTAGGAGAAATGATGCATTTTTGACACCTCAGTAAGGAGAGATTACCACCTCAAGGAGGTGCCTTTTTCTCATGATTACTTGAGTTTTTTAATCCAAAAAATGGGATATTTTTCTCTCTCCTCTAGACCAAACTGGATCAAAAAGGGAGCTAAGCTGGTCCAAATCTCGTCCAAATTGAGTCAAACTAAAGATGGAAAGCTCTAGAGCCCAATAGACTCTCATTCCTTTGTATTCTCATCTTTGAGCTTTACCATGCCAATATTACATTAAAATAATCATATTTTCTATTATCCCTAATGTTTCCTCTACTTTTGGGGAGCTTGGAGCTTCTCTCTCTCTTCAACAACTCTTGGAGTTCTCTTCTTCTCTTGCAATAACCAGTTTATTAGTTTGGGGCTTCACTCTTCTAGAGAAAGAATCAAGCTAATCCTTGAGGTAAGTATGGATTTTATGGTTTTTTTTTCAATTTCCTAAATGACTTTCTTCTTCTCAACCCCTCTCAAGATTGAGAAGCTTTCTAAATGATTGTTTTAATTCAAATCAAGCTTTTCTAAGATTCTTAATGTTTAATTAAGAAAAAGTTAATCTTTATGCTTATTTGTAATGCTTTCTTTAAGCAAATCTCTCTCTCAAAAAGAATAGTCATCTCTATGGCTAATTCTTTAACAAAAGAATGTTTCTCAAAGATAATTTCTTATTTCAAAACCAAACTCTAGGCTTGATGAGCTAAAGATTAAGAAAATGATCTTTTCATGATTTTGTGCTATTAAAATAATAGGTAGTTCTTTAGATTGTTTATGAGTAGTTAAAAAAATACTTTAATTTATTCTAAATGAGAAAAGGATTATCCTAGTAAATTGGAAAAAGAGAAAGGTTGAATTTAGCTTAGTCTAGTGGGATAATCATAATTATGTTTATAATTATGGTTAAATTTTTGATTTAAATTCATAGTTTAAATTTAAGCTTGAAAGAAGAACTTCTATCATATTTTCAATACAGGATTTTATTCTTCTAATAAATTTAAAAATTATCAGTAAGAGCAGCGAAGCTATGGTAAATTTTTCTTTAAAAAATACATATCTTATTTTTATGCAAAATACTAAAAGAGGAACTCCTACCATATTGTAGGTTTAGAAATGTAAAGCAAAAAGAAATATTTTGACCATATTTAGGAAAGAATACTTTTTTGTATTTATGCATAATTATTTAATTAAGAAAAAGAGAAATTTGTGATAAATTTATCTCTCCTCTCCTCCTAGATCAAACCAAATCAAAAGAAGGGAGCCAAACTAGGTCCAAATCTTGTCCAAATTCAGCCAAGCCAAATTGAACCTAGAAAATTCTAGAAACTAGTTGGACTTGGTTAGAGGCCTCCCTCACCTATAAAAAGATCCTTAGCCCTTTGTAAAAAAATATGAGAACTTTACCATGCCAGTATTATACTGAAATAATGATATTTTCTATTATCCTCTACAAATTGAATAGATTGGAGCTTCTCTCTCTCTTCAATCTTCCTTGGTGACTCCAACAACATACCACACCAATTGATTAGTTGGGGGCCTCTACTATGATCAAAGAATCAAGTAATTTAGGAGGTAAAGTGTGGATTATTATCTTCTTTTTCCTAAATCTCCAAATGTTTCTCTTCTCAACCCCTCTCAAGCTTGAGAAGCATTAATTTGAATGGCTTTTGAATACTATTGAAGTTCTTTAATATATTGTAATGAAGAAATACATAAATTTCCATTTATGCTTAATTTATAATGGTTTTTAAGCATTTCTCTCTCTCTCCCAAAGAATGGTAATTCCTATGATCTATTCTCAATTTAAATGGACCTTCTCGTCGTCGTGAAGCATTTCTCTAATCTAAAAGTAATTTCTATGCTTGTCTAATTGGAGGCCAAAATAATGGCTTTTAATACTTCTATGCTATTTAATTTATGGTAAAATTAAGAATCAATCTATAATTGGATAATGATCCAATGAGTGGTTATTCTAGTCACATAAATAATACTAAACTTTATTCTTTCAAATTTATAATAGCACCGGAGCTATGGTAAAATTTTTTAAAAATAAACACAAAAATTATTTTCATTTATATTATGAAAAGAGGACTTCCTACCATATTCTAGGATTAATCATCCTAGATTAATTGAATGATTCTCATTATAATCATGGAAATTTTAATTTTTATGTTTATGCATAAATAGTAAATTAGCAAAAGAGAAATTTCTAGTAATTTCTTTTTAATGTTAAAAGAGGAATTTCTATGACATTTCGAATTCCATCATTGAGATGGGAAAAGAGAAATTCCTAGAATATTGGAATTAATGAGTATTTTAATTAAATTCAAAGAGAAAATTTAGATAAATTTAGAGAAAATTCAAAGAGAAAATTTAGATAAATTTATTTTAACTATAAGAAATATTTAATTGTTAAAAGAGGAATTCCTATGACATTTGGAATTCCATCATTGAGATGAAAAAAGAGAAATTCCTAGCATATTGGAATTTTTGGATAATTCATTTAAATTCAAAGATGAATTTTAGATAAATTTATTTTATCTATGAGAAATATTTAAATGTTAAAAGAGGAATTCCTATGACATTTGGAATTCCATCATTTAGATGGGAAAAGAGAAATTCCTAGCATATTGAAATAATGGATATTTTATTTTAGATGAATTTATTTTATGAGAAATATTTGACGAAAAAAGAGGAATTCCCATGACATTGGAATGCAAATAATCAAATGTAAAAAGAGGAATTCCCACGGTATTTGAGATCCAAGAAACTAAATGGGAAGAAGAGGAAATTTTAGTATAATTCAATTTATGATTATTTACCAAAAGTGGAAATATGGGTAGACTTGATTTCTACAAATCCCATGAATTCTTTTATTCAAAAGAGGAATATTGAATATAATTCAATTGAGGAATTTAGAGAATTGAGAAGGAAGAGTTTTACAAACATTCAAGTCGATCTCTTCCTCATCGAGTTAGGGGTTATCATTCCTACCACGACGACCTTCATCCATGATCCTATCAACACGAAAATTCTTGTTAAGTCCTTTTATTTACAATTCAAATCCGACTTTAGATCCAGCTGATTCTGGGGTTCTTTAGATTGGTGAGATCTCCATAGAATCATGGGATACAGATCCCTTATATAGAACTCATTACCAGATAACAATTCATTCAGAACATATCATTCATATTCTTAACACAATAATGGTCCATCAGACCGAATGTGAATCGGGATAGATGTGTATGAATGGATAAGATGTGAATTAATGTGATGTGATGGGATTTGAATATGGGTGGATACAAGGGGATGAGATCTGATGAGGATAAATGAGGAAAGATGTGATGAGATGGAAAATGATGTGATTGGATGACAATGGGAATACATATGAAATGGATGTGGATTAAGTAATGTGGATTGATGTGGAACAATCTGGAAAGACGAGAGTTCGTTATAGAAATTGTATTTATGACCTATTTTTAAATAATTGTTTTATGTCAAGAATGATGGGAAGCATTTTGATCGTCTTGTGATTAGGGTCGTGGAAACCTAACTGATAAAGTTGCAACAACTGACAAAGAGTCAATGGAGGACGTCTCGCGTAGCAAGGTCGGCCGAGGTCTTCACCAGCCTCGATTCGATTTAAATGATGAGCTTCCAATACAGTGGTTGAGGGACCAAGGAAGCGGCCTATGAGTGAAGCGCTAGGTCACCCTGCGAAGGATCCTAGAGGATATTGACCATACGGTGCTTGGGCTCTGGGTCATCGAAGATACCCACATGTGCATTGGGGAAGATATTGGAACAAGGAGCAAGAGTTGTTTTCTGAAATTGGGCATGTATCTGGCTGTTGACCTTGCTAGTCCTCAATGGATGAGTCCATGGCTTTTTTATATGGAGCTATTGGCTAATCTTGCTGATCTTCAATGGAGATTCCATCTTGATTTTTATAAGTGATTATATTATCGGGTACTATGAGCTAGGAACTATCAAAAAGGCCCCTGAGGGACAGGTGGTAAGCGTTCTGGTTGCCAATGTTGCCATAGGTACACCAAAAAGGAATGATTAGAAATTACGATTCAACCAGATCTTTTTGAGGATTATGATCAGTGACACTATGGTTTCATTAAATGATTAAGGATAACTGAATCTATGAAAAAGGCAATTTCATATTGGGTGTGTAAGTGGTGTGACTGGCATTAAATTTGCATGAATATCCAACTAGGGGGCCTGGGAACTCTTACCCGAGACAAAACCTAACCAAATTTCTAATTGGATCCCATCACTACAGTGGTTGTTATAGTATAATAGATGAAATAAATCCCGGATAGTAATTGTTCTATGGAAAAAGAATCAACGGCTCTCCCTCTCGATGGAGAAAAAAGCGTTGGTTTCTATGATCCAAGTGCAAGTTTCTTCCTTGATCTGACCAAGAGACTCACAGGTTTGGTCGGATCAGTTTGGTCACTAATGACCCTGACTACGATAGAGTAAAAATATCCTGGAGGAATCGCCTGTGCTTTCTGGGTGAGGGAAGTTTTTTCGGGTTCGGTTTTTGAAGAGCCGACGGATTAGTCTCTTGTCCAGATACCCATTGGGTGAGGCCCCAAGTGAGGGATTATGCCCCGCACAAGGAGTGTTACTTCCGCTGCTAGCGCTCCCGAATCCATTGCACGGAGGGGGCACTGATCTTTCAGCTAGTATCAGAGCGAATTGACTAAAGTGGTTCAACTGAGAAGCCAAAAATGTCAAAAATTTACGAAGAATTAGTAAAAGGTTGGAATTGTGTGATGAAATTCACACAAACTAATATTCAGACTGAAATTCGTAAATTGGTAATTGGGTTTCAGATAGAAGCTAAGTACGGCAATTGTATGGAATCCCTGACTTGCTTGAGGCCTAGACATGATGGTATTTACCTTATAATTCCAAGGATCGTGACTACCCGTATATATCGAGGGTATAACTACAGCTCCTTACTGGAAGTATATATACGAGTAAATCTAAGACCTTGAAATTATAAGCAAAAATGCTATCCAGATGATGAATTCAAATGTGGTTGATATGATTTTAAAACTCTGGTTGAGAACTGATGAGTTGATTTGGATTCTAATTGAAAAATGATTTTTCCTGAATTTTGGTTGAAAACCGAAAAGTTGAGCAAAGCCACAATGAGGATGAATGGGACGAGTCCCTCTGATGATGTTCGTAAGTGGAATGATGTTAATGACTTTAGCAAATCACTATGAGATTAGTGGATTGTGCTGTTCGATTGCTACTTTTAACACTTGACCCGGTGGATCAAGTTAATGGATGACAAATTGAGAACTTGCTTAACTAAAACTTCCATGGAGGAATGTTTAAATGGAATTTTTGGTCTGATGGACCATTATTGTGTTAAGAATATGAATGATATGTTCTGAATGAATTGTTATCTAATAATGAGTTCTATATAAGGGATCTTTATCCCATGATTCTATGGAGATGTCACCAATCGAAAGAACCCTAGAATCAGCTGGATCTAAAGTCGGATTTGAATTGTAAATAAAAGGACTTAACAAGAATTTTCGTGTTGATAGGATCATGGATGAAGGTCGTCGTGGTAGGAATGATAACCCCCAACTCAATGAGGAAGAGATCGACTTGAATGTTCGTAAAACTCTTCCTTCTCAATTCTCTCAATTCCTCAATTGAATTATATTCAATATTCCTCTTTTGAATAAAAGAATTCATGCGATTTGTAGAAATCAAGTCTACCCATATTTCCACTTTTGGTAAATAATCATAAATTGAATTATACTAAAATTTCCTCTTCTTCCCATTTAGTTTCTTGGATCTCAAATACCATGGGAATTCCTCTTTTGCATTTCATTATTTGCATTCCAATGTCATGGGAATTCCTCTTTTTTCATCAAATATTTCTCATAAAATAAATTCATCTAAATAAAATATCCATTATTTCAATATGCTAGGAATTTCTCTTTTCCCATCTAAATGATGGAATTCCAAATTTCATAGGAATTCCTCTTTTAACATTTAAATATTTCTCATAGATAAAATAAATTTATCTAAAATTAATCTTTGAGTTTAAATGAATTATCCAATAATTCCAATATTCTAGGAATTTCTCTTTTCCCATCTCAATGATGGAATTTCAAATGTCATAGGATTTCCTCTTTTAACATTTAAATATTTCTTATAGATCAAATAAATTTATCTAAATTATCTCTTTGAATTTAATTAAAATACTCATTAATTTCAATATGCTAGGAATTTCTCTTTTCCCATCTTAATGATGGAATTCCAAATGTCATAGGAATTCCTCTTTTAACATTAAAAATGAATTACTAGAAATTCCTCTTTTGCTAATTACTATTTATGCATAAACATAAAAATTATTTTTTTCATGATTATAATAAGAATCATTCAATTAATCTAGGATGATTAATCCTAGAATATGGTAGGATGTCCTTTTTTCATAATATAAATGAAAATGATTTATGTGTTTATTTTTGAAAAAATTTACCATAGTTCCGCTGCTATTACTGATAATTCTCAATAAATTTAAAAGAATAAAGTTTAGTATTATTCATGTGACTAGAATAACCACTAATTGGATCATAATCCAACTATGGATTGATTCTTAATTTTACCATAAATTAAATAGCATAAAAGTTTTCAAGGGTGAAGGGGAAAACTTGGGCGAGACTGTGGAGAAGTGGATCGAAGCAATGGAAGAGTACTTCGATGTCACCGGGTACAATGAGAAGAGAAAAATGGCTCTTGCAAGGCTGAAGATAGTAGAAACAACCAAAGTAACATGGAGAAACCACTCTGAGAAAAACCGTGTGGATCAATACAGTCAGACATGGAATGATCTCAAAATTTAGGCTTTGCTTTAGCCACCACTGCTGGTCTTTCGCTTTTCTTGGCTGTTGTTCTAACTGTGGTGGCCAACAATATTAGGGCTAGCCATTATTGCTCAGCTTAGTTTAACTACCCTGATTAGTTTAACCACCACCACATTACACATTAGTTGGCCTATGCCACCTCTAGGAAGATTGCCTCAACTATTTAGAGGTGAATATGGCCCCAAAATGTTTTCTTGGGCACATTAATTAATTAATCATATTTCTTTTTTTACATTGATCAATATATATTTGCAAAATTTATCCCATCGGCTCCTTTTAGTAGAAATCATTTTGAATATCATAAAAAGCAATTTAACAGAAATATATTTCCTTCTAGAGCAAGTATCACATGGAGGGGAAAATGAAAGCATTTTTCTTGTTTGATTTTCTCTCTCTTTGGCATGCGATACTTTCTCTCTTGCCCTTAGTCTTTGCAAATGGTGTTGTGAGGATGCTTGGGAGGGGAAGGGTGACTAACTTTGAATGCCATATTAATTAAATGCCACGTTAGTGGCATTTAATTAAAACACCTACAATAAAAGTTGTGAACATACACCTACAATAAAAAATATATTCATGTAAAATATTTAATTTATAAGGTTTTTGATTTAAAAAAATTTAGTATCAAATCTACTATATCTTCTTTTTTTGGTGGTGTAGGACATGTGTCCATGAATCCATCCCTCCTCCTCACATGCCTTAGAAAAAACGACCTTTATTTGCTTGTTGCCATCCATAGAGCCCCTACACACACTCCCCCTTCTCCTTGAGAGCCACAATTCTAGAAGAGCTACCGTGTCTTCTTTCCATAGAAATGCGTCTATTTTTTTGATCATGGAAGTTGTGAGCCCTTTATGCACATCATTTTTTTATTGTGGCAGATGTTGTGAGCTTCACATGCAAAGACCCTCTCTCCTATTTCCATAGATAGGTGTCTCTCTCTCTATAACACACCTTTATGCCTCTTGGCATCTTCAAGGTCTCTATGTAGGATTAGCTTTACAAGAGCATTTTGAGGGTCTCTCTCTCTGTTTCCAGGGGCAAGGAAGGGCCTATATCTCTCTCTGTTTTGTACAGTCATGCTCGTACAAGGAACATGGCTCAATAAACTTTAATAGTAGTGAGTCTTTCAAAGATGGCATACCAACTTGAAAGATCAACCTAAAAATTTATTAAGATTGGTTTCATTTATTTTAGTTGTGCAGTTGTTCTAACTATCTATAGACAGTAGATTTCCATATGATTCTATTAGGCTTTGCAAAGCTTTCTTTGAAGGACAAGATAGTCATAGCCCCCCCCCCCGTGAAGCTTTTCTCCTGATACAACAAGGGGCACCACTGCCTACATCCAAGTCTTATTCACTAGCACAAGTGTTGCTTTCTTTCTATACAATCTAGGAGGTCAACCAATATTATAAAATTAAGGCTATTTAAAGTCTATCAATGAGGAGTTAATGAGTCAAGAGTGAGTGTTATCTTGCGACCATTTTAAACTCATCTGCCTACCTCAAAAAACTATTGACTTAATCACTTATGTGGAATACAAGATCCATCCATAAAATCTTGGTTTGGCCGGCCTCCTCCATAGCATCTTCGTTTGAGGGCATGATTGGTATCATTATAGGTACCACATTATCAAACCACCCCTATCCTCATTTATTTACAAGACTCAAGTTGCCAGAGAGACACAGTAATGTCTACACCAAAGAGCTTGGTCCAAGATAGCAAGATTTGGCACACAAATCATAGAGATATAGGACACTCTTGCCTTTAGAGTTGTAGTAGATGTAGACTTGGGGCTTAAAGATATTAGTTCACTCCTTACAACCAGAACATGGTGCTATTCTCAAGGCATCCCATCACCTTGATTGAAGGGGAGAATGGCATCACTGCCATTCTCCCTTACATTCAAGGAAGAATGGTAGTGGTGCCATTCTCAAGGCCTCCCACCACCTTGATTGAAGGGGGAGAATGGCATCACTGCCATTCTCCCTTACATTCAAGGAAGAATGGTAGTGGTGCCATTCTCAAGGCCTCCCATCACCTTGATAGAAGGGGAGAATGGCACCACTACCATTCTCTCTTGCATTCAAGGAAGAATGGTAGTGGTGCCATTCTCAAAGTAATCCCATCACCTTCATTGAAGGGAGGAATGTCACCACCACTGATATTCTCCCTTGTATTTAAGGAAGAATGGTAGTAGTGCCATTCTCAAGGCCTCCCATCACCTTCATTGAATGGGGGGATGGCACCATTGTCATTCTTATTTGGAATATTAGGGATAGCACTAGAGAGTGAAACCCTAATTGCGACAAGCACAAATCTTAATCCTAACCTCAAAGATTAATGCTACTCTTATCAACATAATCAAAGAAGATCAAGATAAATGTAACTAGCAAAAGCTGGCTAGAAGTGAAGCAAGGGATTAATACGTAGTGCTTGGGATAAGTGTTTCCACAAAGGAAGGTCATAAAGACCTATCAAACTTGCTTAAAATTCACAAAGAAAGGTACAACTTATGTAGGATCCAAGAGTTCTCCGAATGACCTAAGAAATGATGTCAAGGCTTGCCACCTAGCCCCTACCTAGATCCATCTAGGCTTTACTTTGACCTTAATAGTAATTGGCCAGTTACACAAGAGAATAACCTTAGATATCATGTCTATTACGCTATCCTCAGGCTCAAATAGGTTGTCCCCAATGTGCACACATGCACATTGGGGACATACACACATGCACATGCACACAATGGATACGATATCAACAAAATTCTATCACTCCCTCGTGATGAAGCCTCCATTCCATGGAGGGTGTGCTTATCAACAAGTACTCACACATCACACTGAGTGATAGTTAGTGCCCATTGGCTTAACCAAGCTAGATTACATCAACCACAAAGGTTACATGCACACCGAAAACTTATGTAACCCCTATCTAATGTCACACATGCATTTCATACATGCCATGTTGACAACATTTGTTAAGACCATCACACACATGTAATCTCTTGTAAATCTCAAACATGCATATCTTACTCATGCCATGCTGAGAACAAACATCTATGAGACACAGTCAAGTAATTGACACAAAGTTGATGAAGGCACTAGGTTGTCCATGACATCAAGTTACCATCCCTCCAAGAAACACGTCTTAGATCATGTCATTAGATGAGACACAATCATAGAGGACACATAGTCAAAGATGACATTAAGTCCAAGAAGATCCGTTGATGAAGATCCAAGGCATTAATGGAGAATAAAGAGAACATTGAAAAAGCCTTTTCCTAGGTAAAAGACTTGTGATACAACTCTATCATTAAAGACTTCTTCCTGAAACCATTTACCAACATCCACTTTCAATGGAGGCTTACCAAGACATAATAAAATGGTGATGCAAAGCAAAAACAAGCCAGCTTGATGCTCGACTAGTTTAGAGAAAACCTTCAGGCATACCTTACTGCCGCTCATTTTGCAGCCTTGATCATAGTCAGAGTCCCTCTCAGCTATCCAGTCTGGTGCACTACCTTCTTCCGCTCCCTCTCCTGCCCCTCTTCCTCATGCACTTGCTTCATCTCTGCAACATTTTCCTCCCCCCAGTCCCCCCATCCTCCCTCTTGGTCTGGCAAGCTCGAAGTACAGGTCCCTTCCATGCATGTAAAGTGTCAACCTGTTAGTGTACTGAGGCATACACCTTACACGCGTCAGGTACCCATGTTGCAGCACCCTTAAAGACTAATGATGTTATTTTTTAACATCACCTCGCTCCCACCCCTCTCCCCCCCCTTATCCTTTTTGGTTTTGTTTTCTTTTGGAGCTCATTTTTTATAGAAACATTGATAGTAGTAGTGTGTTTTGTTTTAAAATAATTCCATATGCTTTTCCCAAAGCTTCGAGGCAAGGGCTACATGTCTCTTAGAGTTTTTGGATTTTTGTTATATTCTTTATTGATTTTTTTTAAATCAAAATACAAGAAAGCCAAGATTGTTTTTTTTGGGACCAATAGTAGATATTTATATAAATATGCTAAAAATTCAGGTACACTTTTAAGTCATTTACATCAGAAATTACCTCACTGCAGTCCTCTTTTTTTGCACATTTCACTTTATTTAAGAGTTCACAAAACAAAGACCATCTCTCCTCTGCCAACAAAAAACTAGACAATACCCCTAGTAACCCTGAATTCCTAAACATTTCTCAACCCATTTTGCAATCCTGTCTTAGGTTCCTAGCTGGGCACTCCCATAAGTTTACCATCCTCCAATGCAGACATGCACTGGGACAAATTCCATTAGAAATATTTTTTTGAAGCAATTTAGATCCAATAGGAAGTGCTGACATGCCAATCCTTCACAAAATCACTTGAAATCTCCTTGGGATCTCATACTCCCACAACATCTTCCATCTCTTCTTCTAGTTATCAGAGCTCCATCTTACTCTCCAAATCTTGTTGCAGTATTCAACATTGCCTTCCCCTTTTCTCATCATAGAGTAAAGATCTTTGGTTTTGCCATTTACTAACTTAACTCCATTGATCCAAGTCCAATCCTTAATCCAATAGATCTCATCTGTAGCACTACAACACCACCCACTTTGAATTTGAACAAACACCTAGATCATCAAGTCTCTCTCTCTATTAGAAAGGTGAAACTCGCAAGTTAGTTGGTCCAAGACTTTCCACCCAACCACAGTCTGGTTGCAAAGTCATTCAAACTCCTTAGCCCTTTATTATTTAGCTTCTTTACAGAAGTAATGTCAAGTAATCCCAACAAGGAGGGGCTGAATTTATGTGTTGAGTAAATCTCCAAGCTGAGCAAAGAATTGCGAGTCACTCTACATCCCCCATCCCGTGTCATCAAGCTCAAGCTGTCTTTCCATCTTTTACATAGCATCTTGCAAAATGCAGAGTTTGTCAATTTGAGAGGAGAATAGGAAAATAATTTATCTTTCCAATCCAAATCCAGCCATCTACCTTTAGCATACATCTCTAATAATTCAACTAATTCCCTTAGCATTATAGCTCAGGATTCATTCTAAAGTAGACATTTAAGCAGCATCAGGGCTAGAGTATGAGTAGGCATATGTAAAATTCCAATGCCCCCATCCCCTTTTGGGATTCAAAACTTGTCCCATGCCAACCAAGATGGGAGCCTTCTGGACACTCTACCATTCCTCCATAGGAAATCTCTGATAGGATCCACTATCTTTTTCCAATGATACTTCCCAAAATCCAACACTGGGCATAAGAACATTATGTAAGCATTTAACACAACATTACAAATATCAATCCTATTATGAAAGGGTACTCTAATCCCCTCCCATTTCCTCAGCTTATCCAAAAACCTATTAATAGCCCAATCAATCATCTGTTTATTAGCAACACAAACCCCAAAGGGTATCCCCAACGATCTAACAATTAGTCCCTTTTGCACTACCTCACATCCCCATCTCTGCACATATCAAAATCAATATCTTATGTTAGACTAATGATTGTGGATTTTTGGATATTACATTTGGAGCTAGAAGCAACTATAAACGCCTATATAACGTCCAAATCCAGGCTAACATTATTGTTCTCAGCTTTCAAAAACAACAAAGAGTCATCAGCAAAACACTATATAACCAATTGCTGACTCTATCTTAACTTCAACCTTTTCACTCCTCTAAATTTACCTATAGCTCTAATAATCTCTTGCATTTCATTGGTGAATCTCTTCCATGCACACTCTGACACCCCTCTTCTTTTCAACCTTCCAATAACTTCCTTTGTATATTCCACAAACAGAGCATCCTTGAGAGAAGATTATTGACTCTCAGCCTCCTTGTAGGATACTGGGATAGATCAAGCTTGTCCCCATCATTGATAGTAAAACACCATTTCAAAGTCATACGATCAGATATAGCCGAGAGCTATAGTCAATAGATACCTTCAAGATGTGAGGAATCCATGATGCTTGATGAGACTGAAGAGAGCTATAGTCATTATATTGACTATAGCCGAGAGCTATAGTCAATAGATACCTTCAAGATGTGAGGAATCCATGATGCTTGTTGAGACTGAAGAACATCCTATCAAGTTTGGAGGAGAAAGAAGTATATTGCAAACTAAAGTACGTATGAACTGGGTTATCTCTCTAGCCCCCTAGGTGTCATCTATCTATCAGACCCAGATGTCTTCTTAACTCCACCCATTTTCCTTTTTCCTAGCCTATCAGGATAGTGCTTCCACCACATCTATCCACTAACCTTTCAACCATATTGAAATCACCCAAGATAATACAGGGAACCTGAATATTTAGATTGGCAATCCAATTCCACATCTCACTCCTTGATTTTATGATTGTGAGCCCCATAAACATTAATGAGCCAAATTCTTTATCCTCCAGCCAAAACTTCTACCACAAGAATCCTACCAGTAGGGTGATTAGTTATTATACCTTGGTTGAAATTATTCCTCACTATAGTCATAACCCCACTATACCCCCCCATACATTATCGTCCCATCTGTGAATCTATCCTTTCTAGCTATATTGCCAAAAAGATTATGCTCCTATATATAGCCATAACGGAGTATCCCCATTGCTTAACTAACCCCCAAAAAGTGATCAAAAAGGTCCAAATGAGGTAATGCTCACCCTACTCACCTTCTTTGAAGGAAATCTGAGAACACGGTGGTACAAGCTTCCTATAGAAATCTAAACCATAGAGATGGGCCAAGGGATAGCCTCTCTTGAGAAGCTTCTACTCAAAAAAAAAATTGGAGAAGCAATTGATGCGAAGGAAAACTATAGAAATTAATTCTGGAGAATAATAGTTTGTGATCTAACAAGAATCAATGATTATTGGAAATATCAACACTTGATCTGCCAAGGGCAGCTATGTAATGATCCCTCCACTATACCCCACTATAACCCCCCCATACATTATCGTCCGATCTCTGAATCTATCCTTTCTAGCTATATTGCCAAAAAGATTATGCTCCTATATATAGCCATAACCGAGTATCCCCATTGCTTAACTAACTCCCAAAAAGTGATCAGAAAGGTCCAAATGAGGTAATGCTCACCCTACTCACCTTCTTTGAAGGAAATCTGAGAATAGAAAGGTCCAAATGAGGTAATGCTCACCCTACTCACCTTCTTTGAAGGAAATCTTAGAGCATAGTCATAACCCCACTATACCCCCCCATACATTATCGTCCCATCTCTGAAACACTACAAGGGATCGGGCTCATACCCGCGCTCTTAGCCGCTAAAAATGACTTGTGAAAAAAAGTAGCGGGCCCGTGTATCAGCGCGTGTATCATCGCGGCTAGAGACATGCGTGTAAAACCGCGTGTAAAGTACCACTCAGACGCGTGTATACACGGGTGTGTAGCCGCGTTCTTTTTACAGACACATTGATACACGTGGCTATACACGCTTTTTCTTATATTAGACGCGCTTATACACGGGTGTATAGCCGCATCCTGTTCAGTTCCAATGTCCCAGACGCGTTTATACCTACGTCTATACACGCGTAATTGCCAGTTTATACACATTAATACACGCGTATTTTCCACGGTATCCGCGTAGATACACGCGAGTTTTAGCAGTTCTGACGCGTTTATACACGCGAACATTGAGCAAAAAAAAAAATCCAGAGAGTGCTATTTGGTGCCTGAATACTGTTCCAGCATTCCAGCACCCAATAGCACTCTCTGGGTTTTTTTTTTGTGCATTAGACCATCCCATTAGACCATCCACGAAGAACATATGCACGAGGGTCAATCAATTCAATATTACTATCAAAATTTCATACATGTATACAAGGGAGTCCATATCTCGAAGTAGCCCATGGCTTGAGTTTACAAAAAAATATATACAATCACATCCTCAATATGGAATGTGATACTATAAGTCTGAGTACTACTCAGACCCAGATGATGACTCGGTGCTCCCTCCATGCTCAGATGAGCTCACATCGGTCGGAATGTCCGAGGAGTAGTGCTCACGTCCACCCTCTGCAGCAGCGGCGGCCGGTGGATCATCAGCAGCTTGTGCCTGTTCAAGTAATACATAGTATATAAGTATATATATATGCAATTCAATAAACCAAAACCATTCGTTACGAATTTTCAAGTACCTGTCGACCGTATGGTCCGTAATACGTCCCTCGGCTCTGAAGATGGCCCACGTGTCACGTCTGCTATGCCGGCGAGCATGCGCAGTATCGTGGGTTGTGGGCTTCCTCCCCGTAACCCGTCGCTGTATCATAATCAACACAATTTGTAAGATTAAAACAATCATAGAATCAATGAATTAAGTAAACAATCAAATAAAGTGGCAGGATACTTACGAACTCTGCCTCCCATGACTCGACGCCGCCAGATCCGAAATGCGAAGATCCAATGGTCTCCATCTGGATCCGTCATGCCTCCACATGCTGCCTGCTCTTCACGCCACCCTCTGCTCGTTTCTTTGCCTCCTTCCACTCGCGTTTGTGCGCAGTGGGTGGCAAGTTTCTCGGTAGGATAGCCACCCGCAGCTACATTTAGCCGGTCATCGTACGCGAGTTTTTTAAGGTGAGATCTTTTATTACTTAAGATCTCCCTTATTCGCGTCCTTCCCCATACATCCAAGAATGTAGCATGTGGGGGATTGGGGTATCGACTATGTATAGCCTCTATCACCTCCCCAACTAATCGGCTATTTTGATCTTTAAATTTAATAAAACAATTTCTATATGAGTTTGATACTACCCCACGCATGTACTCCATTACCTCCCTCCCCCTCGCATCCATCACTATCCCGCCCCTATCCGTCACATCATAGCAGACTACTCTCTCTATCTCTCTCATCTCCTCCTCTTCCGAACTGTCTCCTCTAACTCTTCTCTCTCTATCTCCTCTCTCACCGCGTGCCCTACTACCTCCCCCACTTCCCCCACCTCCCCCACCAAAGCACCCGCCGCATCCTCCACTCCCACTCTTCCTACTGCTACGGGTGGAGTCACGACTGGGGGATTGTCTACGTGACGGTGGCTGTGAGCCCTGACGTGACGGTGGCTCTGAGGGAGCACGTGATGGTGGCTGTGAGGGTGTACGTGAGTGTGTCTGGGACGAGGTATGTCTCCTCGGTGGACGTGGAAGAGGAGAAGCTGCATGCCGTCTTGTCGGACTCGAAGGAATAGACGGCACTGGAGTGCCCTGGATACTCGCGATAGGGGTATAGAAACCAGGCAGGGAAGGAGGGGGATGGGCATACATATACTCTGTAAGCTCAACCGGACCAGGTTGGCGCCCAAAGTGATTCAGCATCTCCATCAGCCAATTGCTGTACGCAAATGGATCGGATGAAGAACCTGGAATATCCATAAAGAACCTGCAACAAACATCTTCATGTACATCATGGGCTGTCTCTTGACTCACACAAATACCCTCATTCAAGTCAGTTGCCTGCAAATCATGAAATCTGAAACGCCGCAGTTTTCTGTCTGCGGAAACACGTGTATACCCCCGTCAAAAAACGCGTGTATACACCCGTCAAAAAACGCGTGTATACACCCGTCCAGAAACGCGTGTATATCCGCGTGAACATACTCTGCAGACAGGTTACACGCGCTTCTACACGCGTTCTTACACGCGGCCTGCGAAAAAATTTTCTCGAAAAGACCGACCCCCCCCCCGACAAAGACAGAATGTCCTTATAAAAGGACCAGCCATTGTCGCCCCTGTCAAGATGCAGTAACCTAATCGTGTGCAAAAGGACAAACCCAAAGAGCAAAGAGCAAAGTAAACAAATCTGACAAAAGAGACAAGGCACAGGACAAAGTGACTCACCTCTGAAAAAGTGAGTCTTCTCTGCTCCTTCTCTGCTCCCTCCTTCTCCCGTGTGTGTGCTCCTTTCTCTGCTCCCTCCTTGTTGTTGGAAGAGGCGAAAACAGGCGAAAACAGGCGAAAACAGTCGATTTCTTAGTTCAAAATCTATATTTGGGGAAGGAGGGCTATTTTTAGTTTAAACATACCGCCGCGTTTATATTCTCGTTTATAAATGCGTGTATATTCGCGTGTATATTATTTTAGCTGCGTTTATACACGCGTTTTGCAGAAATTAGCCACGTAAATACACGCGATTTTTAGGAAGTAGCCGCGTTAATACACGCAATTTTTAGGAAATAGCCGCGTCAATACACGCGATTTTTGTGCTTTCATTAAAAACATATAATGATTTTGTGTTTTTTGATTTGTACACAGGATGTCATCAACCTCTTCAAGCAGTTCCGGGGAAGATGAGACAATGCGTCATCGTAATCGCGATGTGTGGTTGGGACAACGGATCAAATGTATGTGTAATCGATGTCAAGGATGCATGGTACGAGCACGTCGAATCACCTTGAATCACATCTCCATGTATGGAGAATGGAATCAAACAGGTTTAGAGGTGAGTAGATGTAAATTGATGGTATTCAAATGACTCATGGTATCCAAATTAAATTAATAGAGTTGTAACATATAATTTGATAAATTGAAGCAGGATGCAGTACCACACCCTAACATGGTACCCTACGCGCGACGAGAGCACGTAAAGCGTCGACGAGATGATGCTGGAGCTTCGGGATCTATTGTCAGAGATGAGTGGGAAAGGGACGACAATAGCCCTGCACCCCACGAAGTTGTGGAAGAGGAGGTGCTTGATGATATGGTATGGAATCTTTTTAAGGATGATCCCAAAGGTATGGACGACGATGATATGGAACAAGAGCATCTTTATAAGGCTTCATCGACACCGGTGTTTGAAGGGTGCACATTCTCAGTTTTACGTGCTTCACTTGAACTACTTAATATACAAACAGTTTATGGATGGAGCAATGCAAGTCTTGACGCATTGTTGAAGTAAGCATTCTAACTTACAAATTTGAATTAGTGGTTTAAGGTTTAGGATTTAAGACTAATTATAATTGATGATATTGGATGCAGGCTATTATCAAACATGCTTCCAAAGGAAAATAGACTACCCACCTCAAGAGACATAGCGAGGCGCTATGTGACATCTCTTGGAGGACTGGATTATGATAAAATACATGCATGCGTCAATGATTGCATTCTCTTTCGTGGGACGCATAAGGAGGCTCTACATTGTCCCACTTGTGGTGAAGCAAGGTACAGAACAGATATGAAGAGTTTTGATGTACCTCGTAAAGTCTTGCGACACTTTCCTATAATTCCTCGCATCAAACACATGTTCAAGTGCAAATCCATAGCAGAGCTCATGTCATGGCATTCCTCACATCGATCGGATGATGGCATGTGGAGAATTCCCGCAGACACTCCTGCTTGGAAGCATATTGAAGATGAGTGGCCCAGCTTTAAAACAGAGCCCAGAAACTTGAGACTTGGCCTGGGTATGGATGGAGTGAATCCATTTGGTTTCAAAAGCACCGCATACAGCGTGTGGCCAGTTGTGTTGGTGAATTACAACCTTCCACCATCAATGGCGATCAAGAAGGGACATCTTATGTTATCCCTTCTAATTCCAGGGAAACATAAAGTCAAGCATATGGATGTTTATCTTGAACCACTGATTGATGAGTTGGAGGAACTATGGAGAGGTGTTGCGGTGGTGGACATTAGTAGGCCTCCCTCCTCTCGACACTTCGACTTAAAAGCAGTGTTGATGTGGACAATGCATGACTTTCCAGGATACAGCGATTGTTCTGGTAAGAATTCTAATTACCTCCCTACTCTATTACTATTGGCTATATATATTAATTAGACGGTTTGACTTTATTATTCTAACTTTTATTTATATTTTAACAGGTTTGAAAACATCGGGTAAACATGCATGTCCTGTTTGTGGCCCTTCGTTAGTACATGAGTATGCTGATGGTTTGTGTAAGACTATATTCGATAATCATCATCGATTTCTCCCCTCAGATCATCCTAAATATGTTGCTAGTAAGAGTAACATTCCTCCACAAACACTTCGTGCAAAAGATTGGAAGCGTATTTGGGAGTCTACAACTATTCTTCCTCCAGATGGCATGAACAGGTATAGTGATGTTTTTTCAATCTTGTTTTGTGTAGTCTCTAATTGGATTAAAGGTCACATAGAGCAATCCCTTGTGCAGGTACTCCATTTTTTTCCGGCTGCCATATTGGACCCATCTTAAGATCAACCATCTTCTTGATCCCATGCACATCTTCAAGAATGTGGGATCTGGTATTTGGGAACATATTACTGGTAAACGAGACAATGTTAGCATACGTGAGGACTTGCGGGTCGCAGGACGTATGCGTCAAGCTTGGCCACGAGAGGTGGGTGGGCACGTTCGTCTTCCGCCTGCACCATGGATTATATCAAAGAAAGAGGAGAAGCAGGTAAAGCAGGCCATCACCACTTTGCGTACTCCCACTGGATGCATGAGATCATTGAAGGGAGCCTTTACAACCACTAAGAAAAGAGGTGTTGAGCAACTATATGGGTTGAAGTCCCACGATTGGCACAAGATGCTTCAAGTAAGTGTTTTCCAAGTCTTGTATGTACGTTGAAATTAAATTTTGTAATGCCATAAACCATAAATGTGCTCTTATGTGCGCAGTTCATACTACCTACTAGCATCGACCATTGTGGGAATAAGAGTTTGAAAAAATGTATTTATAAGATGGGCGAGCTTGTGAGGTATGTAAAACCAATGCTCAGATCACCCTTCATTATACCTTGCAAAATGAAGGTGCATGAGGTATAACGTACTATTTATTTATTTTTCAGATATGTTAGTTCCAAAGCAATTGATCCAGCCACGTTGGATGATGCGCGTGTTATGGCAGTGGAGGTGGTTTGTTTGGTAGAGGAGACTTTTCCGCGAACCATTCTCACAAGTCAACTACATCTCATTGTGCATTTAGTGGACGAAATTGCTTTATGTGGTACTGTGCATGCACGTTGGATGTTCTTCCTAGAGCGCTTCATGAAGACCTTAAAAGACTTTGTGAGGCAAAGTGCAAGGCCTGAAGGAAGCATGGCCGAGGGTTGGTTGATACAAGAGTCTCTTGTATATATTTCAGAATTTCTTGGTCAGGTGGACAGCTCTTTGCCACGACTATGGAGCAATGAAGAGGACTTGAGGATGACCTCTATTGTGCCTCAAGGAAAAGGACATAGTAAAGTAATTGACAGAACATTGATTGATGATCTCAATTTCACTTGTATCCTTAATAGTGATGTGATGAGCAGATGGGTTACAAGATATGAGGATGCAAAGACAAAAAGGCAAGCAAAAAGAGCTCTCTTTCGGAGGCAACATGGCTCTCGGAAGGCGTACCCTAAGCATCTAGCAACACTTCCGAATGATATCCATGTTGATTGGTTGCATGAGGAAATGGAGAGAGCAGAGAGCGACGAGGGGCTACATATCACGGCGGAAGAATGGGAGTATGCACGAGGATGCATGTCAAAGGTACATAGAACTAATGTTTTGCATTAGTTGTAAGTGATTTGCTTTTAATATTTATTCACATTGCTTACACAAATATTGCTTCTATTTTGGTCCAGTGCACTATGTTCAATGCTATATGGTGTGAAGGCAAGCATTTTCGAACACAAAGAATTGATGAAAAGAGAAATACACAAGATTGCGGTGTCATTAGTAGCTTTGAGGGAGCTAATGGAAAAATGGATGATTATTGTGGCATAATCCAAGACATATTTAGGCTTGACTTTCGTCGCTTCTTTGTGTATGTTTTGGATGTCAAATGGCAAATGAACGTGGTGGAAAAAGGGCCTGATGCAACGATAAAACGCCATGCAAGTGGATATGTAACTATTGACTCTACAAAGTTCTGGCAAACAAAGAAAGATAGGCTCGTATTGCCACAACAATGTGAGCAGGTATGCATTTTTTTACTAATGTGTTTCATGTACATATATGTCTAAGCTCGCGTACCCCTTCACTTTAAATTTTGATATGCTAATTAATTACTGTACTGTGTGTATTTGAGTAGGTTATCTATCTACCAATGGTGCATGACATCAAATGGTGGTACGTCATCCCTATTGCACCACGTTCCAAAGTGATGTATAATACATTCACTGATATGGAGCATATGGAGGATGTAACAAGCCGCAATGAAGATGATGACGTCGAACATGCCATTGAAGATGTTGTGATCGATGATCAAGAAATAAGAGATGATCATGATAATGAGGATGAGCATGCCATTTCTCATGATCATGAGAATGACCCTACCATTGAGGATGATGGTGATGTTGATGAGGATGATCAGGACATCGATACCATTATCAATGGAGTACAGAATATCGATAGTGGAATAAATTTAATCGTAGCCTTACCAATTGATCAAATGGATATTGATGTTGATCGTTTGGCAAGGATGGATCTTATTGAAGATGAGATCGAACCCTAACCAATCCGTCACTGTATGTTCTAAATTGATGACATTTCTATCATCTCATATGCATGATTTATTTTTGAATATATTTCATTGTTGTAAATGCATGTAGTGGGATTGTGTAATGATGTATACTGTAATGTACTATGAGATGGTTTAAGGAAAATAGTTTTTAATTTTGTAAAGGAATTCAGTTTTTTTCAGTTTTTCTCTTCCATGCGTGTATTAATCCGTGTATAGAAGCGTGTATTTGTCCATGTATAATAGCAAGTATTAATCCGTGAATATTACCGTGTATAGATGCGTGTATTACTGCGTGTATATAAACGCGTTTATACACGCGTTGATAAATGCAAATATACACGCGAACTTAAATGCTAAAATACACGCGCCCGATTCTATTCAAATACAAGCGCGACCATACACGCGTTCGTAATTTATCGCGTGTACGAAATGTGTGTATGGCAGCATTGTCTTGTAGTGAAACTATCCTTTCTAGCTATATTGCCAAAAAGATTAGGCTCCTTTATATAGCCATAACCGAGTATCGCCATTGCTTAACTAACCCCCAAAAAGTGATCAGAAAGGTCCAAATGAGGTAATGCTCACCCTACTCACCTTCTTTGAAGGAAATCTGAGAAATGGTGGTACAAGCTTCCTATAGAAATCTAAACCATAGAGATGGGCCAAGGGATAGCCTCTCTTGAGAAGCTTCTACTCAGACAATATTTTGGAGAAGCAATTGATGCGAAGGAAAACTATGGAAATTAATTATGGAGAATAATAGGTTGTGATCTAACAAGAATCAATGAATATTGGAAATATATTCAACACTTGATCTGCCAAGGGCAGCTATGTAATGATCCCTCCGCTAAGAACTTTTACATAAACTCTTATCCACAGGAGTTATCAGAAAAGGTTGTTAAAGATCTTCAAACCACAGAAGCTGAAACAGGTAACAAAGGTCTTAAGCAGCTTCAAAACATGACATTTGGAGAAGTGCATATTTATCCCTTTTACATTCCACGTGTAGCACTCTGAAAATTTAGTGTGTTTATTCTTGACTGTGCAGTTTCTGGGACCATATCAACCTTGTACTCATCCCTTAGTGCTACATCTTCTTTCTGTATCCCCTTCCCAGCTTCTTCTACTATGAGATCAAATCTTTGTTCCGAGGAAGGGCAGATATCACTCTCCTTTTAAGGGGCTATAAGGATTGGAATACATTATAGGACTCAGACTGCCTTGGTATTTGTTGTTCTTACCTTCTACCCACTAATTAAGCTGACTTTTCCTAGCCTCAATCTTGTCTTACACTAGATTTTCTTTTTACCATGACCCATTATCCTTTAGAGGAAAGACCCTCACCATCCTCCCTCATGATTTCCTTTCCTTTAGTCTCCATCCCTGGGCTTATAGCTCATTCCCTTAGTCTACATCCCCTGGCTAATACCTTATTCCGTCTTTTTTTCCCCTTGTTGTTTTCTCTCTTTCTCCCCTTCCCCTTTAACCAAAGGCTATTTAGGACATTTTTTGTTGTATGCCCAAACCCCCCGCATTTAAAGTAGGCCCTCGAGAAAGCTCCAAATTTAAGACCCAACTCTAAAATACTCCAATCTCCCAAGTCCACTTCTATCGATTTAGGCGTCTCTTTGGTAGTGTTCCAGGAGATGCAGACACTATTAGCTTGTCTACCACCCATCTCATCATTTGGCAAATACAACACCGGACCCAGAGAGTGAGCAAGCAATATCTTGGATAGCTGGTATAAGCCATGGGGGGAGGCCTACAATTTCGACCCATATAGGACATACATTTTGAATACTCTTTCTAACATCAAAGAGAGGATCAAAAGGAAACACATGCACTAACCATTGACCCAAGAAGAGAGGACCTTTGGCAAATAGCTCTGTCATCGACTGCCCCTTAACAAACAAAACATTGAAAAACCCTCCCCATCCGCTTGGAGCCCCTACTTCCCCTTGGTGCCACAGACCGGATGTCCCAGCCATGGATCCACCGTCTCATTGACCACTTGTCAATGTTGCATGCACCCCACTCATGTGGAAAGGACACCACACAAGTCCACTAAGCCACTCACCTTACACGTGTTCCAACTCGCCTCTCCTTTAGGAAATGATAAAATTCTAACCTAGAAATCCATCATCCTATATCCTACGAGGAGCAAGAATTAGAAAGTAACAAAATCATATTCTTAAAGAGATTTTGTGAATCATTGAGGGCCATCCGATGCCTTGCCCATCCTTTTCAATACCACTCGCCAACCTAGGCTTTAAGGAATCCCAATTTCTCTTGAATTCCTCAACATGTATTGAAATATTGAAGAAATAGAAAATGCTTTTAATTCCTCAACATTCCAATCCTCAAGCAACCGCTTTTAAAAACAATGGGAGGAAATTAATGGTAGTACCACTGTCCTTTAGAAATGAACTTTTTTTCTAACAAGTTTTTTATAAGAAGGATGACCTTGAAGTTCCACCTATTTTAAATGACCTTAACCGATTTTTCAACTAAAATATCAAAATTCCTCAACATTCCAATCCTCAAGCAACCGCTTTTAAATACAGTGGGAGGAAATGAATGGTAGTACCAGTGTCCTTCAGAAATGAACTTTTTTTCTAACAAGTTTTTTTATAAGAAGGATGACCTTGAAGCTCCACCTATTTTAAATGACCTTAACCGATTTTTCAACTAAAATATCAATTTTTATTCCTCAACATTCCAATCCTCAAGCAACCGCTTTTAAAAATAGTGGGAGGAAATGAATGGTAGTACCAGTGTCCTTCAGAAATGAACTTTTTTTCTAACAAGTTTTTTTATAAGAAGGATGACCTTGAAGTTCCACCTATTTTAAATGACCTTAACCGATTTTTCAACTAAAATATCAAAATTTTGGATCTTTAAATTCAAGCTTAGCCAAAATTACAACCAATTTTTCTCAATTTGAGCCGTGAAAATTACACTGAAGGATGGTTTTCTTATGTAAGACTGAATGAACGTACTAAAAGATAGACAATCTTGAGTTTGTCCCCCTATTTAAAATGTTTGTCTCGCTATTTAAAATGTTACTACTCACCAATGTCACAAAAAAACATCTTTTACTATAATTTTCATGGCTCAAATTGAGAAAAATCGTTTGTAATTTTGCCTAGCCTTGAAGCTAAAGGGTCAAAATTTTGAAATTTTAGTTATAAAACGACTAACCTATGCATTTTTCAGTAAAAACCGATTAGATTTGAAAGCCATCCTTTTTTTCATTGGTTAGAGAAAAAGTTTATTTATGACATTGCTACTCACTCTATTGTAGCCAACTACCGAACTACATTACATCTTGCTAGATCTTTTTCTGTGCCACTAAAAGATAGACATTCTCTTGTTTGTCCCTGTATCGACTAAAATGTTTCTCATAAGAGTCTATTCACTCTATTGTAACCAACTACCAACGTACATTACATCTTGCATGAGCAATAGCTCTAGAATTTACCCTTTCCACTTTCCAATTGTAAGTTCATGCCAAGGCTGTAACAAATTATCCAAACATGCACTTTAAAGAGAGGCATATACATGTACTTTTAAGGCTCATAGCAATACACACCCCCTAATGTGGTGCACCATTTAGACCACCCACGCACGCACACGCATATAATTAAGAACAGTTTGTTTGAATTTGAAGACTGTATCAAGAAAGGGTTCAGTCTCTAATTTTTGAAGGCTTGAGGCTCCGACGTGCATCACATAGCCCGAATCGTCATGAATCATGATTGACTGAATCCCGAATTACTGCATTCGCCGTAGAGTTAATTACAGACTTCCAATGCCTAGGAAATCAATGAAGGAGCGTGCACCAAGTTTCCAACAATTCACATAATCTGCTGAAACCCAAATCGGACATGATTGATCAATGCCTAAGAAATCAATGAAGAGGCGTACGCCAACAGGCACTAATTGGTCATCACAGAGGTTCTCTTGAGCTCCTTTAGGCCAGCTTCTATCGACAGCAGACGTACTGGTAGTAGTGAGCATATTCGCTTTAGTGTTTACAAGCCAATCATGATATAATCTAGGCGTCTGTGAACATGATAAGTCTGTGCCTTCTTGTTTAATTGTAGGACAGCGCACGAGAACAGGAGATGAGAGGAGCGATGATTGTCCTCCAAATTGAGGAATCCGGCTGTGCTTTGTGGTGTGTACACTGGCCTGTGTAGTCACTTCCTGATTAAGTGCAAAGCCACCTGCTTTTGTAATTAATCCTGCAAAGGTGAATTGCTCTGATCATTCTGATGCGTAAATAATGGTTCGTCAGTACAAAGAGCATTCTTCAAAAGATTAAACTAACCGTAGGAAGGAGCGGCCGCTCGTTGCATCGATTTTTCTTTGCTGTTTAATGAAGATGACTTCTTTTCCTTTGGCGGTGTTTCACTCCTCCCGTTTGTATGCATCGCGAGTACTGCGCCTGCCTGGACTGCCTTGCCATGATCACGTGCCAATGGTTCTTCACGGCGTTGTCCGTCCGGCCGGGAAACAATAGAGTGATCATCGCCCACTTGTTCCCGTACACACGGTGGGCGCCCGCAAGACGGCCTTCCTCTTACTCAGTGAAGGGCCCTCGATTAATGCGAGGGTCGAGATGGTTGAACCAACGAAGCCTGCAGGCTGCCTGCAGCTCTTGCCTGCAAAAAAAAACATAAAAAGCGGTGTAAAATGAATGCTTTCATTAATTAGCACAGAAGGATAAGATTAAACCCAACCTGATCGGCCTTCAAGCTGTCGAGCTATGAGGTTCCAGTTCCGAGGGCCATGCTGCGCCACCAGCTTCATCAGCTTCTCATCTTCGCAGGTTCTCCAATAGCCTCTCGTACACTGCTGCACAGCCCTACCCAGGGCCTTTACCTCCTCTTCATTGCCGATAGAGCACAGCTGCATGTCGGAGGATGATTGGTCCATTATACGTACGTTTGTTTTCCTGGTACTTTATAATCAAGCCCTCAGAATCTCCAAAGAAAGGGCCCGAGGTGGTGTGGTCGAGGGTCTGTGGGGTTAACTGGTATAGGTATTGACATTAGAACGGCAATGATGTCTATCGACTAGACAAGGATCACCCTCCACGCGCGCATGCGCACTTCTTTTCTCTTTCTCATTCCTTTTTACAAGCAAGCTCTATGTCTTTCTATATATACTAGTCGGTATGTCTTTCTATATATACTAGTAGGACCCCTTCTTAGCACGTCTTTTGAGGCTTCCGAAGCAAATTCTACCCAAACCTCCTCTTTTCCTTCCTGAACCAACAAATTCTTGCCACTTGGTAGCTTTGTAAAACTCTTCCTTGAGATAATATAGAGATATAGAGAAGAGAATAGAGATAAGAAACTAGTGATAGCTTTGTAAAACTCTTCCTTAAAATAATATAGAGATATAGAGAAGAGAATAGAGATAAGAAACTCATTCAATGTGCAAATGACTTGATGGTGACAACTAATTGTGAGCGGCAATACATCTAGGCTTGTGGAAAAGAACTATTCCTTTTAAAAAGTTCAAAAATATGAAACTCTTCTATATATATATATATATATACATGAGACTAATTCAATGAGTAAATGACTCATAAAAAAAAATCTCCTTTCTCATTTATGTGAAGGGCTCTCCTCCTCTTGCCAAGTGGGACTTTCCTTTGCTTGCCATGTGGCAGGTTACAAATAAGAGATATATAGATACTTTGGTCCCCCTACCCCCACACACACATAGGCACACATAAAACATAAAAATATTGCAAAGACGATGATGATGATAGTAATAATAAATCCTTTAGTTTCTCAATTTCTCTTGATCTTCTCTTAAGCATTTGTTTTCTTTTCCTACATCTTTTCACGATTCCCTTATTTATTCAAACTATTAATTGGGCTTCTCTAACCCTCCCAATATTCTCTAGAGTTTCTATGCCTACTTAATTTGATTCTTTATCTATAAACTCCCACCTTCTCTACCTAATCCCCTTCATTAACAATGATGTCCCCTCTATTTTTTCACCACATGATATCTCAATCACTTATCTTTTAAAGCAGTAATCTCAGTGGTGTGGACAAAAAAGTATAACTCCAATTGTTATTAATATGTTGAAACCAACTCACATCAATGTTTGTTTTCATGTTAGAGAAGTTGCTAATTGTGGTATCACATGGAAGTTGTAATGTCATGTTCTAAAAATGAATATGTATAGGATGTCCACATGGATTACAATGAGACACAAGCCACTAATTTTCCAATAGCACATGCATATACATTGGCTACATCTTTATATAGGCTAGTGCTTTGTCTTTTATGTGTTGTATTTCAAGTTGTAAATTTTCATGGCATCTTTGATTTGTATATATGGTGGTGTATGTTAGCAACACACATTTTTCGTGAGAAGAAATTATTGTGTGACTACTCTAATTCTTCACTAGGATCACAAAATAACAAAAAGTAATCTCCCATCTTAAGAAATAGCTTAATATCTAAAGCAAAAATCAATGATTTTACCATGATTTTAGGTCTTAGAAAATTATGGTTATACTCGTCATGATTAATATGTACTTTTCTAACATATCTTAAGAGTTTTACAATAGTTTTCTTGTTATTTTTTCTAGAAGTAATTGGACATGGTTTATATTTAAAAGAAATATAAAATTTAGGGTAGTAAGATGCATGGGTGATATAGAGCTCTAACTTCTAGTAGGGATAAGGTCCCAACTTCGATGCTTGGTCGCTACACACATGCTTGATCCCAAGCTCGATGTTTGGTCGCTACACACATGCGGGGGCATCGGTATAAGAGGACAAGGGGAGGACACACTGAGGTGTGTGTACATACAAGTAGAAAAACTCTTTTTAAAAAAGATTTAGTAAAACGTAAGTAGCTCAGAATGTAGGCAAGTTTTCACCCAAGGAATTAAAAATAACTACCGAATTTCAAGATTGTTAGTTGTGATGATTTTCGACTTGAATATTTTTCCTCGAAAAGACCCAAACTCTTGATCTTAGCGCTTGCAAAACGTTACACAAAACCCTCATGGTTTCTCTCACAAAAGCCTCACAAAGACCTATAATGGTTTTTTTTTTGGGTAGAATGGGACAAGTTACAGTGGTGGTGACTATAACTTTCTCCATTAAAAAATAAAATCATATAGTCTTTCTTTTTAAACATGAAAGAATAAGAACAAGAAGGAGAACAAGGGATTAGGAATTTCTTCTTCATTTTATTCTTATTTTTTCATGACATGGCAAAGGATAACAATAAGATCTTCTTCACATAAACAACAACAAGAGTCTTTTCTTCTTCGTTTTATTCTTTTTCTTTCATTGAAACAAAACAAGAAGAGCTTCTTCACGTAAACAATGAGCAAAAAATATCAACTTCATAATGTATAACAAAGAAAATTTGGTACTTAAATAGAACTCAATCTCTTCTTTGTTGGAGTCATCAGTTGAGCTATTAAATTACCCAAAAGAAAGAACTAGGAACAAGGAAAAAGTTGTGTGTGTGTGAGTGAGACGTAGAGATCATATATATATGTATATGTGTATACACACACACGCACACACATGCATATATGATATATATATATATATATATATATATATAGAGAGAGAGAGAGAGAGAGAGAGAGAGAGAGAGAGAGAGAGAGAGAGAGAGAGAGAGAGAGAGAGTCCCTACATGAGAGAGTTTGGAGTGGTTCATGACAACAATAATCACATAATCGTATGAAGCAAGGATCAAACACTGAAGAAAACCTTTGGATGGGGATGACCATATCTTACGGGAAAATATTTCCTAGGTGTAGAGTTTGACACTAGAATAAGTATAACATCAATCAATGTTTACTACCACATCAATCAATGTCTACTACCATCCTTCAACAACAATTGTAGAATGATTATGAGGAAGACATTTGCACCCCATTACTACATTTAGATGACATGGTATATTGGATGAATTTGTAAGAAATAATCAATGTCCTCCAAACCACCCCAAGACTTGAGTTTGCTTACTTGGATCGTAATGTAGACAACCCTTACATATTGATTGCCATCTCACAAAATAAACCTCGCACGTCTAGATTTAACAAACACTCATTTGATACACTCATTCATGGAGAAGAAAACCATAATATAATGTCATAGGCAACATGGGAATCCCTAGGCCCATGATAAAATGTCATGGGAATCCCTAGGCCCATGATAAAATGTCATGGGAAACATGGTATCCATGGGCGCATGATCCCTTGATTCCCTTAATACTCAATCCTATGCAGCTAAGCCTAAAGTTAGAAGTTTGAGATGCTTCACTCAAGTTGTTCACAATACTATGATAAGTAAAATTTGTACAGATGTGATGCATGTGAAGGGGCCAAGCAATGATGATGTTTTAATAAGATTTTTTGACGCGGCACAATCCCAATAAACCTGAGTACTTACCAATCAGGGTCAAATGAATTATCTGGCGTTACAGGGAGTTGTACAGTGCTACATCTTCAAGGCCCTCTAGGAATCACCCAATCAATCTTATGTCAGAAAAATTGTCTCTATCATTTCAACGAGAAAGGAGATATCTCACCCAATTGATATATTCTCCATCTCTCTATATTACGTTCTATAACTATTCGATTGAACTCCATCAAGTTTCTTTTCTTCAATACACCACTTTGAAATCCTCTTTCAAGCTGTCAAAGGTAGCGTTGTCTTCCACCTTCAATGATTGAAACCACTCTCCTACTTTTCCATCTAGGGTGAGAGGCCAAAGGCACTCACGTTAAGTTGATTGTCTACATGGCCAAATTCCTCACAAACTTGGTTGAGAACATTTATAGATGGGGTATGGGGTCTCTATTCCCATCAAACTTAGTGATCCATTTAGAAATGTGAGAAGGTTTATTTCTCAGGTGTCTTGGCTCTTGCACAGGTTCAGCAAGTGCCGATGGTGCATTCCTTGAAGCTACCTTCTCCTTATTTCCATGTCTATCCTCAACATTTTGGTTGTTAGTTTGGCCATGGCTAGTGTTGCTATAGGTTGGGGTATGATGGGCGAGGGTGCTAGGCCTAGAGTATAGTATCCCATTTGTGGCCCTTGCCCCACTAGTGGTCCATCGTGTAATTTGTTAGGGATCCACATGGTATCTGGGACTACAACAAATCGGAAGAACAACAACATTTTTTAATAATGTTTTTAAAATGTTTTTGGAGAAAAATGTCAGGGATAATAATGCTAGTATGAGAAGCATTTTTCGCTGTCAAAATACTGATGAGCTGTAAAAAAGCGTTGCTTAGTAGTGAAAAAAGCATTGTTATACTGTAGAACATAAAATGCTTCTTAGTAACATGGCCTGCAAAAAGTATCCCTCTTCTTTTGCCACCACATCATTTTTATCTTTTGAATGCACTAAACTCGGTACTTTGAGTTTTTTTTGCAAGTTTATGTCTATTCTATCTCTTCTACCCTATCCTCCTCAAGCTCAAACAAGGTATGTCCTCTCTTTTCCTTCATCTCCTATGCAAACAAGCTTTCCATGAAAGCTTTCTTGTGAGTATTTCCCATCTCTTTTATTTTTTTTCCTTCTTATTGAAGCTTAACCCTAACCGTAGATTCTACATGGAAACCATAGTTAAGAGCTCTCCATGAAAGCCTCACAAGGTAAGAGATCTTGATTTTTCTTTATACTCTTTTTTCTAAATTTGGTTTGATTCTGTAGGATTTCAACACATACCATCATCACAAGGTAAGAGATCTCTTTCTTATAGGTTTTTTCTCTTATGGTTCTACATGTTTATAGAGTTTGTATGTTTTAGGGCTTTAAGATTTGGGTTTGTTATTAATACTTTTTTTCTTAATTTGGTATAATTTTATAGGTTTTCAACACATACAATACCCATGCATGCCGGTAGATTCCAATGGATGTCGGGTGCTACCTAGGCATGCTGGTAGCTTCCAATGCATGTGGAGTGCTACCTAAGCATGCCGGTAGCTTCCAATGCATGTCGGTAGCTTCCAATATATCTCGGGTGCTACCTAGGTATCCTGATAGCTTCTAATGTATGCTAGTAGCTACTACCTAGGCGTGCCAGTAGCTTCCTATGCATGCAAGGTAGCTACCTAGGCATGCTGGTAGCTTCCAATGCACGCCGATAGCTTTCGGGTACCAAGAGTTTAAGTTTGCATAAGAGTTTTAAGTATTTATGTTTCTTCTTGGATAGATGGCGAATAACTTACGGCATGATATTATACATGAAGGAGAGTAGATATCCCAATAATCTTTGTAAGTATATATTAGCATCAGTTTATCTTACCTTTTAAGAAAATAAGGTTACCTTAAATAATAACATTAAATCAATGTTCATTTGTTTGTATGTCTATAGCTTGAATCAATGGACCTACCCCCTATGCAAGATGAATATGATTTTGCATTACCAATGAGGTTTTGAATCTCTCTTTGAAAGGGTGCAAGACAAAGGATTGATTGTTATTTCTAGAGGACATACATCCCTAAACCATAACCTCTTTGTTTCGCAAAACTAATTTTCACTTGTATTAGTTTTATTGTGTTTTAAGATCATGCTACTACAAATCGTGTTACTACAAATAGTGGTGCAAGAGAAGTAATGAAAATGTGAGAGAAGAGGGTGGAGTTGCACGGGTAATAATAGATGTAGACTCCCTCAATGTAGCCCCTAACTCCATATATTTTCATTATGTTTTATTTTGTGTATGACCTTTTTGGACTCATATACTTATGTAATTTCACCAAGTATTGTAATAAAATTACAACATTTGCCAACCATGAGTTATAATTGTCATTTTTTGTATTTGTATTACATTACATGTGTCCATGAGGATGAGTAGGGCATGAACTTTTGTTAGTTTTATTGTATTTGTTTTTTCTTTTTAAAATAGGGTAGATGGGGGAGTCCTGTGATGACTCCCTAGCTTTTCCCAACTTTTACTGTATTTGATTTTCTTTTTTTAAAATTTCGGGTAGATAAGGGAGTCTTATGATGACTCCCCAATCTGCCCCTGTTTTTTTTTCCACATAGTTCTATCACTACTCATAGCAATGAAAATAACAGTCGGCAATATTTTGGTATAGTAGGTGATATTTTGGTATAGCATGCGATATTTTGTTGCTATTGTTGCTACTAAAGTGATCCTGTTTTGCAGAATGAAAATAATGGTTTTTCTCGCAAGCAAACTGGGCCTGATATCTCCCTAGTTATAAAAGCACTACTATTTTCACTACTACACCCTCATTATGTTGTTGTAGTGGGATACACTCCACGAGGCGCATAGTGGTAGTATGTAGGTTCCGTGTAGTGGTTGAAATATTTTGATAGGGCTCTTTCCTTTTGAGTGATGAGAGGTCTCTAGAACTTGGTGAGATAGCTCCTGACCTAAGTTTGGTGGTAGCCTATGGTCGTGGTATAAATTTGTCATTATAGTAGCTCCCTAGACTATGGGATTAGGCTAGATTAGGTTACTAGGGCTCTACCCCACCTCTCCTCTAGGAGATTGAGGGGAGGGGTGGAAGTTCTCTCTGGCTAACGTTCCATACATGTGTCCCTAGGGTAAGGCTATTTTGATTGTGTGTTTCACAGGATATAGTTTCTTAATCTCAAGGCAAGACTCCTTTGTAAATGTGCGGGGGATCTTGGGTCTTTCTTGCAAATCAATGGTCTATCCATGCACTTGACAACCAATCCTCCTTCAAGAATACCTCTGTCTAGGATTGAGGGGAGGGGTGGAAGTTCTCTCTGGCCTAACGTTCCATACATGTGTCCCTGGGGGGATAAGGCTATTTTGATTATGTGTTTCAGAGGATATAGTTTCTTAATCTCAAGGCAAGACTCCTTTGTAAATGTGCAGGGGATCTTAGGTCTTTCTCGCAAATCGATGGTCTATCCATGCACTCGGCAACCAATCCTCCTCTGAGAATACATCAATTCCTTAGCATATGATTGCTCTTTATGCTCCCTTTAATGCACTTTATTGATTTTTATTTTTGATCAGGTAGATGTGGGTGGAACTTATCAAGAGACACAAACATTTGTGGCTTAAGAAGCATACATCCATACGCTTGAGAAATGAATGCTTGTTAACTTCTCTGAAAAATTGGCCAAAACTGAATGCGCCGAGTTTCTCCTCTAGTTTCTTGATGATTTCAGCCCCTCCTTAATGATTTTTTATGTTTTTCTTTTTGTGTATGGATTAGGTAAACCCCAAGCTATCTAATGATGCCTATAATTCCTAATTAAAACTAATTATATAAGATTAATTAATAGATTAAGCTACTTAAGTAAATTTTTAGCTGGTTTGAAGAAAAATAAGAAATTAATGGACTTAAGAAAAAGATTAGGACACTTACTTGTAGTTCCTGATTTTTGATGTAGCTTCCCAAGCTTCTCATACTCTAAATGCTCCATTGGATAAAGAAAAACAATATCAAATAAAACAAACATGCATATCATAACATACTCCTACTATTGATGGATTTGCATTCCAACTAGGCAAATCAAGGCTCTAGCTAGTGATAGAAGGTGGAGGACCCTAAGCTAAATTCATTCCCTTGACATTCACACAAAATATGTTCATCAAATGAGCAAGCTTACTTTCAGAAGAGAGAGATAGAAAGGAGAGAATGCAAGAGTTGGTTTGGGGACTAGCAATTAGCCAATGTTAATGAGGGTTAACTCCTTGATGTGAGGCCGCTAAGGGCTTATTCCACCTCTACTTGTGTCACTCAAGTGGAGCTTCCACAATCTTGGTGAGGAGAAAAGAGAGAAGGATCTATGGAGAGCACTCCTACCTAATGCCTTCATGTGTGCAAGAGTGAAGGAGAGAGAGAGCAAGAAGAAGAAGAAGAAGAGGCAGGCAAAGAGAATCTCACCTACATGTACACACAAACAATCAAGCAAGAAAGAATACATGCACACAAGCTTACCTCCATAGCCACAAGAGAGTGAGGGAGAGAGAGAAGGAAAATCAATTGTGATAATGGGATTGTCCCTTTTCATATTTCATAAAGCACTTATATACATGAGCTCTCTTTTTACAATGGCTGGCCACCCATTCTACAATTGGGGCCCAAAACATATTCTTCTAGCTCTATGTACACGTAGGCTTATAATCATGATCGACATTACACAAGTCGTAAGCTTGGTCATCCTATACATCGTTTTTATGAAGTGCTTAGCGCCATTTACATAAAAATGAGTTACATGAAGCGTAACCATACTTAAAAATAATGTTAACCAGTGTGGTTATGAGATGTTCAAATTGATGTTTATCATTAAACATAAATGTTTCTTATAAATAGATTATTTAGGTTTAGCATAAAAATCAAGATGTTTATCATAGATAGGATGTTTTGGTTGATCACAAACTGAAGGACATATTGATTATACGAGTTTGATAAACTGGTGGGGCATAGTTTTTTTAATGCTAAATCAAACCAATCTTCTTGAAACAAACTTAAGAATAACCATAGAGAATGAATAGGGTTGACTAATACCACCATAAGGGCATGCAAACCAATGGGAGTTTGGGTTTCCATGTTAGCTGTAAAAGCCTAGATATGCACTATTGGCACTGATTAAACCAAAATATCAATAGCCATTTGAAAAATGTTCTTGTACTGATTAAAGTCTAAATATACACTATTGGAAGAGCCTAGAAATGCATAATTGGCACTGATTAAAGCCTAGACACTAGCCCAAAGTGATGCTTGCAAACTGCAATGCATCGCATAAGGAAGCGACATCACTAATAGGACCATTTCTTACATGATGCTCTATGATTTAAAAAAAACCCAAAACAAATGGCTTTCGCAAACTCACAAGAGCTATTTACATTTGTTGCATTGACGCCCTCTTGCAAGTAGACGCACGATTAGCTATCGCAACTGCTGCCACCACCACCGCTTCTCTTAATCCTAACATACTAACTTGCACACAAGACAGAGGGAGATAAGAAGAGAAACAACATGAAAGGGTAGAGTTTGGAGAGGTGTAATTAGCCAACCCTAATGAGGGTTAACTCCTTGATGTGAAGCCGCCAGGGGCTCAGTCCGCCTGCCACTTTTGTCTAAGTGGAGATTTAAGAGCTAGGTAGAGACCAAGGAGGGAGCTATAGAAAGATCAACCTTCACTCCATGCCACATGCGTGCAAGAGGGACCTTGGTAGAGAGAAAACAGGAGAGGATAAGGTAGAGCATCACCATCCCTACAAGCATACACCACAACAATCAAGCATGCAAGCAACAACAAAGTAAGCATGCATCCACAAGCTCATGAGAGTGAGAGAGAAGGAGAGGAAAACTCCAATGAGACTAATGGGATTGTTCCTTTTCATAATTCATAAAATTTCTTATATACAAGAGATCCTAGTTTACAATGGCCAGCTGCCCATTTACAATTGGGGGCCCAAAACTAGTCTTCCTATCTCTATGTACAACTTTTTCCTGTGACCAGCATTACACAAGGCGTAAGCTCGGTCATCCAATGTCTCTTTTATCATTGAGCACTTTGTGCGGTTACAAAAGATAAGTTACAATAAGCATAGCCATGCTTGTAATGTTGACCAGAGTGGTTTACATACCCCCTCCCTAATTCAGGTCCCGTCCTTGGAGCTAGCCGGATCTAGTGGTAGTAGATCAAATCGGTGCATATAAAGTTGCACTGCAAAGCTAGGAGTAGGGGGTGCTCGATGGAAAACTCGAAAGCTTGTCCAGAATGTAGTCTCTATCACATCCTCAAACTTCTGGGAGATGCAAAAGAAGGCAGGAATCCACATGATGCGCTCGTAGCAGCCAAAACATTTCTTGAGTGCCGACCCTTTGTTGATGTCTAAGGTCCCTACGTGCCTTTGTAGTAGGTGGTCCCAACATTAGGGAATGCCTCTAGTAGCATGATGATCAAGTTGAAGAATCTGATCGTTGTTATCATGGTTGGGTATGGGACCTTATCATATCTGCAGATGAACTCTTGGAAGCACTTGATCATGGTCTCTTCTATGTAGGGTTGTTGGGGCATGTGATGAGGAGCGAACCACGGAAAGTTGAACTATAGCTTTGGGTTCTTTTGCTTATCCTCCTAGAAGAGGTTCCAAGCCCATGGTCTTCTGATTGGCATGCACTCTGGGTGATGTGAAGGGAGCGTGGTGCCTTGCAATAGGTCTCCCAAATGAATGGCTTTAGTAAAAAGGGGCACCTCCAGGCCCTGGCTACTCACCCTTGAGATCAAAAGTGATGGGATGACCAGCACCGGCGGGTGGCCAATGGTAGCCTCCTCATTGTCAGGGGGGTTCTCTCACCACCAAGTGCAATGATTCGCCTCGATGTATGGACATAGGACATGGATGTCCATGTGATCCATGATGCAGGTGAGCAACACACTACCTAGAGTTGTTGACCGAGCAATATTTGTATGGCGTGCTCAAACTTTGTTCTGTTGAGGGGATTTGCCAGTTGAGTGCATTGAGTAGAGGGTCAACTTCCTCCCGCTAAAGTGGTGGCATGGATAGAATTTTGCCTTCTTCCCAAGGATGGGGGAAAGGGCTGTTTAGTCGGTGAGACAAGGGTGGAGAGGTAGGCAATGAAGAGAAACCCGTGGGGGTGAGGCTATCATGAAGCATGGGGGGAGGCTTTGCTGATGTTGAAGGTATATATGTTAGGGTTGTGCGCATCCCTGAATTCAAAGATAAGGATGAAGGTGATGGTTAGGTTAGTGCGGGTGGTGGGGTGCAAAAACAGAGTGGTGGAGATGATTATGCTATATGCGAGGGGAATATGGGAATGGTGGAAGGGTGGAGGTGCCAAATGGGGGTGGGGATGGCGGTGGTTGTGTGCTGGTGCTTGGGTGAGAGGGGATGGGGGGTGGACATTGATGTGGGGGAGATGAGGGTGGTGGTGTTGTAGGTGATTATTCTCCTTGGCCATCGTTGCCTCTGTTATGGCCTTCATGGTCACTGCTATGATCTTTTTCATCTAAGTCTTTCGTGGCCATGCGATCTGAAATAGTCTTTTTCCTCTGTATCAACTTCCTCGGGTGTAAAGTCCATCAGGAAGGCCACATGAGAGTCATAAAAATGAATGATGACCGTTGCTTCCATTACCTCGATCTGTACATGGCATCTTTGGGTAAAGGATAAAAATGCTACCATCGGAGTATACAGGGAGTTCATTGTGGTGGAGGGAGCAATAGGTAGAATTGACAATGTGCAACCCTTATGGTGAAGATGTTGAAGAGCATCAGTTCTCCTTTGAGAGGATCAAGGATATGGACACAAGCCATCTGAGACTGATAGATTATGGGATCACCTAGCTTGGTTGGCTAACCAAAGAGGAGTAGGTGGCATCTGCTTGCTGAGGGTGTCTTGAAAAGGGTGAGTAGGGAGAAGAGCTGGGGTTGGGTGAAGGAAATGAGCCCTTGGAATCTTGAACATGAGAGGAAGGAGGGTGATTCTGGAGAGGTGGAGCTTGGTGGGGGGAGGGCTAGGAGGGCTAGCTCCATTGCTATGTCCATGAGAGCATCCACCTTCTTTTATGTGGCACTAGAGGAGGGGGAAAAAGGTGTCGGTGGGGGCTATGTTTCTCGTGCCTCAGCTACATCCACCTCGTCCTCCTTCTCATGAAGTGTCTCTTCTAAGATTTCCTCATAGCATTGGGAAATCGAGTTGTGTCTTTTGAAGGGCCTCCTCCATGGCAGTATCTTGATGTTGCGACTCTCGGGGGCGATAGATTGGGCTAAGGAGAGGTCATGGGTGGGCCCTTTGTGCGGCTCTCGGGGGCGATAGATTGGGCTAAGGAGAGGTCATGGGTGGGCCCTTTGTGCGGCTTCCTATGCTTGTTGGAGTTGGTTCTAGAGCTCTGAGATGGTGGAGTTTGCTCACACGAGCTGTTGCTCCTTTTCATCAAGCATTGTCTGGAGTTGGAGGTTGTTGATATTAGTGGGTACAAATCTTCGGCGGTTTGCCTCTCCTAATCTTTCGCCATCAACATTTCCCATTGGGCCATGGCTGCCACCTCCTACTAGTGGTAAATGCAATCTCACTTGTGTAACGAGCTCATGTGTCATGTGAGAAAAGTTGAGGAGGACAAAGTTCAGGACTTCCCCATGTGCCGCATGTACACTCTCTGCATAGGCTTGACTTGACCTAAAGGTACCTGTTCTTGCCTAACAAAGGGTCTCTACCATGTTAAAATGAGAAGAGTGAAGGAGAGGAGGGGCCTGCTTCTATGTAGTGAGGAGGGAAATCGGCTCAGGTGTCTAGGGGTGGGGTTTCAAAAAGATTCTGATCAACGAAGACTTTTTTGTCTCTCCTCCTTTGGCAGCCTTGTGTCTTGCGTCTTCATCTTGTTGCTCCTCTTAGGCGGTGAGAAAACGGTCTCCTTGCCCTTGGGGTCTTTTTGATGGCACTTTGCTGGTGGTGGTTGGGGAGAGCATGGTGGTGGAGGCATGAAAATAGGCATGGCATCTGGCACCCACTTAACTGGATGGCGCTGGGAAGCTCCTCCCACCCGACAACATGGTGCGCGAGATTTCCCTGAGGGTTTGAGAAAATTGAATATAATTGCTTGTGTAGATATTCTTCCCAATTCACTAGCGGCCCTTGGTGTACCATGGCTAATGTAGACATGCTACAATGGACTAAACCTATGTATCTATCTAGTGGTTAAATGAAATTGCAATTCCCTTGCTGGCATTACTAGCTCCTCCTAGATGATGTTAGCCCATTTAACTCCGTCATTGTTTATTGGGCCTCTATAAGTGCCTTTGGTCAACTTTGGGGCGTTGTTTATCGCACATAAGGCTCGTCAAGTCAGGGGAGATGGAGGGCATCTCAGATGAGGTCCACACTCAATTGTACTCTCTACGTTTTTCCCTCATTGTCGAGAAACTTGCCTGTGTGCAGGTTGGCATCATAGGTTCCTATAAAATATAGGTAGTTATAAAGATCCAGCATTGTTAATCCCATTTCGGATTAACAAAGATTCTCCTCCAATTGAAGACATTAATAAGTGTTATGAAAAGTTACTATAAAAGTTGTATTGAGAATCTGGCCACCCAAGGCCTTAGTTAGTAGGTTTTGGGCACCCAAGTGTGAATAAGGGCCAATTGTATATAAGGAGATTCTCAAAATTAAATGACACAATCCCCCTTTGTGCTATGAGAAATGACACAATCCCCCTTTGTGCTATGAGAAATCTTGTACTTTGTCTTGAGAGAGAGAGAGATACAAAGAGAGAGAGAGAGAGAGAGAGAGAGAGAGAGAGAGAGAGAGAGAGAGAGAGAGCTCTAGTACATGTGCCTCTTTCATGCATGCATGTGTGTAAGAGTGAAAGGTTGGTTCCCTTGTATTCATGGTAAGAGCGACTCCGCGGCGGCGGCGGTGGTGAGAGTGTGGAGTGGAGCTTCCAAAGAGAGCTTGGGGAGCCTCAAGGGATACGAGCTTGAAGCATTGGTATTGCTTCTCCCATTGATGGTTGTGTGGAGTTCCTTCTTGGGAGGTGCAGCAGCAGCCCATAACATTTTTGGTGCTGCCTGTTGGGAAAACACCTTTGTTTCTTCCACCCTCTTAGAGCTTTAGCTACCACAATGCAAGATTCATCATTCCTTTGCATTTAGAATGTGCAATGTAAAGAGACTGTGTAGATAAGATTTGAATGGTAGAGAATAAATCGCTCAAAATCGTGTAATGAATGAATGGGTGAATACTTGATAGAGATTAGAGGGAAGCTACATTATTTTTTCCTTTTAGTTTTGATACTTTTTTCACCAATCGTGCAATCGTGAGCTAGCAGGGGTGACACCTTGTTTTTTTTCCTAAAAACTTATAAAAATTACAAAAATAAAGAGCCATTGGTCGTGTTAGTAACTTGAATTACATCTCCAATCCTTACCATGACCAGTTGTGGGACCCCAAAACATCAATTTGTCAATGCGGTAGTCTAACACATGAGTGAACAAAACAGTTCATGATGTGAACCATTTCCTGCTACTTCACGGGGGGGCATGAAGCACATCTCGCAGCATCAATCAGCGCCAAGATTACCTTGCTAAAAATATCGGGCCTTATCTTGACACATCTCACACAATGCAAATGAAGAATCTTATTACATGAGATAGCAGTGAAGCATTTCACGATGTGAACCATTTTCTGTTTCATGGCGTGAACCATTTTTTGTTACTTAATGGGTTAAGCCTTCACGGCCTAACACTTCATGCCTTAGTAGCTCACGAGTTGACATCTCACGGGGGACTGCTAGTTCACAAATTAAGGGTTGTCAGACTAGTTGTAAAAAAGGTACTCTAATTGCATTATTTGGGTCTATCTAACGTGAATTAAAGTAATTCTGAGCTTAAATAATCAAAACATGAAACCTTAGTTGCTGTAGTGCGAGGAAGAGTTCGTGACGTGAACTATTTCATGCTATTTCACGTCATGAATTGCTCCTTGCTACTTCATGACACGTGAAGCATTTTATTCGGTTTCACATAGATATATGTTACTTCACGGCCATAAAAGGCTGCTTGGCAGAAAAACAGTTGAAAACATTAGAGAGGCAATTTCGCCTAGAGGTATCAAACTACACTCTCATGCACTAGAGGTCTGGTAAACTCATTGGAGATGAGTTTACCAGACCTTACTCCCGATGTAGTGCATCAAACCACCCAGGTTATTCCTACCAAAGGAGTGTTGGTTCAGGCTGTTCTCAATTGAGTGTTTCAGCGCTTGGAGGAATCTGACAACCACCGTTAATATACAAGTAGTGAAGAATCCATAGAAGAAGGGCTACGATTCTCTGGCCTTGGAGAGGAAGAAAAACCATCTTTCCCTACAAGATCCACTAGAATCGTTGATATGGCCACATGATTTTTTAGTCTCTAACATGGCACAGATGATGATGCACAATCTGCGGACATGGGCCTATCAACCAGCGCCGCTAGACAAGGCCGAAGACTAGAATCACCAACCCAAACTTCTGGCTCTAGGCTTACTAACACATTTAGGATCTGTGGGATAACTACCACGGCTAGGAGGGATAAGGAAAGTGCAGCCAAGATAGGACAAGTCTTTTTCCCCACATCAAAGGAAATAGAAACAGACTTGAAGAGGGTTGAGGCAAAACAACAGTTGCGATTATTGAGCTTAAGGAAACAAGAGCTTGATACTCAAGGGCAAAATAGAGGAAAATGGAGAATGTAAATCCGTTTCAGTCACATGGAGAACCAGAAACATCTAGAAATGTCAATTATAGCATGTGGATAGGCATGACAGCACGAGTAATACCAACTCTAGAGCCCATCAATGAGGAATCAAGGCTAGATATTTGAGATCAAAATGAGGAGGACAATTTACCTAGGATTCATTCAGAAGGTGAGGATTGCCTCTATACTAGAGAAGATATACAAGAAATGATTAATGATCCTACATTCTTGCAAGGCATGGTGCTCTTAATCCAACAAAGGGAGACTGAAGTCGCTAATAATGAGCCAAGAAATGAGGAGTTAGCCGGACCTAGCCATAGACCCAAAGTATATAGAAGAACCAATGCAGGAAGAGGAAGAGGTCTAGGTAGGGGGGGGAGTAGCTCCTCTAAGACCAGTTGTGGATCCAAACGTACATCTAAACGCCATCACAAAGGCAAATCTGCTAAATATGGCTGCAAAAATGGGATGAGGTATGATCAGGGAACTAGGAACCACCCTGGAATCTAGACCATCCCAAATTAAGCCACATATTATTTCCAAGCTTGTGTGAAAAAACTCTCAGGTGATGGAGACCCGATCTAGCATATAGAGGTCTTTGAGTCAACTTGTAAAAATTGTGGGGGCGAGTGAGTGATGTATGATCCATGGTTTCTCACTAACCCTAGAAGGAAAGGCTTAGCAATGGTATCAAACCTTGAAGCCAGAGGATGAAGTCAACTTGACTAGGCTTAAAAATGTGTTCATACCAAGCTTTGCTTGAAGTGGTGACAAATGGAATCCTGTGGCTCAGCTTCACAATATCAAGCAGAAAGAAAATGAGTCCATGCGAGATTATGTGTCTTGACTCAAGCACTTGAATTCAAGATACTTCAGGAGAGGAGTTCGAGATCATAAAATGCATGATTATCTAGTGTTAGCCTAATCAGCTACTTTAGATGTGTGTTGTAAGCTGGCAATAGAATATGAGGACAATATGATTGAATTGCCACACAACCCAAAGATGCCAAGGCATCTTCCAATAGTGGCAACATTGCAGATCTCAAGTCACCGAGACATAGGAACCCATAATAAACAAGTTGGAAATATGACATTGGGAGAAAATCAAGGTGATGGATAGGAAAGAAGCATCACGGCATGCTCACCTCTACCCTTGGAGAGATCTGATTTGGTGTTCTATTTGCAAAAAAAATCACACAACCACTGAATGTCGTCAATTAAGACTAAGGTAGTTACTTTATTATGCTCATTGTGTGAGGTTGGTTAACCATGACACTGCCATGTGCCGATATCCAAGAGCCCAGCCCTTAGCAAAACTGCCAGCACGAAGAGTGCTGCTAGCCTTGCCACCACCCATAGTGCAACCACGGTGGGTGGCTGCTGCAGCTGCTGGGTAGCCAAACCCATCCTACTTACCAAGAGGGATGTTCCAGATATAGGACTTGTCACCATTTTTGCCATCTGGTTCTACCATCACAACCTCCGTAGGCTAAAATCAACCACGTGTTGATTAAGGAGCCCTTGGATGAGGGTGGTCATGCATGAGGTAGAAATCAATAACAATTACTATGAGGAGGCCACAGAGATCATGCCATAGTTTTATGTCTTACATAATAACATACCATTGCTAGTGTTCCAATCCACGGTGCAATGGAGAGCTAAAGACAAACTCAAATATGAGAAGGGGGTAACTATAGTGTTTTGGTTATGGTGGACCTTATCGAATAGCGGAGTGTCCCAAAAAGAATGTGGCTAATGCAAGCCACGCTCTACCCTTGGCAGCATCGACCAATGCCATGCCAACACTCTCATGTGTTCAGTGTGGGGTCGATCATTTGATCAAAGACTGTCCATATTATGCAAGTGGTTTGGCTTCCACTTTTAACCATGCCACGATCAGGACTATAATTTTGCAACATGGGAATATCACACTATTGAATGTCTTAACACGAGTGTAAGGAAAACAATGGGCAAGGGAGAAAACCCAATAGATGTCAAAACTTCTAAAACTAGGAAAGGAAGAAGAGTGAAGAAAGTGGGCAAGGGTGATACCAATATACCATTGACACCGGATCCCCCCAATCAAGGAAAGTGGATGACCAAGTGCCGAAACAAGATGGGCACAACCAAGAAACTGAAAGAGAGATACCAGCAACCCCTAAAGGGATTGGGGAATACCCAAATATTGACGAGGAGATAAGGAATCTTGAGGAAACTAAGGCTCTAGTTGAGGAGTGTCGACAAAATCATGAAGACAAATTAAGGGCTAGAAAGGCTAGGGATACATTGTATCCAAGAAACGAGCAGATAAAGAAAAGGAAATTGGAAGTTCCTACTCCAATTCTAGAAGGGTTTGAGGAAGGGACTCATAGTGACCTCATGGCAATAATGTTTGATGAAGAAAAGCAAGAATTGTCAATCCCTTCAATCCCTAGGATTGAATATAAAACAAACACATTGAAGGAACCCTCACTTGCCATGGAGCGTAGGGACATAGGCACTCTCGCAACTATATCGTGCACCACTGTCAAAATGCCACTAGGACCATTGTTATGGAATACGCCAGCATTATGCGTAGATATTAAGGATTAGGTAGAAGGAAGATTAAACCCAATGTCCCTTGTAGAGGATACTCATTAACCTCTAGCAGAGAAAAACTTAGTACTTGAAGAGGAAGGAACTCCAAGATTCATCAAAATACTTGTCAATCAATTAGGTTGGTATAATGAGAGTGCCGATACAAATTCTACAATCCTAAGTCACCATAACAGATACCAAGCACTGGCTATCCTGAATGGAGGATAAGGGGTGAGAATCATGACAAAACGATGTTGGAAAAACTGGGGTAGACCAGAATTGGATAGAGTAGATCTAATCGTCAAAATGGCAGACGAAACATCTTCAAGACCTAAGGGGTTATTGAAAAATGTCAGATTCAAGATCTTTTCATTTTTCTACCATCATACATTTGCTGTTGTAATGAACTTTTTCAACCAACCAGACTCATATGACATTATCTTGGGGGGCAGACCTTTCTTGAGGGAAGCCAAATTGGTGCATGATTGGGCGTTAGATCAAGTCTATGCTTAAAAGGATTCGTAGATTCTAAATATTGATCTACAAATGTGGAAGTCACATCTAATGGAAGGGAAATTGTTTGGAAATGATTCCATCACCACCACTGAAAAAACCACGTCCCTACAAGTTTACATGTACACATTGATGCATTAAATTTTGTGATAGGATGTGTAATGGCACAACTTGGGGAATTCAAATTGGATTACCCAATTTTCTTTGCAAGTCGTCACTAAACGATGCAGATATGAATTACACTACTATGGAGCACAAAGAGTTGGCCATGGTTTATGCTGTAAAGAAATATCGACATTACTTATTACTAGCCAACAAATTTTTATTCTTTGTGGATCATCAGGCCTTATTATATTTGCTGAACAAACCCTACACCATGGAAAGAATCACACGTTGGTTACTTCTACTCTTGGAGTTTGACTTTATGGGGTCTTAGAAAGTAAGGGAACACAACATGTATTGGTTGACCATATGTTTAGAATTCCAAACGGAGAATCTGCAACTTACATTGATGAGATGACATCCCTGATGCTTGTATGTTCAAACTTGATATGGTGCATGAGTGGAGTGACAAAATTATGAACTATCTAGCTTATGGGTTTCCACAAGATCAACCTTTGAACAAGGATAAGATGTGTCGGCTCATTAAGTTAGCTGCACCTTATCAATGGAGAATTATATAAGCTGGGAAAAGATGATGTCTTGAGAAGATGCATGCGAGAGGATGAATTTGTTATGATATTATAAGAAGCACACTTAGGAATAGCTGGAGGACATTTTGTTGGAGAATCTATAGCTCGCAAAGTGCTTTAATTAGGTCTATGGTGGCCTACGTTATTCGGGGATGCCATAGAGTTTGTGAAAATATGTGAAGAATGTCAAAGATTTTCTATTCCACAACAAAAATGCAGGATGCCACTAACTCTTATGATTGTAAGATAGCCCTTTGAGATATGGGGGATTGATTTTATTGGACCATTAGTCCAGCAGCGCATTCATCACAAGCTCGATATGTGATTGTGGCTACAGATTATTTCGCAAAGTGGCTGCAGGCAAGGGCTTATAAACGAGTTGATGCTCAAACCACATCCAAGTTCCTATACGAACAAATCATTTCTAGATTCAGTTGCCTACTTGAGTTAGTTAGTGACCAGGGTTCACATTTAATTATTGAGGTTATTGAACTCTTACTTACAGGATTCCTTATAGTACATCACAGGTCATCACCTTATTTACTACAAGAAAATTCCCCTTCTTCCTCTTTTTCTCTTCCTCAAAGAGTTTTCCCTCCTTTTCAATGTTCTCTTATTTGGGTAGTTGTTCACCCTTCTTTTCAGGGTACTCCTCTTTGGATGATTATTTTCCACCATCATCTTCTAGATTCTCTTCTTTTTGGTAGCTTGCCTCTATATCTCAATAACTTTTGGCATTGGTAGCCAAGCCAAGAGCACCAACAAGAGTCTATGTGCAGCTTTGACAAACACCTTACAAGCCAGACACATGGATTGGGAACACAAGCGGGCTACAGCCCTTTGGGCTTATCATACATTGTATAAGGTAGCGACAGGGTATACTCCCTTCTGCCTAACTTATGGCATGGATGCGGTGATGCCAATGGAGTTTTTAGTTCCAAGACTACGAATTGCAGTAGTACAAGAAAGGCTTACTAAAAATGCACTAGCCAAAAGATTGGTGGATTTGGAAAAACTTGATGAAACCAAGGTAATTGCATCAATTGGGCTTATGGTTGAGAAATTCCAAAGAAAATGTTGGTTTGGCCATAACCTAAAACATAAGGAGCTAAAAAAGTGAGACCTAATCTTCCTATATGGTGTTGGGATCACCAAGAAAAAGAAACTCAAGTACAGAGGGTTAGGACTTTTCAGAGTGTCTGCTGAGATCACCTCTCAAGGGCCGGTTTGGATTGAAACCATTAAGGGAGTAGAAATGGAAGGGTACATTAATGGGAGCAAACTCAAAAAGTATTACGGACCCTTGACCCAGGAAATTCTTGCACAAGAGCATGTTCTTTAAAAAAAAGGGAGCTAACTAAAGAAAAAAACCGACAATGTCTAGAAGAAACCAAGGCAAGGGAAGCCAAGGCAAAGTAGAGACTCCAAGGAAAACTCCTACATGTGAACATGGTTTCTCTCACCTTGCTTGATAAGGAAGACCTAGACATTGAGCTTGCACATCTTAATGTAAGAGTTTCTATGACAAAAAAACCATACCAAAAGCATTGCATTGATCGATACTTTATCGAGTCATAATTCGATCTCCTATGAAACATGGGCGGCTCTAGGAAAACCTCACCTCAAGGCATCTAATGCACAAGTTCGCACTGTGCATTTGTCAACCAAAAAAACCGTGGGTTTTTTAGTGTTAAAATTTCTATTAGAAATAATCCCTTGGTTGGAAATGTATTTGTCATGCCTACAGGATCCATGGAGGAAGAGATGATTCTGGGAAGATCCCAGATATGCGCTAGTAATAATCACATCCAATGGGGAGAATGGGCAGCCCAACTCAATGATGGCAAATACACAATAACTGTGCCATTATGGAGTCCATTAAGTACTAGAAAAATAAGCAATGACAAGTGACATGAAGCCACCAATACATAACTTACTTTTTTTTCATGAGGTCTTATTCCATTCCTATTCACACATGAGAATTTCATCCGGCTACATACACATACCATACTAGCCACACACACATGGTGACCCGATTACCACAAGGGGACACCACCCTTTCCAAATATTGGCCACTTTATAGGTAGTGGATAGGCCGTGGTATGAACCCCACAGGTTAGTCGCTTGGCCGATTTAAGTCAACACCCTACACAGCTTTGGTAGAACTGTGCGTTGTAAATCGAGTCACAACCTTTGACGTCCACAGCAACCATCATCCTTGATCCAAAACATGAGCTTGAAGGGAAACCATTGCACACTATTGTCACCATAGGATTTCCGAAGAGGAAGGTGGAATCAAGCACCATGAAGATCGAACGATGACGGTCCAAGGAGTGCAGATGGGTGCCTACGTGCCCACTTGCAGGCAAATACACCCTTAGCAAAAGATGTCCCCAAGAGGATTTGAACCCTAACCCTCCTGTAGAGAGTCCAAAGTCTTATCCACTAGGCTACCACCTTGGGGACAATCTTTACATAACTTTAAGAGCTTATCTATTTCTAATATGCAAGCTATTACATATACAACTTGCATATAATACAAAAAAGTATAAAGAGGGGATGCCTAACTTGGATGATGCTGACATCCCAACTTGGATAAGAACATCATAGATTAGATTTTTGAATTCTAACTTGGTTAAGTGTTTTGATGATGATGTCAAATGGGCTATATTGACTCTTTATAATGTTTGGTTGATAATATATGAAATTACTAATTCTTTTATTCTTTTAAAAGGACTACCATGCTTTTTTGAAAAGTGTGTATCTCCAAAATTCATAAAGTTCACAATAATTCTTGATATTTATCTTTTTAATCAGCTAAAGTTTCACTGTAGATATAGTAATTTTGCATGATTTTATAACGATTCTTTTTTTTAAAGACTATTGATTGGATGATTGTTTGTTATCATTTCTAATGACTTGTTGCTCTCTCTCTCTCTCTCTCTCTCTCTCTCTCTCTCTCTATGTTTTTGGAGAACAATGGTGTTTATTTCATCATCTTTTATTATTAACCTTGAGAGCAAAGATTGTATAAAGAAAAGGGGAGCTATGTGTTGCTTCATCAAAAAGGGACATAAAAAAAGAATTAAGCCATCACCCATTGAATTCCCGAAACCATGGTTAGCACCATTTTACAAAGAAATGGGAGCCGTATTTTGATTCATAAAAAAGGGACATAAAAGAATAATCAAGCCATGGTCGGCACTATTTTTGACAATATAACAAATAGTGATATCTCGTGAAGAATCAGTCTAACTAACTGCATAGCACCATCCACACTTTGATTTACATAAGTGAGCCATAAGTATAGAAAATGACATACTAGTGGGGCTATGTTACCTACTAGAATGTAGCATGGATGTGCTTGACAATGATGTAGTAGGAACTCTTAACAATGTGTCACTAAGAAAATATATAATCTACCAGTGTAGAACGTTCAAGGGGGGGATTGTAGAGTAACTAGTCTTGTGATTTAGAACATGAGGTTAGGGGATGTCTATTTCGGGGGAGTAGGTGTAGAAAAAAATAGGTTCATCAGAGGAGAATCAATGGAGGGAAAGTGGAGAAGTTAAATCCACAAGAAAAATGGAGAGAGAAAAATGGTCGACTAAGTCATTGTTAAAGACGTGAAAGTGGGAGAGAATTCAACGTTCGGTATAAACGTCATTGCCGCTGTAACGTCACGATAACCACAAACCCCTGCCCCCCCTTCCCCCCCACCACCACATGCATATCCTGCCCATCCCGGCCCGTCATGCATCCCTGCAGATGGAAGGGTTTGGCGTCCGTCAGCTGAAGTATGGGTCAGTCCTCAGGCAGCTTGGTCGACATGAACGGGGAAGCTGTAGAGGTTGTTCAGAATTTGGTCAATAATAATAGGCCGGCACCGTGTACGAGGGGTCATTGGAGACCCTCTGAAGACGAGAAGCTGAAGCTCTTGGTGGCACAGCACGGCGCTCAGAACTGGAACCTCATCGCACAACACCTTCAAGGGCGATCAGGTTGCCTTTTGCCAGTTTACCTTATGATTAGATCACAGCCCTAGTTCACAGTTTAATTAATTATCTTCTTCCTTTGGTAGGTAAAAGCTGCAGGCTGCGTTGGTTCAACCAGCTAGACCCTCGCATCAATCGAGGGGCCTTCACTGAGGAAGAAGAAGGGCGTCTACTAGCCGCCCACCGAGCCTACGGGAACAAGTGGGCGTTGATAGCTCGAATGCTTCCAGGCCGGACGGACAATGCCGTGAAGAACCACTGGCACGTGATCATGGCAAGAGAGTACAGGCAGCAATTTCATAGTAAACTTTCTAGGAATGAAAGGGCACGGCCACCTCCATTGTTCTTTCCTAAACTCACAAATGATCAGAGGCGCAAAGCTCGTCGTTTTGGGGGACGGGCGCCGTTGGCCTTCCAAGACCCTGATCTGTTCTTACATAAGTTTCCAGCTCCTATAAGACGATCAGAAGTAATTCAGGGGCAAGAAATATCGACCTTATCAGCTTCAGCCATTGCACAGACGTCTAGAAATCGGCCTCTATGCATGACCTTAAAGAGCATGGCAGTCCATCAGCAGGAACAAATGAAGGCAGTGCATGGCGGGGCTCAACAGAAAATAATACATGATGGCAACGATGACAAGATAACAGTAGTGCCCTTCATCGACTTCCTAGGAATGGGAACTTTGTAGAAGTCCTAACCGCATACCTCGCGCTATGACAAAGAAATCTTGTACCATAATCCACCCAGCAGCTCTTGACTTCAGGGAAAGGCAGCGGCTTGATTATACACAGCTTCCATTACCTTCACCAATTAGTAAGGTTTTTCTAAACCTCTCACCAAGTAAGGTTTTTCATTTCCCTCGCTCAACATTGGTGATGATTATTCATGTATTTATTGATGTATTTACTAAAAAGAAGAACTATAGTAGGGACTAGTTACAAGCATGACGTTTTTCTTGAGTGAAAAGCTACTAATGTACATCATCTCACGTGATCAAAAGAAAAACTAAAAACTCTATCTATTCTCTCATTAGTACATCATCTCACTTGATCAAAAGAAAAACTGAAAACTGTATCTATTCTCTCATGCTATCGATGCCACATACAACAACCTACTCTAAATTCTATGAATCTCATTAATTAAATCAGCTTAAATTGTCAATGTCTAGGATATATGTCATGAATCACTCCATGACAAAGTGTTGTTGGTGTGGATGTATGAATGTGAATGTGGATGTGGATGTGGATGTGCGAATGAGGATGTGGATGTGGATGTATGAATGTGAATGTGGAAATGGATGTATGAATGTGGATGTGGATGTGGATGTATGGATGTGAATGTGGATGTGGATATGGATGTACGGATGTGGATGTGGATGTGGATGTGGATGTATGGATATGAATGTGGATGTGGATATGCATGTATAAATGTGGATGTGGATGTGGATGTGGATGTATGGATGTGAATGTGGATGTGGATATGGATGTATGAATGTGGATGTGGATGTGGATGTATGGATGTGGATGTGGATATGGATGTATGAATGTGGATGTGGATGTGGATGTATAGATGTGGATATGGATGTGGATGTACGAATGTGGAGGTGTAGGTGTAGGTAGAATAATGAATGCGAATGTGTATGTGAAATGATGTGACGTCGATATGAGTGAATGGATGAGATGTGATGACATGTGAATTGGAATGTGAATAAATGATGTGATGAATCTGATGTGAAGAGATGGAAAATGATGTGATTGGATGAGAATGAGTAAACATATGAATGGAATGTGGAATAGGTAATGTGGACTGATGATGGATAATGTGGAAAGACGAGACTTCATTATAGAAATTGTATTTGTGACCTGTTTGTAAATGACTGTTTTATGTCAAGAATGCTGGGGAAGCATTTTTGACCGTCTTGTGAATAAGGTCATGGAGACCTAACTGATAAAGTTACAACAGCTCACGGAGAGTTAACGGAGGACGTCTCACGTAGCAAGGTCAGCCGAGGTCTTGACCAGCCTCCTCGGTTCAATTTAAATGGTGAGCTTCCGGCACGGTGGATGAGGGACCAAGGAAGCGGCCTATGAGTGAAGCGCTAGGTGACCTGCGAGGGATCCTAGAGGGTGCTACGGTGCTCGGGCTCTGGGTCGCCGAAGATACCCACACGTGCGTCGTGGAAGATATTGAAACAAGGAGTAAGAGTTGTTTTCTGGAACCGGGCATGGATCTGGTTGACTGACCTTGCTGCTCCTCAACGGATGAGTCCATGGCTCTTTTACATGGATCTGTTGGTTGATCTTGGTGATCTTCAACGGAGATTCCATCTTGATTTTTATAAGTGATTATATTGCCGGGTACTATGAGCTAGGAACTATTAAAAAGGCCCCTGAGTGGATAGGTGGTGAGCGTTCTGGTTGCCAATGATGCCATAGATACTCCGATGAAGGAATGATTGGAAATTAAGATTCAACCGGATATTTTGGAAGATTGTGATCAGTGATACTATGATTTCATTAAATGATTGTTTTAAAGATGGCTGAATCTGTGAAAAAGGCAATTTTATATTGGGTGTGTAAGTGGCATGATTGGTATTAAATTTGCATGAATATTCGGCTAGGGGACCTGGGAACTCTTTTCCCTAGTACCCGAGACAAAACCTAACCAAATTCTAAATTGGATCCCATCACTACAGTGGTTGGGTGGTTGGCTAACCCATGGGACTGGATGGGATTAGGCTGGACTGATGGATCCGTAAAATGAGACTCCTTTCTGTTATTATGATAGATGAAGTAAATCACGGATAGTAATTGTTCTATGGATAGGAATCAACGGTTGTGCCTCTTGATAGAGAAAAAATCGTTGATCTCTATGATCCAAGTGTAAGTTTCTTCCTTGATCTGGCCAAGTATCTTTATAGGTGCGGTCAGATCAGTTTGGTCAGTAATGATCTTGACTACGTTAGAGTAAAATTGTATCTTGGAGGAATCGCCTGTGCTTTCCGGGCAAGATAAGTTTTTTTCGAGTTCGGTTTTGGAAGAACCGAGGAATTAGTCACCTGTCCGGATATCCGTGGGCGAGGCCCCGAGTGTACGACCCTGCCCCGTGCTAGATGTTGAGCTCTTGAGGTGTTGGAAAGGACTTTGCAGTGGATTCCTCAACTGGTGGTAAGTTGGGCTCTTCTCTGAGATCTTTAGGTGTTGGCGAGGGAGATTTGGCAGTGGGGTCTGGTTTTGGAGAAGGTTCTTTGGAGGTTGGCTTTGGAGACTTGGCAGTCTTCTTGGGGAACATGAAAAAGAAATTGAATGGAGAGCCAACATTTGCCCTCTTACTTTCTTTGTTAGATGAACGACGCTTCTGAATTTTAAATTTCACTGGTGAGTGAAACGGAAGACCTTTTGTAGCACTCTTCTCTTTGACAGGGGTCTTCTCTTTGATTGGGGTTTTCTCTTTGACAGGGGTCTATTCTTTGATAGGAGTATTCTCTTGAGCTGGTGAAGAGCTCTTCTCTTTAGCAGGTTGGCTAGGGGTCTTCTCTTTAGCAGGAGGGCTAGGGCTCTTCTCTTTAGCAGGAGGGCTAGGGCTCTTCTCTTTCTCTTTAGCAGGAGGGCTAGGGCTCTTCTCTGTAGCCTGAGGGCTCTTCCCTTTAGAATGGGTCTTCTCTTTAGTAGTGCTCTTTTTCCCCTTGGAAGATCTGCTCTTAGTAGGACTCTTCTTTCTTTCCTTCTTCTCTTTGGCAGAGGTCTTTTTCTTTTTGGATGAGCCATCCTTGACAATCCTTTATTAGGTGGAAAGGGGGAATCAGGATCAACTGGATTGATAGATCTTTCCAAAACCATAGACACTGCCTTCTCCCTTGCCAACTTACCCAAGAATCTGGATATTCATGCAACTAAGGCAAAAGAAAATGATAAAATTTCTTAATATGAGAAAGTCACTAAATGTATTGACCCAATCAATCAATGCTATTATTACATGAACTTACAGTAAGTGTTGTCATTCTAAATCTTGACTCAAGATATCTCCAAGCATTAGCAAGCACCATCCATCCACAAGATGTTGAGTCTTTCTCCAAAGGAACTTCCTGATTGTAGTACTTAAAATCTTCAAGTTTGTAGTCTTCATAGGTGGAACCTAGAAAACTCAAGATAAGTTTGGCAGCACTGCAAGCATAAAATATTGAGGGTCAACCAAACAATTGAAAACTTACAAAATATTGCTCTAGAACATAAACCATGGTAAAGTTGATTCTTACATTTTACTTCTCCCATGAATGGATGCTAAAGAATTCATAAAGATTACATCTCTATCCAATAGATTGAAGATAATAAGACTCCAATGGCCTCTGTGATAAGATGAATATTGCAATTAGTTGTGAATATTGTAATGATGGACAAAAGATAATTGAGTGTGAGTCTTACACTTCAACATAAGGGTATACAATGTAATTGCAGCATATCAAAGTTTTTTAGAAAACTTGCAAGATCCCCTTGCCTATTGAAAAGGCACTGTGTAACAAGGGGATCAACAATGGTCACTTGCATAGCCATTGAGTCAGGAAGATCCTTCATAAGACATCTGGAGACATAAACAAAACATATCAACAAAATATGGAATTTGAGAAATTCATCAAGAAAGCAAAAGGAAATCCACACAAACCTGAGACAGATAAAGAGGACTGTGTCACATATCTCAATATTGTGATTCACAAGCATACTTGTGTCTTTAGGGGCAATGTCACAATAAACCTCATCCTCTCCATGCATGGAGACATCTACTACCATTTGACCTGTTACATTCTGATAAAGTTCTGAATTGGATGCATGAAGAATTTCAGCTTGCTGAGAAAGAATGGCATCCTCTGTAATCTTCTCCTGCTCTCTATCTTTCTCCACTTCTTCTTTAATATCCTAAGCTTTTCTTGTAATATAAGTATGCGAAAGAGGCCAAAGGCACTCACCTTAACTTCATTGTCTACATGTCCAAATTCCTCACAAATTTGGCTGAACATTTCTAGATGGGGTATGGGGTCTCTAGTCCCATCAAACTTAGTGATCCGTTTAGAAATGTGAGAAGGTTTATTTCTCAGGTATCTTGGCTCTTGCACAGGTTGAGAAAGTGCCGATGGTGCATTTCTTGAAGCTACCTTCTTCTTATTTCCATGGCTATCCTCAACATTTTGGTTGTTAGTTTGGCCATGGCTAGTGTTGCTATAGGCTGGGGTATGAGGGCGAGGGAGCTAGGCCTAGAGTATAATATCCCATTTGTGGCCCTTGCCCCATTAGTGGTCCATCATGTACTTTGTTAGGGATCCACATGGTATCTGGGACTACAACAAATCGAAAAAACAACAACATTTTTTAACAATGTTTTTAAAGTGTTTTTGGAGGAAAATGTCAGGGATAATAATGCTGGTATGAGAAGCATTTTTTCGCTGTCAAAATGCTGATGAGATGATGAGCTGTAAAAAAGCATTGCTTAGTAGTGAAAAAGCATTGTTATACTATAAAACATAAAATGCTTCTTAGTAACATGGCGTGCAAAAAGTATCCCTCTTCTTTTGCTGCCACATCATTTTTATCTTTTGAATGCACTAAACTTGGTACTTTGAGTTTTTTTACAGGTTTATGTCTAATCTATCTCTTCTACCCTATCCTCCTCAAGCTCAAGCAAGGTATGTCATCTCTTTTCCTTCATCTCCTACGCAAACAAGCTTTCCATGAAAGCTTTCTTGTGAGTATTTCCCATCTCTTTCCTCTCTTTTATTTTTTTTCCCATTATTTTTCCTTCTTATTGAAGCTTAACCCTAACCATAGATTCTACATGGAAACCATAGTTAAGAGCTCTCCATTAAAGCTTCACAAGGTAAGAGATCTTGATTTTTCTTTATACTATTTTTTCTTAATTTGGTTTGATTCTGTAGGATTTCAACACATACCATCATCACAAGGTAAGAGATCTCTTTCTTATAGGTTTTTTCTCTTATGCTTCTACATGTTTATAGAGTTTGTATGTTTTAGGGCTTAAGATTTGGGTTTGTTATTAATAACTTTTTTCTTAATTTGTTATAATTTTATAGGTTTTCAACACATACAATCCTCACAAGGTAAGAAATCTCTTTCTTGTATGTTTCTTCTCTTAGGCTTTTACATGTTATAGGGTTTGTAAGTTTTAGGACTTTTAAGATTAGGGTTTAATATTTTTTCCATGCTCTATGGATAGCCTTTTGAGATCTATGCTTCTGTCAAGAGGTGGCCGTATGCCTTAGCCTCATGCATGAGGCTAATTCATAAAGCTTATGCATAAGGCTAGTGCATAAGCCTCATGCTTGAGACTTTTGAATTAGACATATGCATAAGCCTCATGCATGAGGCTTATAGATAATCTTTATGCGCATGAGTCTTATATGAATAAGCCACATGCATGAGACTTGTGCACAAAGCCTCATGCATACGTCTCATGTATAAAGCTTATGCATGAGGCTGAGGAATTAACCATAAACCTCTATGCATAGTTTTTAGAGAACTATGCATATCTCAAGAGGTGGCCACATGCATGAGACATATGAATAAGTCTCATGTATGAGGCCTATACATGATCATGTCGGGTAGCTTCCAATGCATGTTGGGTACTACCTAGGCATGTCCATAGGTTCCAATGCATGCCGGTAGCTTCCAATGCATCTCGAGTGCTACCTAGGCATGCCAATAGCTTCCAATGCTACCTAGGCATTTCGGTAGCTTCCAATATATGCTGGTAGCTTTGAATGCATACTAGGTGTGCTACCTAGGCATGCCAGTAGCTTCCAATGCATGCCTGTAGATTCCAATGGATGTCGGGTGCTACCTAGGCATGCTGGTAGCTTCCAATGCATGTCGCGTGCTACCTAAGCATGTCCGTAGCTTCCATGCATGTCGTTCCAATATATCTCGGGTGCTACCTAGGTATCCTGATAGCTTCTAATGTATGCCAGTAGCTACCTAAGCATGCCAATAGTTTCCTATGCATGTAAGGTAGCTACCTAGGCATGCTGGTAGCTTCCAATGCATGTCGATAGCTTTCGGGTACCAAGAGTTTAAGTTTGCATAAGAGTTTTAAGTATTTATGTTTCTTCTTGGATAGATGGCAAATAACTTATGGCATGATATTATACATGAAGGAGTAGATATCCCAATAATCTTTGTAAGTATATATTAGCATCAGTTTGTATCTTACCTTTTAAGAAAATAAGGTTACCTTAAATAATAACATTCAATCAATGCTCATTTGTTTGTATGTCTATAGCTTGAATCAATGGACCTCCCCCCTATGCAAGATGAATATGATTTTGCATTACAATAAGGTTTGGAATCTCTCTTTGAAAGGGTGCAAGACAAAGGATTGATTGTTATTTCTAGAGGACATACATCTCTAAACCATAACCTCTTTGTTTTTCGCAAAACTAATTTTCACTTGTATTAGTTTTATTGTGTTTTAAGATCATGCTACTACAAATCGTGTAAACAGTGGTGCAAGAGAAGTAATGAAAATGTGAGAGAAGAGGGTGGAGTTGCAGGGACAATAATAATAGAAATGCATGAGATGTAGACCCCCTCAATGTAACCCCTAACTCCATATATTTTCATTATTTTTTATTTTGTGTATGACCTTTTTGGACTCATATACTTATGTAATTTCACCAAGTATTGTAATAGAATTACAACATTTGCGAACCATGAGTTCTAATTGTCATTTTTTTGTATTTATAAAATTTTACATTACATGTGTCCATGACGATGAGTAGGGCATGAACTTTTGTTAGTTTTATTGTATTTGTTTTTTCTTTTTAAATTAGGGTGGAGTCCTGTGGTGATGACTCCCCAGCTTTCCCCAACTTTTACTGTATTTGATTTTTTTTAAAAATTTGGGGTAGATAAGGGAGTCTTGTGATGACTCCCCAATCTGGCCCAGTTTTTTTTTCCATGTAGTTCTATCGCTACTCAGCAATGAAAATAACAGCTAGCGATATTTTGGTATAGCAGGTGATATTTTGTTGCTATTGTTGCTACTGAAGTGATCCTCTTGCACAGTGAAAATAACAGTTTTTCTGCCAAGCAAAATGGGCCTGATATCTCCCTACCCTTTTAGTTATAAAAGCGCTGGAATTTTCACTACTACACCCTCATTATGTTGTTGTAGTAGGATACACTCCAGGAGAGGCGCATAGTGGTAGTATGTAGGTTCTGTGTAGTGGTTGAAATATTTTGATAGGGCTCTTTCCCTTTGAGTGATGAGAGGTCTCTGGAACTTGGTGAGATAGCTCCTGACCTAAGTTTGGTGGTAGCCTATGGTGTCCTGGTATAAATCTGTCATTCTAGACTATGGGATTAGGCTAGATTAGGTTACTAGGGCTCTGCCCCACCTCTCATCTAGGATTGAGGGGAGGGGTGGAAGTTCTCTCTGGCTAACGTTCCATACATGTGTCCTTAGGATAAGGCTATTTTGATTGTGTGTTTCACAGGATATAGTTTCTTAATCTCAAGGCAAGACTCCTTTGTAAATGTGCGGGTCTTTCTCGCAAATCAATGGTCTATCCATGCACTCGGCAACCAATCCTCCTTCGAGAATACCTCCATCTAGGATTGAGGGGAGGGGTGGAAGTTCTCTCTGGCTAACGTTCCATACATGTGTCCCTGGGATAAGGCTATTTTGATTGTGTGTTTCACAGGATATAGTTTCTTAATCTCAAGGCAAGACTCCTTTGTAAATGTGCAAGGGATCTTGGGTCTTTCTCGCAAATCAATGGTCTATCCATGCACTCGGCAACCAATCCTCCTCCGAGAATACATCAGTTCCTTAGCATATGATTGCTCTTTATGCTCCCTTTAATGCACTTTATTGATTTTTAATTATGATGAGGTAGATGTGGGTGGAACTTATCAGGAGACACAAACGGTTGTGGCTTAAGAAGCATACGTCCGTACGTTTGAGAAATGAATGCCTAATCACTTCTCTAAAAAATTGGCCAAAACTGAATGCGCCGAGTTTCTCCTCTAGTTTCTTGATGATTTCAGCCCCTCCTTAATGATTTTTTATGTTTTTCTTTCTGTGTATGGATTAGGTTAACCCCAAGCTATCTAATGATGCCTATAATTTCTAATTAAAACTAATTATATAAGATTAATTAATAGATTAAGCTACTTACGCAAATTTTAAGCTGGTTTGAAGAAAAACAAGAAATTAATGGACTCAAGAAAAAGATTAGGACACTTGTAGTTCCTGATTTTTGATGTAGCTTCCCAAGCTTCTCATACTCTAAATGCTCCATTGGATAAAGAAAAACAATATCAAATAAAACAAACATGCATATCATAACATACTTCTACTGATGGATTTGCATTCCAACCAGGCAAATCAAGGCTCTAGCTAGTGATAGAAGGTGGAGGACCCTACGCTAAATTCATTCCCTTGACATTCACACAAAATATGTTCATCAAATGAGCAAGCTTCCTTTCAGAAGAGAGATAGAAAGGAGAGAATGCAAGGGTTGGTTTGGGGACTAGCAACTAGCCAATGTTAATGAGGGTTAACTCCTTGATGTGAGGCCGCTAAGGGCTTATTCCACCTCTACTTGTGTCACTTAAGTGGAGCTTCCACAAGCTAGGTGAGGAGAAAAGAGAGAAGGATCTATGGAGAGCACTCCTACCTAATGCCTTCATGTGTGCAAGAGTGAAGGCGAGAGAGAGCAAGAAGAAGAAGAAGAAGAGGCAGGCAAAGAGAATCTCACCTACATGTACACACAAACAATCAAGCAAGCAAGAATACATGCACAAAAGCTTACCTCCATAGCCACAAGAGAGTGAGGGAGAGAGAGAAGGAAAATCAATTGTGATAATGGGATTGTCCCTTTTCATATTTCATAAAGCACTTATATACATGAGCTCTCTTTTTACAATGGCTGGCCACCCATTCTACAATTGGGGCCCAAAACATATTCTTCTAGCTCTATGTACACGTAGGCTTATAATCATGACCGGCATTACACAATTCGTAAGCTTGGTCATCCTATACATCGTTCTTATGAAGTGCTTAGCACCGTTTACATAAAAAATGAGTTACATGAAGCGTAACCATACTTGAAAATAATGTTAACCAGTGTGGTTAATAGATGAGATGTTCAAATTGATGTTTATCATTAAACATAAACGTTTCTTATAAATAGATTATTTAGGTTTAGCATAAAAATCAACATGTTTATCATAGATAGGATGTTTTGGTTGATCACAAACTGCAGGACATATTGATTATACAAGTTTGAGAAACTGGTGGGGCATATTTTTTTTAATGCTAAATCAAACCAATCTTCTTGAAATAAACTTAAGATTAACCATAGAGAATGGATAGGGTTGACTAATACCACCATAAGGGCATGCAAACCAATGGGAGTTTGGGTTTCCATGTTAGCTGTAAAAGCCTAGATATGCACTATTGGCATTGATTAAACCAAAATATCAGCAGCCATTTGAAAAATGTTCTTGTACTGATTAAAGTCTAAATATACACTATTGGAAGAGCCTAGAAATGCATAATTGGCAGTGATTAAAGCGTAGACACTAGCCCAAAGCGATGCTTGCAAACAGCAATACATCGCATAAGGAAGCGACATCACTAATAGGACCATTTCTTACATGATGCTCTATGATTTCAAAAAAAAAAACCAAAACAAATGGCTCCCGCAAATTCGCAAGAGCTATTCACATTTGTTGCATTGATGCCCTCTTGCAAGTAGACGCACGATTAGCTATCGCCACTGTTGCCACCACCACCGCTTCTCTTAATCCTAACATACTAACTTGCACACAAGAGAGAGGGAGATAAGAAGAGAAACAACATGAAAGGGTAGAGTTTGGAGATGTGTAATTAGCCAACCCTAATGAGGGTTAACTCCTTGATGTGAAGCCGCCAGGGGGCTCAGTCCACCTGCCACTTGTGTCTAAGTGGAGATTTAAGAGCTAGGTAGAGATCAAGGAGGGAGCTATGGAAAGATCAACCTTCACTCCATGCCACATGCATGCAAGAGGGACCTTGGTAGAGAGAAAACACAGGGGAGAGGAGAGGAGAAGCTAGAGCATCACCATCCCTACAAGCATACACCACAACAGTCAAGCATGCAAGCAACAACAAAGTAAGCATGCATCCACAAGCTGATGAGAGTGAGAGAGAAGGAGAGAAAAACTCCAATGAGACTAACGGGATTGTTCCTTTTCATAATTCATAAAATTTTTTATATACAAGAGATCCTAATTTACAATGGCCAGCTGCCCATTTACAATTGGGGGCCCAAAACTAGTCTTCCTATCTCTATGTACAACTTTTTCCTGTGACCAGCATTACACAAGGCGTAAGCTCGGTCATCCAATGTCTCTTTTATCATTGAGCACTTTGTGTGGTTATACAAAAGATAAGTTACAATGATCATAGCCATGCTTGAAAAGTAATGTTGATGACCAGAGTGGTTAACATACCCCCTCCCTAATTCAGATCCCGTCCTTGGAGCTAGCCGGAACTAGCGGTAGTAGATCAAATAGGTGCATATAAAGTCGCAGTGCAAGCTAGGAGTAGGGGGTGCTCGATGGAAAACTCAAAAGCTTGTCCAGAATGTAGTCTCTATCACATCCTCAAACTTCTGGAGATGCAAAAGAAGGTAGGCATCCACATGATGCACTCGTAGTAGCCAAAACATTTCTTGAGTGCCAACCCTTTGTTGATGTCTAAGGTTGATCCCTACGTGCCTTTGTAGTAGTGGTCCCAAAATTAGGGAATGCCTCTAGTAGCGTGAAGATCAAGTTGAAGAAACTGATCGTTGTTATCATGGTTGGGTATGGGACCTTATCATATCTGTAGATGAACTCTTGGAAGCACTTGATCATGGTCTCTTCTATGTAGGGTTGTTGGGGCATGTGATGAGGAGCGAACCACAAAAAGTTAAACTGTAGCTTTGGGTTCTTTTGCTTATCCTCCTAGAAGAGGTTCCAAGCCCATGGTCTTTTGATCGGCATGCACTCTGGGTGATGTGAAGGGAGCATGGTGCCTTGCAATAGGTCTCCCAAATGAATGGCTTTAGTAAAAAGGGGCACCTCCAGGCCCTGGTTGCTCACCCTTCAGATCAAAAGTGATGGGATGACCAACACCGACGGGTGGCCAATGGTAGCCTCCTCATTGTCAGGGGGTTCTCTCACCACCAAGTGCAATGCTTCGCCTCGATGTATGGACACACGACATGGATGTCCATGCGATCCACGATGCGGGTGAGCAACATGGCTGCCTGGAGTTGTTGACCAAGCAATATTTGTATGGCATGCTCAAACTTCATTTTTTTGAGGGGGTTTGCCAGTTGAGTGGATTGAGTAGAGCGTCAACTTCCTCCTGCTAAAGTGGTGGCGTCGATAGAATTTTTCCTTCTTCCCAAGGATGGGGGAAAGGGCTGTTTAGTCAGTGATAAGGGTGGAGAGGTAGGCAATGAAGAGAAACCCATGGGGGTGAGGCTAGCATGAAGCATGGGGGGAGGCTTTGCTAATGTTGAAGGTATATATGTTAGGGTTGTGTGCATGTCTGAATTCAAAGAATAAGGATGAAGGTGATGGTTAGGTTAGTGTGGGTGGTGGGGTGCAAAAACAGAGTGGTGGAGATGATTATGAGGGGAATAGGGGAATGGTGGAAGGGTGGAGGTGCCAAATGGGGGTGGGGATGGCGGGTGGTTGTGTGCTGGTGCTTGGGTGAGAGGGGGTGGGGGGTGGACGTTGATGTGGGGGAGATGAGGGTGGTGGTGGTGGAGGTGATTATTCTCCTTGGCCATTGTTGCCTCTGTTATGGCCTTCATGGTCACTACTATGATCTTTTTCATCTAAGTCTTTCGTGGCCATGCGATCTGAAATAGTCTTTTTCCTCTATATCAGCTTCCTGGGGTGTAAAGTCCATCACGAAGGCCATATGAGAGTCATAAAAATGAATGATGACCGTTGCTTCCATTACCTCAATCTGTACATGGCATCTTTGGTAAAGGATAAAAATGCTACCAACAGAGTACAGAGGGAGTTCATTGTGGTGGAGGGAGCAATAGGTAGCATTGACAATGTGCAACCCTTATGGTGAAGATGTTGAAGAGCGTCAGTTCTCCTTCGAGAGGATCAAGGATATGGACACAAGCCATCTGAGACTGAGAGATCATGGGATCAGCTAGCTTGGTTGGCTAACCAAAGAGGATATGGACACAAGCCATCGGAGACTGAGAGATGATGGGATCAGCTAGCTTGGTTGGCTAACCAAAGAGGAGTAGGTGGAATCTGCTGCTTTGCTGAGGGTGGCTTGAAAAGGGTGAGTAGGGAGAAGAGCTGGGGTTGGGGGTGAAGGAAATGAGCCCTTGGAATCTTGAACATGAGAGGAAGGAGGGTGATTCTGGAGAGGTGGAGCTTGGTGGGGGGAGGGCTAGGAGGGCTAGCTCCATTGCTATGTCCATGAGAGCATCCACCTTCTTTTATGTGGCACTAGAGGAGGGGGAAAAAGGTGTCGGTGGGTGGGCTATGTTGCTTGTGCCTCAGCTACATCCACCTCGTCCTCCTTCTCATGAAGTGTCTCTTCTAAGATTTCCTCATAGCATTGGGAAATCGAGTTGTGTCTTTTGAAGGGCCTCCTCCATGGTAGTATCTCGATGTTGCGACTCTCGGCGGGGGGCGATAGATTGGGCTAAGGAGAGGTCGTGTGGGGGTGGGCCCTTTGTGTGGCTTCCTGTGCTTGCTGGAGCTGGTTCTAGAGCTCTGAGATGGTGGAGATTGCTCACACAAGCTGTTGCTCCTTTTCATCAAGCATTGTGTGGAGTTGGAGGTTGTTGATATTAGTGGGTACAAATCTTCGGCGGTTTGCCTCTGTACTCTGATGGTAGCATTTTTATCCTTTACCAAAAAAAATGCCACCTCTTACTAGTGGTAAATACAATCTATCACTTGTGTAACGAGCTCATGTGTCATGTGAGAAAAGTTGAGGACAAAGTTCAGGACTTCCCCATGTGCCACATGTACACTCTCTGCAAAGGCTTGACTTGACCTAAAGGTACCTGTTCTTACCTAACACAGGGTCTCTAGAATGTTAAAATGAGAAGAGTGAGGAGAGGAGGGGCCTGCTTCTATGTAGTGAGGAGGGAAATCGGCTCAGGTGTCTAGGGGTGGGGTTTCAAAAAGATTCTGATCAAAGAAGACTTTTTTGTCTCTCCTCCTTTGGCAGCCTTGTGTCTTGCGTCTTCATCTTCTTGCTCCTCTAGGCGGTGAGAAAACGGTCTCCTTGCCCTTGGGGTCTTGTTGATGTCACTTTGTTGGTGGTGGTCATTAGGGAGAGCATGGTTATGGAGGCATGAAAATGGGCATGGCATCTGGCCCACTTAACTGGATGGCCCTGGGAAGCTCCTCCCACCCGACTATTCTTCCCGATTCACTGGCGGCCCTCGGTGTACCATGGCTAATGTAGACATGCTGCAATGGGCTGAACTTGTGTATCTATGTGGTGGTTAAATGAAATTGCAGTTCCCTTGCTGGCATTACTAGCTCCTCCTAGATGATGTTAGCCCATTTAACTCCGTCATTGTTTATTGGGCCTCTATAAGTGCCTTTGGTCAACTTTGGGGCATTATTTACCGCACATAAGGTTGGTCAAGTCAGGGGAGATGGAGGGCATCTCAGATGAGGTCCACACTCAATTGCACTCTCTACGTTTTTCCCTCATTGTTGAGAACCTTGCCTGTGTGCAGGTTGACATCATAGGTTCCTGTAAAATATAGGTAGTTATAAAGATCCGGCATTGTTAATCCCATTTCGGATTAACAAAGATTCTCCTCCAATTGAAGACATTAATAAGTGTTATGAAAAGTTACTATAAAAGTTGTATTGAGAATCTAGCCACCCAAGGCCTTAGTTAGTAGGTTTTGGGCACCCAAGTGTGAATAGGGGCCAATTGTATATAAGGAGATTCTCAAAATTAAATGACACAATCCCCCTTTGTGCTATGAGAAATCTTGTACTTTGTCTTCAGAGAGAGAGAGACACAAAGAGAGAGAGAGAGAGAGCTCTAGTACATGTGCCTCTTTCATGCATGCATGTGTGTGAGAGAGTGAAATGTTGGTTGCCTTGTATTCATGGTAAGAGCAACTCCGCGAGCGACGGCGGTGGTAAGAGTGTGGAGTGGTGTTCAGAGGAGTGGAGCTTCCAAAGAGAGCTTGGGGAGCCTCAACAAGGGATACGAGCTTGAAGCATTACCCAACGATTGTTGTGTCTATTGCTTCTCCCATTGATGGTTGTGTGGAGTTCCTTCTTGGGAGGTGCAGCAGCCCATAACAATTTTGGCGTCGCCTGTTGGGAAAACACCTTTGTTTCTTCCACCCTCTTAGAGCTTTAGCTGCCACAATGTAAGATTCATCATTCCTTTGCATTTAGAATGTGCAATGTAAAGAGACTGTGTAGATAAGATGTGAATGGTAGAGAATAAATCGCTGAAAATCGTGTATTGAATGAATGGGTGAATACTTGATAGAGATTAGAGGGAAGCTACATTACTTTTTCCTTTTAATTTTGATACTTTTTTCACCAATCGTGCAATCGTGAGCTAGCAGGGGTGACACCTTGTTTTTTTTTTTGTAAAAATTTATAAAATATACAAAAATAAAGAGCCATTGGTCGTGTTAGTAACTTGAATTACATCTCCAATCCTTAGCATGACCAGTTGGTACTCCAAAACATCAATTTGTCTCAATGCGGTAGTCTAACACATGAGTGAACAAAACAGTTCATGATGTGAACCATTTCCTGCTACTTCACGGGGGGCCGTGAAGCACATCTCCCAGCCAATCAGCGCCAAGATTACCTTGCTAAAAATATCGGGCCTTATCTTGACAAATCTCACACAATGTAAATGAAGAATCTTCTTACGTGAGATAGCAGTGAAGCATTTCACGATGTGAACCATTTTCTGTTTCACGGCGTGAACCATTTTTTGTTACTTAATGGGTTAAGCCTTCACGGCCTAACACTTCATGCCTTAGCAGCTCATGAGCTAACATCTCACGGGGACTGCTAGTTCACAAATTGAGGGTTGTCAGTAAGAAAGGTACTCTAATTGCATTATTTGGGTCTATCTAACGTGAATTGAAGTAATTCTGAGCTTAAATAATCAAAACGTGAAACCTTAGTTGCCGTAGTGCGAGGAAGAGTTCATGACATGAACCATTTCATGCTATTTCACGACGTGAATTGCTCCTTGCTACTTCATGACACGTGAAGCATTTTATTTGGTTTCACACAGATATATGTTACTTCATGGCCATAAAAGGCTGCTTGGCAGAAAATTAGTTGAAAACATTAGAGGGGCAATTTCGCCTAGAGGTATCAAATTACACTCTCATGCACTAGAGGTCTGATTGTTTGGGTTGTCTTGCTGGAGGAATATTTAGAATTTCAAAAGCCCTCATATCTTGACTTGGAATGGGTTCCAAAGCTTTGTCAAACTTGTATCTAAGTCTGGACACAAGCACAAAATCTTTGCTCATGGGAGTGATCCTATGAGCAAATGCAGCAGCAATGTATCCATCATTCATAAAATCGATTAAAAAATCCTCAGCAGCCTCTTGAAGACACATAAGGGTCTGTGACTCCCATCGGACTTTATCAAGATTTGTATTTCTCATTTTGCCAATTAACCTTTCTGATATGTCCCTGACAACCCGAATAAATGGCAGTCCAGGGATGAGAAGACTAGTAGATTTCTGTGCCGCTCTGATCTCTCTTAGTGACCACCTGATAGTTTAATCTCTTTCTTGCTGTTGCCCTAGCACGAGGCTTTGGAGGAGGCTTTTCTTTTCATCGACAACTGGCTTTTTGGAAGATCCTGGTTTGTCTTGAGCTTTTTCAGTCTCCAAAGGGGCGTAGACTTTCCTTGCAGTCTGTTTTGTCCTCGCCATTGAAGTTAAAGAAAAAAAAGAGACCCGATCGAGGTGATTTGTGTGTTGAGATAAAAAAAAAACTTAGAGTGACCCGAACTAAGCGATGGGGCAGATCCAAAGTGGTTGGATTAGCTCTATCGCTTGATTCAGGCTATGACTATAGGAGATGGAACTAAGAGATTAAAAGCTTCCAAAAGGATTGGAAATGCTCAATCGCTTGGTTTTGGATATGTTCGAAACAAGGTGAAAATAGAGATCGGCCCTATTGCTTGATTCGGTATGGCCAAGTGATAGGGGAAAATCCGGAACGAAGCGATGAAGAAGGTTCGATTGATATGGATGAGATCTATCGCTTGATATGGGTGAGAAGGGTAAAAGGAGATTCCAGGAATTTCGGAGGAGCGATCTCGCTTGATACCGTATCGGTGAAAAATAGAAATGTTTTCAAGAAAATTAAATTTTTATACCTCGAATCCGTCGTACATAGGACCGTTGGATATACATGTCATGCAATCATTTTTGCCACCTGGCACGAACGGTCACTATTTAAGGTATTTTTGCCATGCTCCACGTGCTCCATCGGATATTCTCAAAAACTCTCTCTCAATTTTTTTCTAGTTTTCGCTTAGTCGGGCTCTGCCATATAGTGACTTCCAAGCTCTATTTTGCAAAACTCTCTCTTTTTTTTTCGAACCTTCAAATTGCCAAAGCCCGCACCAAGCGATAGAAGCATTCCAAAACTTTTGGACCACTTATTTTTGCTTAGTTCGGGCTCTTTCATATAACGACTTCTAAGCCTTCTTCAGAATTATTCCAGCATTTTTCTCAAATATCACAATGAGTAAAAGTGTTGAGGGACGACATGAACTTGTTGAAGAAAGCCCAAGTGAAAGACTCTTGAATGTTATTTTGCAAGATGGTCATGACATGAAGGTATACGTAGATGCAGTGGAGATATTCAATCCAAGGTTTGTTCTTTCAGATGTTTTGATGAAGCTTAAGGACATTCTTGAAGAGGAGTACAAACAATTTGAAATGTCAATTGAAGCTCATTGTTTTCATATCGGAGACAATGATTTTTGTCACCTTACAGATTTTACTCAGCTGTCAGTGGAGAAAGCCAAAGTTACAAAGAGGTTCAGTAGATTTTCAAATAGAATCTCTTTCACATGCCCTTCATCCATTTCTTGTCCAATTCATAAAAAGCTTTGTAACCTTGTCCCCAAAGATGTCTCCTTTCTTTTCTTTCTATTTTTGAGAGCAGAAATACAAGATAATGAGCAAGAATCAGAAATTGATGCAGAGAAGGAGGAAGAAAACTTTAATGTCACCACAGTCTCAAAGCTAGAGAAAAGTGAGATTTTAGAAGAGGAAGAAATTGATGTTCAAGCTGAGAAGAAAGAAAGTGCAAATCTTGATGTTGCTGAATTTAGGGCTTTCACTGTTATCGAAGAGCCCTCAGAGGAAGCAAGCATATATGAATCCTCTGTTATTGTTCCAAGCCTAACTTTCTTCTATATCAATGAGAAATATTTTATTCCTTTGTCCTATCTTCAATGTCTCTTCAATATCAGGGAAGACTACTGTATTGCAGCAATTTCAGAAGCTTGTGAGGTGACCAAAGACTTTATTGATACAGAAGTAGAGTTAAAGGAAGAGTTTTTGGCACTTGATTTGCAAACATCTGACCACTCATTTATCCCTGCTCTCCTGATGCACTTGCCTTGTGCCTTAAAAGAGTGGATGAGGAGAAACCTTCCCTTAGAGATGAGGATTTTGAGAACAGGCTTATTGAGTTAGGTGTAGAGTCTTTTGGCAGAGATTTCAAGCTTCAAGCAGATTCTGATAAAGTGGAAAGGGTTGGCTCATGCAACTTGATGAAAGACAAAGTAGTAAGTGAGGATGAGTTGCAGAAGGTAGTTTCCTTTTAATCTTTTGCAAAATGTTATTGTGATTGTAATTTTTTTAAAGTGAGGTTTTTGTCTTGCAACTTGAATTGCTTGATAAGGATGATTTTCTAGGAAGAGCTAAAGGCAGCAGAGTGAAAGCTACAGAGACTAGGTCAAGAAGGCCTTCATCTGCTCTCATGCACTACTTACCTACATTGGATAAGGCTGTGTTCTGTGCATTCCACATGAACTTCTCTGAAGATGCTGAGTTGCCAATATTTGCCTTGAAGGTGTTCTCAAGGTTCATGGGATACACTCCCCTTCAAATAAATGCTAACAAGGTCTTGCTTCTAGAGAGAGCAGCTGCTCTTAGAATCTTTGGATATGCTGCAGGTTTCAATGCCTCAAGAGCAGGATACTTTCTTTGCTACTCTAGCTATGCAGCTGCAGCTGAGGAGTCAGATATCAATCTTCTTGGAGGTTATAGAAGGAGAAAATTTTTGAGATACAAAGGTGACATGCCAAATAGTCCCAAGAGAATCAAAAACTAATGTACACACAATATTTTGCAAGGACTGGTTATAATTCAGCAAATATTTTGTAAGAGGTACAAATGTGTTAGTAAATAATTAGTCTCTATCTTGAGGTGTTTGTGTAGTTTCAGATTGCTGGTTCTTTGATATCATCCTTTGTAAATGCCTCCTGTAGAACCAATTGAATAATTCTTTAAGTGCATTGCTTCTTCTTTGACCACCTCCTCTTCTGGTACATCTGAAAAAGGAAGTTCTCGCTTGATAGTGAGACTTTTCCATTCCTTGTGTGTTCCATGTTGCAAGGGGTCCTTCTGTAGCAAAATATGGTCCATGCAAGTAAAGAATATACTACAAAGACAATTCTTTGTTAGTAAATTTAAGAAATTACACTTTAATTTTAACTGTTTTGATAAGTCTGAACACTCACCAAGTAATAAGTTATGTCTTTTTCTCCCCAGGCATCTATGATAGATTTTATTAAAAACTTTATTGCTTTTTTGAAATCATCTGCTTAAGTATTTGAACCAACTTGTTGTCTTAGGACTTTGAAAAAATTGTCGAGTTTTTTCCAAACTTCCATACGTTTGTTGGCTACATCTGGTCTACTTTTGACATTTGTGGTGATGATGACACATAGATGTTTCCAGCAGTTCCACATTGCATTGACTTGTTTGGTGTCATGGTTGCTCAAAAATCTTCTTGCTTTTGCTCCTCCCATTGAAACATCTTGCAGAACATCACCTGTACCTCTAGAAAGAACAGGATCTTTTTTAAGATGCACTTCGCCACCATGGAAACCCATTTGCGAGAGCAAGGCTTCGCATTTTTCTATGCACTCATCTGCAAGTTTAGTCGGCTTAATAGAATATGCATAGTCCAGATGAAGTCGGAGCAATTTGTCCAAGATTCTTATCTCTGCATGCAATGTACATATATGCACATTTTTTAAATGTATTGGTAGAATTGGATCCCAAATTTTAACAGAAGTTGGATAATTGACAACATTCACATTATTTCTGGATGGTGGTTTTCCAATCTCATTTTTTGCAAGCCATTCTCTTGTCCCTGTGCTTGCCATGCAATAAAGACATGGATATTTGGTATTTGCTCCTCCACATACACCAAACATACACTTCAATGCCTTGAGGTCGGCACTCAAATGCCATTCCACAATGAAATCACCTATGTCGTCTACATGAAGGTGTTCACCTGCATTTTGGCTCTGAATAACTGAAGGAATGTCTGTATGTGAAAAGAGCCACTTTAATGTTTCATGACTCTCTACTGGCACATGAGCTAATCCAATCCACCATAGCTCCATTTCTGATTGAGTTTTGTGGTATGGAGAATCAAGCTTACCTTGACTATAGTCCAATGCTTTATTCATTAGGGATATAGATATTCTTTCCATTTTTTGACATTTTTGGATTTGAGCTTCATTTAATTTTATAACAAATACAAGTTTTCCTTCACAATCTATTTCTCGAATGTTGTAATATCTCACCATAAAAGATTGGACTTTTCTAATGTTCATCCAAAATATTATAAAAAACGTTGTATTCAAAAGACGATTTTTTTTTCTCTCATATGGCATTGTTCCCTCAATATAGAAATACTCTCCGAAATGTTTGGAGATTTCCTCATTTAACAGAGTTCTATATTTTCCAACATTGTGAGGTCTAGGCAACCCAAAAGCTTTGATTTTGTAATACTTAAGGACCGTGAACCAGGTTTTAGAGATGGCTCTATATCCCTTTCTACTCACTCCCACTGTGTCATAAACTTCTTGCATTTGGGAAGGCTGGACCAATAAGTCCATATCTTTTAGTAGATGTTGAAAGACTAGTTTTTTTTAGTTTGATTTTCAGGAAGTCTCAAAAGTTTCAAGATATCCGACCTATTCATAAGCTCATTCAAAAATCTTACCCTTTCCTGAGCATTAGATATGTCAAATCCTAGAAGGGTAGTAACATGATCTCTTACAAGTTTTAACCTTTTTTTTCTTTGTCCAGATCTCTCTGTCAAGTTAACTACATCTCGCATTTGTTTTACTCATGCTCTTAACCCTATTGGAGTTTCTTTTAAGGTTTTCAATTGATCATTTTCTTGTTTCAAAGACACTATTTTGTTTTCAAGTTCTATAATTTTTGCTGCATTCAAAGATAAAGTATTTTGAAGATATGTAATATATTCTGCATGTGATTGAGATAGTCTTGAACTATAACCAAGTAAGCCATCCACCCCATCACCAACAAATCTAATCAAATCATGTGGTGTGTTAAAAGAAGGATATCATCCTGTTCTGGGATCCAGTGGATATAGACTTCCATCTGTCCATAGGTCAATATGCTTCTTTCCTTCGTTGCGAAGATGTTGAGCTTCATTCGCACATGAAAGGGGTCTTTGGTAGACACTCCATGTAGTTGCATACTCTTGGTTGAGCTTGATATTCAAATGAAACTTACGATTAGATGTATCACTCATTACTAACAGAGCTAAAAATATTAGCAGAGCTATTAGAAGATGAGAGACGCAGAAGAACGAGAATGAGATGTAGCTTGTGAAATTCTTAGAGAAGCAGAGGAGTGAAATTTTTTGGAGAATGGATGAGAGCGCGTTCGGAGGGAATGGTCATTCAAAAGTAAGAGAAATAAGTATTTGCCGCGAAGTCACTAAAAGAGGACAAATTTCGAGACGAGCCATTAAAGAGTAGCATGAAAACGGTATATTTTTTTAGATTTTAAAATATGTACTTAGATACGTGTTCAATCACATAGACACGCTTTAAATATCCAAAACAGCCAAATTTGGAGCCGTTTTGACCGTCAAGGTTCTACTAATTAGCAAGTTAGCGAATTCCTTACACAGCCCATTTTGAGACGTTTTTGGCCCTAATGGAATGCCAAACCTATCTCAATGGCCGAAGCAGTAAGAATGGCGAAGGATTTCGCCAAAGACTTTGATGTCAAAGTCTCGCCAAAGCCAGCACCATCACCTAAGCCAGGAGGTGATTCCAACCTTCCTCCACCTAAGAGATATCAGGGTCAAACCCAAGATATGGGAAGTTCCAAAATGGAAGAAATGTCCTTTCCCCGAAACTCAATCCCCTGGAATTCAACTTCAGAAGTTCCACCCTTGAACAAGAGAGTGAAATGCTATAACTGTCAAGGATTTGGACATTGCAGTATGGATTGCCCAACTCCTTTTGGATCAAGGTTTTTAGGGCAGGGAAATCAGGGATCAAGATTCCAGACTCCAGCCCCATCCTTCGAGAGTAATCACGGTTCTATCCGCCAAAATCAGGGAAATCCCAGAGGTAGACCCTCTATCCAACCTGCAGTTTTAATCCAAAGTAATGTAAGACCTCCAACTTAGAATAGGGGAAGTCAAAGAGAGTTGTTCCCAAATCGGCCGTCCACTTCCAAGGCAGTAACGCTGGAAGTGATTGAAGAAGAAGAAGAAGATGAAAGAGATCATACTCCACTTGCGAGATGAGGACATCTCGCATTTTTAAAGTGGGGTAGAATGTAAGATTCCTCCCCAGCCTCTCAGGATGTCCAATATCTTTCCCTGTAAAATCAATCCCCTCTTTAGAAGTATAAAAGATCTTGTTTCTGCCTGTTTTGTTCTAGAGAGAGATTATTCATATTTTGAATATTTTTTGATAGAAAAATTTCTCATCATATTAAAATAAGTTCCGCTGAAATTGAAGTTCAAAAAGATTTCCAGAAGGTGCATTAGAAATCAAGTACAATCTGCTCAAGAGGCCTTATCCTAGGGGTCCAGATTTGTAAAAAATTTTAAATTAAGGTTCCTATGGGGCCAATAGGATCAACCCATGTGTGGGGAGGAGATAAATCCAATTTGTAAAAGAAAATAACCAAAAATGAGTAAATGCCCACATAAGATCAAGAGTTGACTATGTACAAGGTTTATTAGTAAAAAACTATGAGTATTACTAAAAAAATGAGATATTTTGGGTATAATGATTCCATTTTGATACATGTGTAAGGAAAGGAGATCCCTTCAAGGAGGCGCCTACTTCACATGCTTGAATGAGTTTTAAACTCAAAAATAATGTGATATTTTTATCTCTCCTCTCTCTTGGATCAAACCGAATCAAAAAGGAACCAAACCGAATCAAAAAGGAACCAAACTAGGTCCAAATCTAGTCCAAATTCAACCAAACTGAATGTGGAAAATTCTAGAAATCAGTTGGTCTTGGCTAGAGCCTCCCTCTCCTATAAATAGAACCTGAGCCTTTGTAAAAAAAACAGGAGATAATGATAATTTTTACTATTCTCTAAAATTCTCTCCAAATTGAAGAAATTGGAGCTTCCCTCCTTCTTCAATCTCCATTGGTGGCTCCATCAACACACCAAACCAATTGATTGGTTGGGGGACTCTACCGTGATCAAAGAATCAAACAATTTGTAAGGTAAAGTGTGAATTTTGATCTTTTTCCATAATTTCTCAATGTTTCTCTCTTCTCAACCCCTCTCAAGCTTGAGAAGCTTGATTGGAATGGCTTTTGAATGTTATTGAAGCTAATTGATGAATTATCGTAGTAAAGGAATACATAAATTTCCATTTATGCTGAATTTTAATGGTTTTTATGTAATTTCTCTCTCTCACTCAAAGAATGGGCATTCCCATGACCGATTCTCAATCCAAATGAAGCTTCTCATGAAGCTTTTCCCTAATCCAAGAATAAATTCTATGCTTGTTTAATTGAAGGCCAAATTAATGGCTTTTTTATGCTTTTAAGTTAGTTATTTCATGAGAATTTATGATTCAATCCATAATGTGTTAATGATCCAATTAGGGATCATTCTAATCATATCTATAATGCTAAAGTTCATTCTTTTAAAATAAACTGAGATTTATCAGTAATAGCAGTGGAGTTATGGTAAAATTTCTGTAAAATTTACACATAAAACATTTTCATTCAAAGTATGAAAAGCGGACTTCCTACCATATTCTAGGAATTATCATTCTAGATTAATTGAAAGATTTTCATAGTAATCATGGAGAAATTGATTTTTATGATTATGCATAATTATTGAATTAAGAAAAAGAGATATTTCTAGTAATTAAATTTTATATTAAAAGAGTAATCCCCATGACCTTGGGAATCCATGTATTCCATTGATCTAGAGAAAAGAATTAGAAGGCTAAAATTATGTATAATTTATGTAAAAAAATTAAAGAAAGATTTTAGTTAAATTTATCTTTTTGTATAGATAAATTTTTAATGTTAAAAGAGGAATTCCCATTACAATTGGAATTCCATGATTAGATGAGAAAAGAGAATTTCTTATCATTTTGGAATTATGGGATAATTAATTCAATTTCAATGATAAAATTTTTAGATAAATTTATTTATCTATGAGAAATAATTAAATGTTAAAAGAGGAATTCCCATTACAATTGGAATTCCATGGTTAGATGAGAAAAGAGAATTTCTTATCGTTTTGGAATTATGGGATAATTTATTTAATTTCAATGATGGAAATTTTAAGATAAACAAAAAATAATTAAATGTTAAAAGAGGAATTCCCATTACATTTGGAATTCCATGATTGGATGAGAAAAGAGAAATTCTTATCATATTGGAATTATGGGATAATTTATTTAATTTTAATGATAAAAATTTTAGATAAATTTATTTATCTATGAGAAATAATTAAATGTTAAAAGAGGAATTCCCATTACATTTGGAATTCCATGCTTGGATGAGAAAAGAGAAATTCTTATTATATTAGAATTATGGGATAATTTATTTAATTTCAATGATGAAATTTTCAGATAAATTTATTTATCTATGAGAGATAATTAAATGTTAAAAGAGGAATTCCCATTACATTTGGAATTCCATGATTGGATGAGAAAAGAGAAATTCTTATCATATTGGAATTATGGGATAATCTATTTAATTTCAAAGATAAAATTTTAAGATAAATTTATTTGCCTATGAGAAATATTTAAATGTCAAAAGAGGATTTCTTACGACAATTGGAATTCTCTCATTTAGTTGGGCAAAGAGAAATTTCTAACATATCGAACTAATGGATATTTTAATATAGATGAATTTATTATATGAGAAATACTTGTTGGGAAAAAAGGAATTCCCAGAACATTGGAATGTAATTAATTAAACGCAAAAAGAGGAATTCCCTTGGTAATTGGAAACCTAGAAATTAAATGGGAAGAAGAGAAAATTTTAGTATAAATTCGATTTATGGTTATTTTTATCAAATGTAGAAATATGGGTAGAATTGATTTCTATAAATCCCATGAATTCCTTTATTCAAAACGAATGCAGCTGACCATGAAGCTCACGTCCGAAAAGTTATTGAGATTCTAAGGAAGCACCAACTCTTTGCTAAAAAGAGCAAATGCACTTTCTCTGTTGACCATGTTGAATACTGGGGCTTTCTGGTATCCAAAGATGGAATTTCTCCAGATTCCACAAATGTCCAACCAGTCAGATTGGCTTGAACCAAAGACAGTGAAAGAAGTCAAAGGATTATTGGGACTAACGGGTTGGTATAGAATTTTTATACCTAAGTATGCTCTCATAGCTTCCCCCGTGACTAATCTTCTCAAGAAGAATATCCCGTTCTAATGGTCTGCCAGGTGTCACAGCGCTTTTGATAAGCTGAAGACCACCTTGGTAACAGTCCTGTTCTAAAACTGCCAGATTTCTCTCTACCCTTTGAGGTAGTAATTGATGCAGTGGTTTTGTCCTGGGAGATGCACTCATACAGGAAGGTCATGCATTGGCCTATGAATCCCGAAAACTCAGAACGCGTGAGAAAAAATATGATGTCCAAGAACTGGAGCTACTTTCAGTAGTATATGCCCCGAAGTTGTGGAGACATTACCTACTGGGTCAAAGCTTCACTTTGATGACAGATCATCAAAGCTTAAAGTGGATCTTCACTCAAAAGGATCTCAACATGCATCAAAGAAGGTGGATGCAGACCCTGCAGGAATTTGATTTTGAAATCAAGTACCGCCCAGGCAAAGAAAATGTGGTAGCAGATGCCCTCAACAGAAAAAGACTCCTTGCTTGCAATCACAGTGGTGTCAAATCCATTGATTATTGAAGCAAGGGAGAAGATCATGCAGGATAGATTCTTTGGCCCTATTGCTACCCTACTTATGCAGGAAAGCAAAACTCCTCAGGAGTTGAACCAAGTTCAAGGGTGCAGCCTGGGATGATGGAATTATGTATTATAATAGCAGGCTATGCATTCCCAATGATGAGGGAACTAAAGGTCAAATTCTGAATGAAGCCCATGATAGCCTTATTGTTGCAGGACATCCACGTTTCATCAAGACCTACATGTCTGTGAAGAAAAGCATTATTTGGCCTTGACTAAAAAAGGATGTACTTAATCATGTACGTCAATGCGTGAATTGTAAAAAAGTCAAAGCAAAAAGAGTAAAAATGCTTGGGAAGTTACATCCATTAGACATCCCCAAATGAAGTGGGAATGTATCAGTATGGATTTTATTACTAGACTATCTTCATCAGTGCAATCAGGTTACAACTCCATCTTCATGGTAGTTGATAGACTAACCAAAGTTGCCCATCTGATTCTAGTAAAAGAAACCTACACTGCAGTGGATGTGGCCAGAGTGTTCCTCCTCAAGGAAATCTTTAGATTGCATGGCCTACCCCAGGAGAATAGTAAGTGATCGAGCTCCCAAGTTTACGTCAAGATTCTGGACTGCATTTTTTGAAGCAGTAGGAACTCTCTTGGACCTCACCACAGCTTACCACCCCAAGATCGATGATCAATCAGAAAGGGTGAACCAAGTAATCAAAGATATACTTCGGTCATGTTGTGGCAGGGAACCCAAAAAGTGGCTAAGCTATCTGCACCTAGTCGAGTTCACCTACAATGCCTCTTATCACCGAAGCATCGGGATGAGCCCTTTCAAATCTCTCTATGGACAAGACTGCCTAACACCATTAACTTGGTCCGACGCATTGATTAGGGTCAAGATTTTCATACAGATGCTTGACGACATGGAGCAGCAAATGAAGTCAATCCGTAGCAAAGATTTAAGAGCTACCGACGAGGATAGATAGAAGCAGTATGTAGATAAGAAGAGGTCAGACAGAAAATTTGAAGAAGTAGATATGGTTTTCATTTGAGTGTGCCCAAAAAGAAGTTCTCTATCTCTTGGGAAGTATAAGAAGTTATCCTATGAGGTGACTTAGCCTATGAGCTTCTTCTATCTCCTCATCTCAAAGTACATAATGTATTTCATGTCAGCCTACTTAAGAAGTATGTACCGAGCCCGAATCATGTGCTTAATGATAAACTCTTAACTTCTTCAACCGAAGGGCTGATGGAACTCCAACCTGAAGAAATCCTTGATGTTCGAGAAAAGGTTCTCAGGAACAGAATTCAAAGAGAATTCTTAGTCAAATGGAAGTTCTATCCTTTTGAAGATGCCACCTGGGAGAAAGAAGTTGAACTGATGTGGGATTACCCCCAGTTTTTGCGAGACGAGGACATCTTGCGTTTTTCAAGTGGGAGAAAATGTAAGATTCCTCCCAGCCCCTCAAGATGTCAAGTATCTTCCTGTGTAATCAATCCTCTATATTCAGAATAATAAAAGATCTTATTTTTACCTGTTTTGGCCTAGAGAGAGAAAATATTCTAGAGAGAGGTAACTCACTTTAAAGATATCTTTTTATGGAAAAATATCCTTTCTTATTAAAATAAATTCCCCTGAAACAGAATTTTAAAAAGAATTTGCTAAGGTGCATTAGAAATAAATTTTAATCTGTTAAAAAGTCCTTAGCCTAAGGGTCGAGATTTTCTGAGAATTTTAGATTAAGGTTTTGAGGGACTGATCAGATTAATCCAAATGTAGGGAGGAGATAAATTGAAGAAATAAAGAACCCCCCCCAAAAAAATGAGTAAATACTCACATAAGATGAAGAGTGGACTAAGGACCAAAGGAAATACTAAAAAAATGAATTTTTGACACACCTGAGATTGGGGATTCCCCCCTCATGAAGGAGGAGCCTATTTCACATGTGTGGAGGAGTCTTAAACTCTCAAATAATGAGATATTTCATCTTTCCTCTCTCCTAATTCAAGTCTAGTTCCAAAAAGTAAGCTGAACTAACCCAAAAGTGGTCAAAAATTGACCAAACTGATATGGAAAATTCTAGAATTAGTTTGCTTGGTTAGAGGCTCATGTTTTCCTATAAATAGAAGCCTCCCCCTTTGTAAAAGCTTAATAGTGTTTATGCACTGTTACTCTACTCCTCCCTAGAGCCAAAAACATTGAATTCACTTGATAATTCACTTGTTTTTGACTAATTCCTCTACAAAGAATTGGTGGCCACTCTTGATCCAAACAAGAGTAGAACCCTCAATCCCTCAAGCCAAAGGAAAGCTCACAAAACTCCATGTAAGTTAATAATTCTACTTTTTTTAAATTCTAATCTATGGTTTTTTGAATTCTTTGCTTTTTAATGTGAATATGGATGTTAAGCCTTGATGAAAAGGCTTCCCCCTTCTCTTCATAAAGAATTTCAGCCTTTCTTTATCCTAAAATGAGTAACAAATAAATTAAGTTAAACTTTTCCTATTGATTACTCTTTAGAAGTGAAAATTGATTAGATTAGAGTGCTTTAATTCATCTTGGGATAAATTTTAAAGTAAATTTAGAATGTAAAAATTGAGAAATGGTCAGCCATACAAAGGAGGTTATGGCAAAGTTTTCTTAAATTTTGTGGAAACAAACTTTATCTTTATGTTATTCAAAAAGAATAATCCCCACCGTTTGTGCATTCTAAAGAAATTCTTTTTATTTCAAAAGTGTTATTCCTATTTTATGCATAAAAGCATTTTCTTTTATATAAAAGTGTTATTTTCATTAGATTCAATTTCTATGCATAGAAAGATGCATATTGGATATTTTTTTAATTATGAAAGTGATATTTTTATTAGATTCAGTTTCTATGCATAAAAAGATGCATATTGGATATTTTTTTTAATTATAAAAGTGTTAATTTCATTAGATTTAAATTCTATGCATAGAAAGATGCATATTGGATATTTTTTTATTATAAAAGTGTTATTTTCATTAGATTCAATTCTACGCATAGAAAGATGCATATTGGATATTTTTTTAATTATAAAAGTGTTATTCTCATTAGATTTAAATTCTATGCATAGAAAGATGCATATTGGATATTTTTCTATTATAAAAGTGTTATTTTCATTAGATTCAATTTCTATGCATAGAAAGATGCATATTGGATATTTTTTTATTATAAAGTGTTATTTTCATTAGATTCAATTTCTATGCATAGAAAGATGCATATTGGATATTTTTTTATTATGAAAGTGTTATTTTCATTAGATTCAATTTCTATGCATAGAAAGATGCATATTGGATATTTGTTTTTTATTATAAAAGTGTTATTTTCATTAGATTTAAATTCTATGAATAGAAAGATGCATATTGGATATTTTTTTATTATAAAAGTGTTATTTTCATTAGATTCAATGCTATGCATAGAAAGATTCATATTGGTTATTTTTTAATTATAAAAGTGTTATTTTCATTAGATTTAAATTCTATGCATAGAAAGATGCATATTAGATTATTTTCTATTAGAAAAGTGTTATTCTCATTAGATTCAATTTCTATGCATAGAAAGATGCATATTGGATATTTTTTTATTATAAAAGTGTTATTTTCATTAGATTTAAATGTTGCCATATATATAGGCAGTGCTGCACACTTAGGACCGTCGGGACACTTTTTCCTTCTTTAGGAGGTTTTTTCCCCCAACTTGTAAATACGCCCATAATTCTAGGGCTAACTTATCTTTGTACATTGACACAATCTAATACATTGTGTGTTGTGTGCATTCTTGCTTCTTCTTCTCTAAGCTTTATGTGCTTTCCTGCAACCCTGATTCCAACAATTGGTAACAGAGCAGGCATCGGCTCCCAGGGCTACGCCGCTAGCACCCTCCGACTCACATTCTCCGATTGAGGTGAGCTTTCACGAGCGCTTGTTGCAGGTCCCTGTACAAGTGTTTTCGTCATTTTGTGCAGAAATTTTGACAGTGCAGTTTTCAACAAAACAGGCATACGTATTCTATTGTGGATCGTGCTACATAGCACGAGTTGTTTTCTGTTCAGTCTTTGCTTCATTACAGGTAGCTTTTGTATCAGTTTGAGTGCATCAATTTTAGTCAGTGGCTATGGCTGATAACAACAATGATGTATTTCGCATGTTGTCTCTGCTGATGACAAATTGGATGTAGACAACAACTACCCACTTTGGGCATACATGATACAGCATGTTTTGGTTGCAAAAGGAGTGTGGAATATTGTGCACGGTATGGATTTACGTCCAGGTTCTATGGATTTAGGATCTATTGAGGATGTTGCAGGTTCTAGCAGCTCTACTGTTGCTGCTGTTTTACCCACTGCTGAACAAACTCGTTGGGATGGTAAAGATGCGTAGGCTCATGCCTTGATTGCACTTTTTTCAAACGTGACATCACTCCACATATTCGTTCAGCTAAAACAGCAAAACAGGCTTGGGATATTCTAGCTGGTTTGTATGCAGGTCCTAAACAAGGCAAAAATCTCTTACCTGCGTAAAGAGCTAGAATCGAAGATTATGCAGGAAGATGATGACATGAATATTTTTCTTGCTAAGATTAAAGATCTCAAGGAACAATTGATTTCTGCAGGTGAGATTATTCCTGATCATTCTCTTGTCCAGACTATTCTTGATGCTTTACTTGAGTCATATCAGACTTTTGCTTCCACGTGGAGACTTGTTACTGAGGACAGACCTGATGTTGTCAAGTATAATACTTTAGTCAACAAGCTCTTGCAAGAAGCGTAGTCCAGGAAAAATAGGGCTAGGCAGCGTGCAGTTGATCAGGCATTTGTTGCTGCCCAGCAGAGAAGCAGAGAAGAAATGGTAAGGCAGCCCCTTCCACTGTTTCTTCTCCTATTACTAGGTCTGCAACTTCTTCTCCTTCCACAGGTAGCAACAATAGGTCTGAGAAGGCTCTTGATATAGACAAGAAAAAGATCAGGTGCAACTATTGTAAGGCAACTGATCATGTCATTAAGAATTACCCTAAGCTAAAGGCTAAAGAGGCAAAGAAGAAAGAGTCGCATGCAGCCACAATAGTGGATGCTTCTACAAATGCAGATTCTGTAAATGTTGTGCGGGATACAAAATGGGTGTTTAGTGTGTAGTGACAGTATGACCCATCTGTACATGATGCATGTTTGGCATTTTGTGTTGACTCTGATGTATGGTATTTTGACAATGGTGCTACAAAGCACATTACCTCGCATCGTGATATGTTCACTTGTCTTGAGGCTATCTCTAATGGGAATACTGTCACATGTGCCAATAATGCTTCTTACCCAGTGAAGGGCGTTGGTAAAATTATGCATACTCCTGCAAATGGCAGTGCTTTCACACTTTCAGATGCTTTGTATGTGCTAGGGATAAAGAAGAATCTATTGTCTGTCTCTGCGCTTGCTAGACTTGGACTTGTATGGACTTGTAGTCAAATTTGTGGATGACAGATGTACTGTTCATGATTTGACTTTTGTGAGATCCCTGTTCCCACCGAGCAACGGATTCAGGATACTGGCAGTGGAAGTAGCACTTCTCGCGCGAGACAGGGGTCCCACATTCGGGGCCTCACCCACGGATATCCGGATAAGAGACTAATCCGTCGGTTGTTCCAAAACCGAACCCGAAAAAACTTCCTTGATCGGAAAGCACGGGTGATTCCACCAGGAAAACTTTTACTCTAACGTAGTCAAACCCTTACTGATCAAACAGATCCGACTGCATCTATAAAGATACTTGGTCAGATCAAGGAGGAAACTTGCACTTGGATCATTGGGATCAACGCTTTTTTTCCCATCAAGAGGCACAGCCGTTGATTCCTATCCATAGAACAATTACTATCCGGGATTTGCTTTATCTATCGTAGTAATAGAATTTGAGTCTCGATTTACGGATCCATCAGTCCAGCCTAACCCCATCTAGTCCCATGGGTTAGCCAACCGCCCAACCACTGTAGTGATGGGATCCAATTAAGAATTTGGTTAGGTTTTGTCCCGAGTACCAAGGAAAAGAGTTCCAAGGCCCCCTAGCCGGAAGTTCATGCAAAATAAAACTAGTCACACCACTTACACACCCAATATGAAATTGCCTTTTCACAGATTCAACTAGTTTTAAAACAATCCTTTAATAAAACTATAGTATCACTGATCACCATCTTCCAAATTATCCGGTTGATTCAATTTCCCATCATTCCTTCATCAGAGTATCTATGGCATCATTGGCAACTAGAACGCTCACCACCTGTCCACTCAGGGGCCTTTTCAATAGTTCCTAGCCCATAATACTTGGGAATATAATCACTTATCAAGATGGACTCTCGTTGAAGATTAGCAAGATCAACCAACAGATCCATATAAAAGAGCCATGGACTCATCCGTTGAGGACCAGCAAGGTCAAACAACCAGATCCATGCCCGGTTTCAGAAAACAACTCTTACTCCTTGTTCCAATATCTTCCTCGACGCACGTGTGGGTATCCTGGGCGACCCAGAGCCCGAGCACCGTATGGTCAGCACCCTCTAGGATCCTTAGTCGCAGGTGACTTGGCCCCTCATCCACCGTATCGGAAGCTCACCATTTTAATCGCACCGAGGCTGGTCAAGACCTCGGCCGACCTTTTTGCGCGAGACGTCCTCCATTGCCTCTCCGTCAGCAGTTGCAACTTTATCAGTTAGGTCTCCACGACCTTGATCACAAGATGATCAAAATGCTTTCCCAGCATTCTTGACATAAAACAGTCATTTACAAACAGTCACAAAATACAGTTTCTATATCGAATTCCATCTTTCCACAATATCCCTCCTCAATCCACATTACTTATTCCACATTCCCTTCATATGTACTCATTCTCATCCATTCATTTATATCAACGACACATTATTTCCCACTTCATTATTCTTCATACCCATCCATGCATACATCCATTTTCACATCCTTACTCATACATCCACATCCACATACATACATCCATACATACACATCCACATGCATACATACACATCCACATGCATACATCCACATCTACATGCATACATCCATACATACACATCCATATGTATACATCCACATCCTCATTCGTACATCTACACCTACATGCACATTCATGCATCTTCATCCATACATCCTCATTTACATGCACATTCACATCCATACATACATCTATTTTTTTCTTCCCATTCATATAGCCCCATACGCCTTCACATCTATTCTTTTACATCACATCCATTTTCGCCTTATGACAACCCATATACATCTTATCTCATCACATACACTTCTTATCTCATTCCATACACATCTTATCACATCTTAACTCATCTTATCACAACCTAACTCATCTCATATATATCTTATCTCATCTAATCACATCTCATATACTTCTTATCACATCTCATACACCTCTTATCACATCTCATACACCTCTTATCACATCCTAACTCCTCTTATCACATCCTAACTCATCTCATATGCATCTTATCTCATCTTATCACATCTTATACACCTCTTATCACATCTCATACACCTCTTATCACATCTTAACTCATCTTATCACATCTCATACACCTCTTATCACATCTCATACACCTCTTATCACATCCTAACTCCTCTTATCACATCCTAACTCATCCTTTATGCATACCTCTATGCAAGAATTTCAATTGTGATAAAAGTAACACTTTTATAATAAAATAATCATTTTTTTTCTGTAATATTTTTACAATAAAATACTAATTTATTTATTTTTTTCATTTCTATGCACAAAATTCAATATGCTGAAAATAACTTTTTAAAATAAAATAATCATTTTTTTCTTTACAGTTTTATAATAAAATAACAAAATCTTCATCTTTTATGCATACCTCTATGCATGAAATTCAATTATGTTAAAAGTAACACTTTTATAATAAAATATTTATCTTTTATGCATACCTCTATGCATGAAATTCAATTATGTTAAAAGTAACACTTTTATAATAAAATATTTATCTTTTATGCATACCTGTATGCATGAAATTCAATTATGTTAAAAGTAACTCTTTTATAATAAAATATTTATCTTTTATGCATACCTCTATGCATGAAATTCAATTATGATAAAAGTAACACTTTTATAATAAAATATTTATCTTTTATGCATACCTCTATGCATGAAATTTAATTATGCTAAAAGTAACACTTTTGATATAAAATTTTATCCATTATGCATACTTCTATGCATGGAAATAAAAATGATAAAAGTAACACTTTTGATATAAGAATTTATCCATTATGCATACTTCTATGCATAAAATAAAAATGATAAAAGTAATACTTTTGATATAAAAATTTATCCACTATGCATACTTCTATGCATAAAATAAAAATGATAAAAGTAATACTTTTGATATAAAAATTTATCCTTTATGCATAATATAAAAATTTAATTTTCTCATGATTCTAATGAATTTCTTTCAATTAATCTAGGATGATAATTCCTAGAATATGGTAGGAAGTCCTCTTTTCATTCTTTGAATGAAATTATTTTATGTGTAAATTTTTATAAAATTTTGCCATAGCTTCGCTACTATGACTCATAAATCTCAGTTATTTTAAAAAAAATAAGGCTTATCTTTAAGGGAATGATTAGAATGATCCCTAATTGGATAATTAATCCTTAATAATAATGGATTGAATCAAAAATAATCATGGAATACATAAACTAAAAGCATAGATTAAAAAAACCATTAATTTATTCTTAAACATAGATTAATCTTGGATTAAGGAAAAGCTTTATGAAAAGCTTCATTTGGATTGAGAGTGGGTCATGAGTATGACCATTTCTTAAGTGAGAGAGAAAAAAAAACCATTAGAATTAAACATAAATAGAAATTTATGTAATTCTTTTCTATCATTAATCAATTAACTTCAATAGCATTCAAAAACCATACCAATTAAGCTTCTCAAGCTTGAGAGGCGTTGAGAAGAGAGAAACATTGAGAAATTATAGAAAAAGTCAAAATTCACCATACTTACCTTACAAATTGCTTGATTCTTTGTTCATGGTAGAGGCCCCCAACCAATCAATTGGTTTAGTATGTTGATGGAGCCACCAATGGGGATTAAAGAAAGAGGGAAGTGTCAAAAACTAGTGAATTATTAATGAATTCACAGTTCTTGGCTTAGGTGTGGAGTAGAGTAACAATGCACTAAACACTATATTTTTTTCAACAAGGGGAGGCTTCTATTTATAGGAAAAATTGAGCTCCTAACCAAACAAACTGATTCTAGAATTTTCCAAGTCAGTTTGGTCACTTTTTGACCATTTTTAGGTCAGTTAAGCTAACTTTTTGGAACTAGACTTGAATGAGAAGAGAGGAGAGATGAAATATCTCAATTTTTATGAGTTTAAAACTCATTCAAGCATGTGAAATATGCACCTCCTTTAAAGAATTCTCCTTCCTTACATATGTGTCAAAATGGAATCATTATACCCAAAATATCTCATATTTTTAATATTGTTCATAGTTTTTTACTAATAAACCTTGTACATTTTCAACTCTTCATCTTGTGTGAACATTTACTCATTTTTGGATACCCAAAATATCTCATATTTTTAATATTGCTCATAGTTTTTTACTAATAAACCTTGTACATTTTCAACTCTTCATCTTATGTGAGCATTTACTCCTTTTTGGATACCCAAAATATCTCATATTTTTAATATTGCTCATAGTTTTTTACTAATAAACCTTGTACATTTTCAACTCTTTATCTTATGTGAGCATTTACTCATTTTTGGATATCTTCTTTTACAAATTGGATTTATCTCCTCCCTACACATGGATTGATGCTATTGGCCCATAGGAACCTTAATTGGACCATAATCCAAAAATTTCTGAAAATCTAGACCCTTACGCTAAGGTCCTTTTTATACCCATTTCCAATAAATTTCAATTGCACATTGAAAAGTTCTTTTTGAATTTCTGTTTCTGGGGAATTCATTTTAATAAGATGAGATATTTTTTTATCCAAAGATATTCAAAATCTGAATATTCTCTCTCTAGAATATTTTCTCTCTCTAGGTTAAAACAGTTAGAAACAAGGTCTTTATATCCTGAAGAGGGATTGATTACAGGGGAATATGCTGGACATTTTGAGAGGCTGGGGAGGAATCTTACATTCTCTCCCACTTGAAAAATGCGAGATGTCCTCATCTCGCAAACTGGGGTAATTTTGCAAGATGCATGAATATGAGACTTAGAGAAAAGTTTTAATCAAGATTAACCACCAAGAAAAGTCTCAAAGAGAGCAAGATTCAAGATAAGAACAAGATTTAAACTTTATTCATTCTCGTAAAGATAGAAGAACTCTTTACACATCCATAAGCTGTCCATCATATGGTCACAAAAGCAGCACTCACAAGCTGCACAAGTATAAGGTAACTCATCTATGGGAATAATTCTGTTGGTTATTGCCGCACCTATCTCAGATGAACAATAATATTTTGACACGTATGTAAGGAAGGAGAGTTATTTAAAGAAGGTGCATATTTCACATAAGATGAAGAGTTGAAAATATACAAGGTTTATTAGTAAAAAACTATGAGCAATAGAATTTTGACACATATGTAAGGAAGGAGAGTTCTTTAAAGAAGGTGCATATTTCACATAAGATGAAGAGTTGAAAATGTACAAGGTTTATTTGTAAAAAACTATGAGCAATAGAATTTTGACACATATGTAAGGAAGGAGAGTTCTTTAAAGAAGGTGCATATTTCACATAAGATGAAGAGTTGAAAATGTACAAGGTTTATTAGTAAAAAACTATGAGCAATAAAATTTTGACACATATGTAAGGAAGGGGAGTTCTTTAAAGAAGGTGCATATTTCACATAAGATGAAGAGTTGAAAATGTACAAGGTTTATTAGTAAAAAAACTATGAGCAATAAAATTTTGACACATATGTAAGGAAGGGGAGTTCTTTAAAGGAGGTGCATATTTCACATACTTGAATGAGTTTTTAACTCAAAAATAATGTGATATTTTTATCTCTCATATCTCTTGAACCAAACCAAATCAAAATGGAACCAAATCGAATCATAAAGAAACCAAACTAGGTCCAAATCTAGTCCAAATTCAACCAAACTGACTTGGAAAATTCTAGAATCAGTTTGTTTGGTTAGGAGCTCAATTTCTCCTATAAATAGAAGCCTTCCCTTGTTGAAAAAAATATAGTGTCTTATGCATTGTTACTCTACTCCACCTAAGCCAAGAACTGTGAATTCTTTAATAATTCACTAGTTTTTGATACTTCTCTCTTTCTTGAATCCCCATTGGTGGCTCCATCAACATACTAAACCAATTGATTGGTTGGGGGCCTCTACCGTGATCAAAGAATCAAGCAAATTATAAGATAAGTATAGTGAATTTTGATCTTTTCTATAATTTCTCAATGATTCTCTCTTCTCAACCCCTCTCAAGCTTGAGAAGCTTAATTGATATGGTTTTTGAAATGCTATTGAAGTTAATTAATTAATGATAGTAAAGAATTACATAAGATTCTATTTATATTTAATTCTAAGGGTTTTTCTCTCTCTCACTTAAGAAATGGTCATACTCATGACCCTTTTCAATCCAAATGAAGCTTTTCATAAGGCTTTTCCTTAATCCAAGATTAAGCTATGCTTGAGGCCAAATTAATGGCTTTTTTCTATACTTTTAGTTTATGTTTATCGATGATTCAATCCATTATGGATTGATGATCCAATTAGAGACCATTCTAATTATTCCTTAATGATAAGCCTTATCCCTTAGAAAAAATTGAGACTTATCAGTCATAGTAGCGGAGCTATGGTAAAATTTTTATAGAAATTACGCATAAAATAAATTCATTCAAAGCATAAAAAGAGGACTTCCTACCATATTCTAGGAACTATCATCCTAGATTAATTAAAAGAATTTTATTAGGCATGGAGATGTGGATGTTTGCATGTAGATGTAGATGTATGGATGTGAGTGTGAATGTGGAGGTGGATATATGCATGGAGATGTGGATGTATGCATGTAGAAGTAGATGTATAGATGAGGATGTAAATGGAGATGTGGATGGATGCATGTAGATGTAGAGGTATAGATGTCGATGTGAATGGAGATGTGGATGTATGCATGTAGATGTAGATGTATAGATATAGATGTGGATGTGGAGGTGGATGGATGCATGTAGATGTAGATGTATAGATGTAGATGTGAATGGAGATGTGGATGTATGCATGTAGATGTAGATGTATAGATGTGGATGTGGATGTGGAGGTGGATGTATGCATGTAGATGTAGATGTGGAGGTGGATGTATGCATGTAGATGTAGATGTATAGATGTGGATGTGAATGTGGAGGTGGATGTATGCATGGAGATGTGGATGTATGCATGTAGAAGTAGATGTATAGATGATGATGTAAATGGAGATGTGGATGGATGCATGTAGATGTAGATGTATAGATGTAGATGTGAATGGAGATGTGGATGTATGCATGTAGATGTAGATGTATAGATGTAGATGTGGATGTGGAGGTGGATGGATGCATGTAGATGTAGATGTATAGATGTAGATGTGAATGGAGATGTGGATGTATGCATGTAGATGTAGATGTATAGATGTAGATGTGGATGTGGAGGTGGATGTATGCATGTAGATGTAGATGTGGATATAGATGTGGAGGTGGGTGTATGCATGTAGATGTAGATGTATAGATGTGGATGTGAATGTGGAGGTGGATGTATGCATGTAGATGTAGATGTATGGAGGTGAATGTGAATGTGGATGTGGATGTATGCATAGAGATGTGGATGTATGCATGTAGATGTGAATGTACGTATATAGATGTGGATGTATGGATGTGAATGTGCATGTAGATGTGGATGTATGGATGTGGATGCATGAATGTGCATGTAGATGTGGATGTGAAAATAGATGTATGGATGTAGATGTGGATGTATGGATGTGAATATTCGATATGTGATGTGAGGGAATCTGAAGTGATGAGATGGAAATGATGTGATGGGATGAGTATACATATAAATGGAATATGGAATGTGAAAAAATGAAAGTTAAAATAGAAATTGTATTGTAAACTGTTTGTAAATGTTGTTTGTAAATGCTGTTTGTAAATGATTGTTTTATGTCAAGAATGCTGGGGGGAGCATTTTGACCGTCTTGTGATTTAGGTCGTGATGATAAAGTTGCAATTGCTGACGGGGAGTCAATGAAGGATGTCTCGCGTAGCAAGGTCGGCCGAGGTCTTGACCAGCCTCGGTGCGATTAAAATGGTGAGCTTCCAGTACGGTGGATGAGGGGCCAAGGAAGCGGCCTATGAGTGAAGCGCTAGGTCACCTGCGAAGGATCCTAGAGGGTGCTGACCATATGGAGCTCGGGCTTTTGGTCGCCTAGGATACCCACGCGTGCGTCGAGGAAGATATTGGAACAAGAGTAGGAGTTGTTTTCTGAAATCGGGCATGGATCTGGTTGATTGACCTTGCTGGTCTTCAATGGATGAGTCCATGGCTCCTTATATGGATCTGTTGGTTGATCTTGCTGATCTTGATAAGTGATTATATTGCCGAGTATTAAGGGCTAGGAACTATCGAAACGGCCCCTGAGCGTTCTAGTTGCCAATGATGCCATAGATACTCTGATGAAGGAATGATGGGAAATTAAGAATCAATTGGATAAATTGGAAGATTGTGATCAGTGATACTATGGTTTTATTAAAGGATTGTTTTAAACTGGTTGAATCTGTGAAAAGGCAATTTCATATTGGGTGTGTGAGTGGTGTGACTAGTTTTATTTTTGCATGAACATCCGGCTAGGGGGCCTTGGAACTCTTTTCCTTGGTACTCGAGACAAAACCTAACCAAATTCTTAATTGGATCCCATCACTATAGTGGTTGGGCGGTTGGCTAACCCATGGGATCGGATGGGGTTAGGCTGGACTGATGGATCCGTAAATTGAGACTCGAACTTTTGTTTTTACGATAGATAAAATAAGTCCTGGATAGTAACTGTTCTATGGATAGGAATCAACGGCTGTGCCTCTTGAATGGGGAAAAAAGTGTTGATCCCAATGATCCAAGTGCAAGTTTCTCCCTTGATCTGACCAAGTATCTTAAAGATGTAATTGGATCAGCTCGATCAGAAATGATCTTGACTACGTTAGAGTAAAAAGTTATCCTGGTGGAATCGCCCGTGCTTTCTAGTAAAGGAAGTTTTTCCGGGTTTGGTTTTAGAACAACCGAGGGATTAGTCTCTTATCCGGATATCCGTGGCTGAGGCCCCGAATGTGGGACCCCTATCTCGCGCGAGAAGTGCTACTTCCGCTGCTAGTATCCCGAATCTCTTGCTCGGTGGGAACGGGGATCTTACAGGTAAGCCAAAAACGGGGTAAAGGCATATCTTCTCATGAGGGAGAAAACACGCCAGTAAGAAGACCCGCTCAGAAAACCCAAGATGTCTTGATCTCATGACGCAGTAGTATCGGGGACCCAAACCTAAGGCTTCAATAACCATGGCTAAGCGGACATTGTTACGAAAGTACTGCTGACCCCAGGGTGTTACCCTAGTTATGTCTTGATAGGTCCGCCATTTGGTCTGCGCTACAGAAGTTCCCAAGTGAGGGAAAAGTGAGCGCTCATACTGTTCTATAAAATCTTTCTTCATAGACTCTCTTGCATCTTGAAGGTGAGAAATCATCATGGATAAAACTAATTCCTGTTGCCAAGCCATGAAGGAGATTAAGAAGAAAGGAGATCGATGGAAGTAAGATTACTGTGAGCAACAGGTAAAAGTTACGACTTATATAAAGGAAGGAGCTAGCGCAACTTAGAAGCCAATGGTAACTTGCCACTGAAGTTTTACCGTCTTTCCATGATTTGGGTTTGGCACAATTTTCTATAGAAGGCATTAAGAACTTGAGATGAGGAGATAAAAGAAGCTCGTAAGCTAAGTCACTTACTTTCTTTGAATTCAGATAAGGCTCACAATATCTGGGGGATAACTTCTTAAACTCCCCAATAGATAAAGAACTTCTTTTGGGTCGTACTCGAATGAAGACCAAAACCTTGGTATCCAAAACACCGATTTTTACTTCTGAACTCATTGTTCTGAATCCTTAAAACAGGTGGAACTCCTGAGAAGTATTCTAGGGAAAGGGTCTTCCTCTTTTAAACAGAATCTTTCTTTTATTTTAGAGAGGGGATAATTATAAGATCAAAAAGGGAGATTCTTACTCCTCTATACCTCGAAGGCTGGGAGGAATCTTACATTCTACCCCACTTAAAAAAGTGCGAGATGTCCTCATCTCGCAAGGTAGAGGACAACTCTTTTTCTTAAGATCCAATTTATTTTGGGGTTCCTTATATTCTGGTCAACCCAACAGAATACGGGGATAATCATCCTTTAAATAGAACTCATCATTAAATAACAATTCATTCAATCATATCATTCATATCTTTAACACGATAATGGTCCATCAGACCGAAAAATTTCCTTCTGAACATTCCTCCATGGGAATTTCAGTTAAGCAAGTTCTCAATTTGTCATCCCTTAACTTGATATGGGTCAAGTGTTAACAGTAGTAATCTGCCAGCACAATCCACTAATCTCATAGTGATTTGCTGAAATCATTATCATCATTCCAGTTATGAATATTATCACTGGGACTCATCCCATTCATCCTCAATGTGGTTTCGCTCAGCTTATTACATTTTAACTAAATTTCAAAAATCATCATTTTTCAATCAGAATCCAAATCAATTTCATCAGTTCCCAAACAGAATTAAAAATCATATCAACCACATTCGAATTCATCATCTGGATAGCATTAACGCTTATAATTTCAAGTCTTAGATTTACTCGTATATACTGTCAGTAAAGAGCTGCAGTATACTCTTGGTATATACGGGTAGTCACGACCCTTGGAATAATAAGGTAAATACCATCATGTCTAGGCCTCAAGCAAGTCAGGGATTCTATAATTGCGGTACTTCCATCTGAAGACCCAATTACCAAATTACGAATTTCAGTTTGAATATAAAATTGTATGAATTATATCACACAATTACAACCTTTTTGTGCTTCTTGATAAATTTTTGACATTTTTGGTTTCTCAGTTGATCTTTATTAGCCAACCTCGCTCTAATACCAACTATGAGATCCCTGTTCCCACCGAGCAACGGATTCAGGATACTGGCAGCGGAAGTAGCACTTCTCGCACGAGATAGGGGTCCCACATTCGGGGCCTCACCCACGGATATCCGGATAAGAGACTAATCCGTCGGTTGTTCCAAAACCGAACCCGAAAAAACTTCCTTTATCCGAAAGCACGGGTGATTCCACCAGGAAAACTTTTACTCTAACGTAGTCAAACCCTTACTCATCAAACAGATCCGACTGCATCTATAAAGATACTTGGTCAGATCAAGGAAGAAACTTGCACTTGGATCATTGGGATCAACGCTTTTTTCCCCATCAAGAGGCACAGCCGTTGATTCCTATCCATAGAACAATTACTATCCGGGATTTGCTTTATCTATCGTAGTAATAGAATTTGAGTCTCGATTTACGGATCCATCAGTCCAGCCTAACCCCATCCAGTCCCATGGATTAGCCAACCGCCCAACCACTGTAGTGATGGGATCCAATTAAGAATTTGGTTAGGTTTTGTCCCGGGTACCAAGGAAAAGAGTTCCAAGGCCCCCTAGCCAGAAGTTCATGCAAAATAAAACTAGTCACACCACTTACACACCCAATATGAAATTGCCTTTTCACAGATTCAACTAGTTTTAAAACAATCCTTTAATAAAACCATAGTATCACTGATCACCATCTTCCAAATTATCCGGTTGATTCAATTTCCCATCATTCCTTCATCAGAGTATCTATGGCATCATTGGCAACTAGAACGCTCACCACCTGTCCACTCAGGGGCCTTTTCAATAGTTCCTAGCCCATAATACTCGGCAATATAATCCCTTATCAAGATGGACTCTTGTTGAAGATCAGCAAGATCAACCAACAGATCCATATAAAAGAGCCATGGACTCATCCGTTGAGGACCAGCAAGGTCAAACAACCAGATCCATGCCCGGTTTCAGAAAACAACTCTTACTCCTTGTTCCAATATCTTCCTCGACGCACGTGTGGGTATCCTGGGCGACCCAGAGCCCGAGCACCGTATGGTCAGCACCCTCTAGGATCCTTAGTCGCAGGTGACCTAGCGCTTCACTCATAGGCCGCTTCCTTGGCCCCTCATCCACCGTATCGGAAGCTCACCATTTTAATCGCACCGAGGCTGGTCAAGACCTCGGCCGACCTTGCTGCGCGAGACGTCCTCCATTGCCTCTCCGTCAGCAGTTGCAACTTTATCAGTAAGGTCTCCACGACCTTGATCACAAGACGATCAAAATGCTTTCCCAGCATTCTTGACATAAAACAGTCATTTACAAACAGTCACAAAATACAGTTTCTATATCGAATTCCATCTTTCCACAATATCCCTCCTCAATCCACATTACTTATTCCACATTCCCTTCATATGTACTCATTCTCATCCATTCATTTATATCAACGACACATTATTTCCCATACACATTCACCTTCATTATTCTTCATACCCATCCATGCATACATCCATTTTCACATCCTTACTCATACATCCACATCCACATACATACATCCATACATACACATCCATACATACACATCCACATGCATACATACACATCCACATGCATACATCCACATCTACATGCATACATCCATACATACACATCCATATGTATACATCCACATCCTCATTCGTACATCTACACCTACATGCACATTCATGCATCTTCATCCATACATCCTCATTTACATGCACATTCACATCCATACATACATCTATTTTTTCCTTCCCATTCATATAGCCCCATACGCCTTCACATCTATTCTTTTACATCACATCCATTTTCACCTTATGACAACCCATATACATCTTATCTCATCACATACACTTCTTATCTCATTCCATACACATCTTATCACATCTTAACTCATCTTATCACAACCGAACTTATCTCATATACATCTTATCTCATCTTATCACATCTCATATACTTCTTATCACATCTTAACTCATCTTATCACATCTCATACACCTCGTATCACATCTCATACTCCTCTTATCACATCCTAACTCCTCTTATCACATCCTAACTCATCTCATATGCATCTTATCTCATCTTATCACATCTCATACACCTCTTATCACATCTCATACACCTCTTATCACATCTTAACTCATCTTATCACATCTCATACACCTCTTATCACATCTCATACACCTCTTATCACATCCTAACTCCTCTTATCACATCGTAACTCATCCTTTATATGCATACCTCTATGCAAGAATTTCAATTGTGATAAAAGTAACACTTTTATAATAAAATAATTATTTTTTCTGTAATATTTTTACAATAAAATAATAATTTATTTATTTATTTTCATTTCTATGCACAAAATTCAATATGCTGAAAATAACTTTTTATAATAAAATAATCATTTTTTTTCTTTACAGTTTTATAATAAAATAACAAAATATTCATCTTTTATGCATACCTCTATGCATGAAATTCAATTATGTTAAAAGTAACACTTTTATAATAAAATATTTATCTCTTATGCATACCTCTATGCATGAAATTCAATTATGTTAAAAGTAACACTTTTATAATAAAATATTTATCTTTTATGCATACCTGTATGCATGAAATTCAATTATGTTAAAAGTAACTCTTTTATAATAAAATATTTATCTTTTATGCATACCTCTATGCATGAAATTCAATTATGATAAAAGTAACACTTTTATAATAAAATATTTATCTTTTATGCATACCTCTATGCATGAAATTTAATTATGCTAAAAGTAACACTTTTGATATAAAATTTTATCCATTATGCATACTTCTATGCATGGAAATAAAAATGATAAAAGTAACTTTTTTGATATAAGAATTTATCCATTATGCATACTTCTATGCATAAAATAAAAATGATAAAAGTAATACTTTTGATATAAAAATTTATCCATTATGCATACTTCTATGCATAAAATAAAAATGATAAAAGTAATACTTTTGATATAAAAATTTATCCTTTATGCATAATATAAAAATTTAATTTTCTTATGATTCTAATGAATTTCTTTCAATTAATCTAGGATGATAATTCCTAGAATATGGTAGGAAGTCCTCTTTTCATGCTTTGAATGAAATTATTTTATGTGTAAATTTTTATAAAATTTTGCCATAGCTTCGCTACTATGACTCATAAATCTCAGTTATTTTAAAAAAAATAAGGCTTATCTTTAAGGGAATGATTAGAATGATCCCTAATTGGATCATTAATCCTTAATGGATTGAATCAAAAATAATCATGGAATACATAAACTAAAAGCATAGATAAAAAAACCATTAATTTATTCTTAAACATAGATTAATCTTGGATTAGGAAAAAGCTTTATGAAAAGCTTCATTTGGATTGAGAGTGGGTCATGAGTATGACCATTTCTTAAGTGAGAGAGAAAAAAAGACCATTAGAATTAAACATAAATAGAAATTTATGTAATTCTTTTCTATCATTAATCAATTAACTTCAATAGCATTCAAAAACCATACCAATTAAGCTTCTCAAGCTTGAGAGGCGTTGAGAAGAGAGAAACATTGAGAAATATAGAAAAAGTCAAAATTCACCATACTTACCTTACAAATTGCTTGATTCTTTGTTCACGGTAGAGGCCCCCAACCAATCAATTGGTTTAGTATGTTGATGGAGCCACCAATGGGGATTAAAGAAAGAGGGAAGTGTCAAAAACTAGTGAATTATTAATGAATTCACAGTTCTTGGCTTAGGTGGAGTAGAGTAACAATGCACTAAACACTATATTTTTTTCAACAAGGGGAGGCTTTTTTTTATAGGAAAAATTGAGCTCCTAACCAAACAAACTGATTCTAGAATTTTCCAAGTTAGTTTGGTCACTTTTTGACCATTTTTAGGTCAGTTAAGCTAACTTTTTGGAACTAGACTTGAATGAGGAGAGAGGAGAGATGAAATATCTCAATTTTTATGAGTTTAAAACTCATTCAAGCATGTGAAATATGCACCTCCTTTAAAGAATTCCCATTCCTTACATATGTGTCAAAATGGAATCATTATACCCAAAATATCTCATATTTTTAATATTGTTCATAGTTTTTTACTAATAAACCTTGTACATTTTCAACTCTTCATCTTGTGTGAACATTTACTCATTTTTGGATACCCAAAATATCTCATATTTTTAATATTGCTCATAGTTTTTTACTAATAAACCTTGTACATTTTCAACTCTTCATCTTATGTGAGCATTTACTCCTTTTTGGATACCCAAAATATCTCATATTTTTAATATTGCTCATAGTTTTTTACTAATAAACCTTGTACATTTTCAACTCTTCATCTTATGTGAGCATTTACTCATTTTTGGATATCTTCTTTTACAAATTGGATTTATCTCCTCCCTACACATGGATTGATGCTATTGGCCCATAGGAACCTTAATTGGACCATAATCCAAAAATTTCTGAAAATCTAGACCCTTAGGCTAAGGTCCTTTTTATACCCATTTCCAATAAATTCCAATTGCACATTGGAAAGTTCTTTTTGAGTTTCTGTTTCAGGGGAATTCATTTTAATAAGGTGAGATATTTTTTTATCCAAAAATATTCAAAATCTGAATATTCTCTCTCTAGAATATTTTCTCTCTCTAGGTTAAAAGAGTTAGAAACAAGGTCTTTATATTTCTGAAGAGGGATTGATTACAGGGGAATATGCTGGACATTTTGAGAGGCTGGGGAGGAATCTTACAACTTTTGGTGATACGATTATTGCATCTGGCACCTTGTTTTGTGGGCTGTATAGGCTCAATTCTTATGACAAGTGTGTGGAAGATTCAGCAGATGCAGTTTCTGATGAAAAGGCAGTTTTAGATGCAAAACTATAACGTGCTCGTTTTGGTCATCTGAACTTTGCTAGTTTGCTGCATTTGCAGAAATTTGATATGGTTGCTTCATTGCTCCCTTTTGAGGCACCATTGAAACATGTTTGTGAAGGTTGTATTTTGGGCAAAATACAGCGTTCTGCATTTCCAAAGGATGGCTCTGTGCGGGCCACTCGCAAATTGTAACTTGTACATATAGTGATGTATGTGGGCCTATGCAAACTCCGTCATTTGGTAAACACTTGTACTTCGTGACTTTCATTGATGATTACTCAAGGCATGCATGGGTATATCCACTGAAGGCAAAGTCTGAAGTGTTTTTGTGCTTCAAACAGTTTTTGAAAATGTATCCAATTGCACTGTGGGCACCCTCCGTTCTGATTGAGGGGGGGGAGTACATGTCTAAAGAGTTTGATGCATTTCTTGCTAGTCGTGGGATAAAACACCAATGTACAGTGCCGTATACCCCTCGGAAAAATGGTGTTGCTGAGAGGAAAAACAGGTCACTTATGGAGATGGCACGATGTATGGTCAAGAGCCAAGATTTGCCACATGCGTTTTGGCTTGAGGCTGTCATGTGTGCTGCATATGTACTCAACAGCTAAGGCCTTGCAGTGTGTTACTCCATACGAAGCTTGGCATGGTAGGAAGCCTTCTATTGGTCACTTGCGTGTCTTTGGTTGCTTGGCGTATGCTTTAGTGCCTGTGCAACAACAAATAAAATTGGATGATAAGGCAGTCAAATGCATTTTTGTTGGTTACAGTGCTGAGAGCAAGGGTTACAGATTGTATCATCCACAGTCAAAGCATATCTTGATTAGTCGAGATGTTGTTTTTGTGGAAGATGCTATGCAGCCTTTGTTATCATGTACCAAAGAGACAACTGTGAGCTCACGAGATGTATTTGATACGTTGTTGCCTCTGTTTACAGGTGGGAATTCAATTGTAAGTCCTAATGAGGCAAATATTCAGCCTATGCAGATTTCAAACGGCATCATAGATTCTAATGCAAATTTACAGGATGTAATTTATGAGGATAGGGCTGAAAATGAGCAAGCTAGAAGTATGCCTAAATGGCTGGTGCAAACCTTGCGTGATAGTAAAATTGATGCACCTATGCCTAGTCGTACTCGTTCAGGTTTTCAGCATGCCTCTTATGCATTAGATTGTTATGCTTTGGCTGTGTCTAGTATGTGTGAAGAGGAAGAACCTCTTTCATTTGATGAGGCACAAAAATCAGAAAATTGGTTGGCTGCAATGCAAAGTGAATATGATGCTATAATGAAGAATGGTACATGGTCTTTGTGTGATTTGCCTATTGGTAAAAAGGTCATTGGATGTAAGTGGATTTTTAAGTTGAAACAAAAGCCAGATGGTAGTGTTGATCGCTATAAGGTTAGACTTGTTGCAAAGGGTTATACTCAAGAAAAGGGCATTGATTTTGATGAGACCTTTGCTCCCACTTGTCGTATGACTACCATTCGTAGCATTTGTGCATTGGCAGCTCATAATGGTTGGAATGTACATCAGTTGGACATAAAGACTGCGTTCTTGAATGGAGATTTGCATGAGGAGGTGTATGTATCGCAGCCTCGTGGTTTTGTTCAAAGAGGGTAGGAAAACAAAGTGTGCAGGTTGAAAAAGGCTTTATATGGTTTAAAGCAAGCTCCATGAGATTGGTATGAAAAGATACATGCATATTTGACTGCACATGGTTTTCAGAATAGTCCAACAGAAAGCACTTTGTATGTTAAACGTGTGGATGATGTACATCATTGCTCTTTATGTCGATGACATGCTGCTCACAGGACCAAATGAGAGTCATATTGCTGATTTTAAGGCTGATTTGAATGCCTCTTTTGAGATGTCAGATTTGGGGCATTTGCATCGTTATTTGGGGATACAATTTAAGCAGTGTGATGGAGGTATTGCTGTGTGTCAAACAAAGTATATTGAGACATTGTTGCGGAGATTTGGCCTTGAAGACTGCAAGCCTATTGCTACTCCAATGGAGACAGGTTTGAAGTTGAGTCTTCATGATGCTGGAGATCACTTTGATGTCACACTCTATCAGACAGCTTGCCTCATTTATGTATGCATTACGAGGCTGGACATTCAGTTTGCAGTCTCACAGGTGAGCAGGTTTATGCATAGCCCAGGGTCTCAGCATTGGAAGGTAGTTAAATGCATCTTTCGCTACTTGAGTGGCACCATACATCTTGGGTTGTTTTATCCCAAGGGGGGATCGTTGCCGCCACATTTACATGCTTTTTTTGGACTCAGATTGGGCTGGTCTATGACACAAGAGTGTCCACAAGTGGTTTTTGTTTCATGCTCGGTAGCTTATGCATATCTTGGTTGAGCAAGAAGCAACCTACTGTGGCCACTTCTAGTTGTGAAGCTGAGTACACGACAGCTTTCACAGCCATGGTTGAGTGTGTGTGGCTCAGACGGCTCGCTGACTTGGGTGTTGGATAGGAGTCTGCTGCCACCTCTATCTACACTGACAGTCAGAGCGCATTGGCAGTTGTGAGAAACCCAGTTTTTCATGCTCGCACAAAGCACATTGAGGTGCATTATCACTATGTCAGGGAGAGACTCTCAGCAGGAGAGATTAGCTTGGCATATGTGCCAACACAGGATAACCTTATTGATCTTTTCACAAAGGCGCTTCCTCGTGAGAAGTTTGAAGCTTTCCGCAAAGCTTTGGGCTTGCTCCCCTTTGTGGACTGATCTACTTCAGGCATGGCACTTCCCTATACATGAGTGCCAGCTCTCGTTCACACCATCACTCCCAAGGGGGATTTGTTGCCATATATATAGGCAGTGATATGTGTGAACACACTTAGGACCTCCAGGGCACTTTTTCCCTCCTTAGGAGGTTTTTTTCCCCAACTTATAAATACGCCCATAATTCTAGGGCTAACTTATCTTTGTACATTGACACAATCTAATACACTGTGTGTTGTGTGCATTCTTGTTGCTTCTTCTCTAAGCTTTGTGTGCTTTCCTGCAACCCTAATTCCAACATTAAATTCTATGCATAGAAAGATGCATAATGGATATTTTTAATTATTATGAAAGTGTTATTTTCATTGAATTCAATTTCTATGCATGGAAGGATGCATAACAGAAATGCTTTTTATTTTTAAAGTGTTATTGCTATTAAATTGATTTTATGCATAAATAGATGCATAAAAGGATTTTCTTTTATATAAAGGAGTTATTTCTATTGAAGTTGGATTTTATGCATAAAAAGATGCATAAAGAATTTTTATATCAAAATTACATTTCTCTTTAATTCTATATTTAAATTCTACGAGTATTTGATAAATGAATAAGTAAATACTCTAAGAGAGATGTAAGATCCCTGTTCCCACCGCGCAACGGATTCGGGGTGCTAGCAGCGGAAGTAGCACACCTTGCGTGGGGCAGGGTCCCACACTCGGGGCCTCGTCCACGGATATCCGGACAGGTGACTAATTCCTCGATTCTTCCAAACCGAACTTGGAAAAACTTCCCTTGCCCGGAAAGCACGGGCGATTCCACCAGGATAGCTTTTCCCTAACGTAGTCAGAAGCCTTACATAACTGAACTGATCTGACGACCGAACTCGTAAGTTCCATAGTCAGATTCAAGGGACAGATTGCACTTGGATCATAGAGACCAACGCTTTTTTCCTCATCGAGAGGCACAGCCGTTGATCCTTTTTCCATAGAGTAATTTTTGTCTGGGATTTACTTCATCTATCGAACTAAACAGAAATTGAGTCTCGATTTACGGATCCATCAGTCCAACCTAACCCCATCCAGTCCCATGGGTTAGCCAACTGCCCAACCACTGTAGTGATGGGATCCAATTAGGAATTTGGTTAGGTTTTGTCCCGGGTACCAAGGAAAAGAGTTCCCAGGCCCCCTAGCTGCGGAAGTTCATGCAAACATAAAACTAGTCACACCACTTACGCACCCAATATGAAATTGCCTTTTTCTCAGCATCAGCTAACTTTAAATGAAACCATTATGTCATTGATCACTATCCTCAAAATCTCTGGTTGAATCCATATTTCTAATCATTCATTCATCGGTGTACTTATGGCATCATTGGCAACCAGAACGTTCACCACCTGTTCACTCAAGGACCTTTTCGATAGTTCCTAGCTCATAGTAACTGGCAATATATTCACATAACAAAATGGAATCTCCATGGAAGATCAGCAAGATCAACCAACAGATCCATATAAAAGAGCCATGGACTCATCCGTTGAGGACCAACAAGGTCAATCGACCAGATTCATGTTCAGAAAAACAACTCTTACTCCTTATTCCAATATCTTCCACGACGCACATGTGGGTATCTTTGGCGACCCAGAGCCCGAGCACCGTATGGTTAGCACCCTCTAGGATCCTTCGCAGGTCACCTAGCGCTTCACTCATAGGCCGCTTTCTTGGTCCCTCATCCACCGTACCGGAAGCTCACCATTTAAATCGAACCGAGGCTGGTCAAGACCTCGACCGACCCTGCTACATGAGACATCCTCCATTGACTCTCTGTCACAGCAGTTGCAACTTTAACAGTTAGGCCACAACCTTAATCACAAGACGGTCAAAATGCTTCCCCAGCATTCTTGACATAAAATAATAATTTACAAATACAGTTTCTATATTGAACTCTCGTCATTCCACATTATTCCATATCAATCCATATTACTTAATCCAATTCCAAATCATATGTGTATCCATTCTTGACCAGATACATCATTTTCCATCCCATCACATCGGATTCATTCACTTCACATAACATCCATTCCTATCTTTCTTAATTTACATTATGTCTCATCACATCCATTTCTCATTATATCTCATTCGTTCAGATCTTATATTATTCATTCACATTCTGATGATTCACATGACATCTCATCTCATCCATTCGCTCATATCGACTTCATATCCATTCACATTCATATTTGCATTCATTATTCCACACACACATCCACATTCGTACATCCACATTCACATCTACATTTATACATCCATTTTCACATCCACATTCATACATCCACATCCAAATCCACATTCATACATCCACATCCACATCTACATTCATACATCCACATTCACATTCACATCCATACATCCATATCCACATTCCACATCCTCATTCACATTCACTTACATCGACATCCACATTCCATATCTACATCCATATCCCCATTCACACATCCACATTCATATTCACATACATCCACATTCACATTCCATATCTACATCCATATCCCCATTCACACATCCACATTCACATTCACATACATCCACATTCACATTCACATTCACATCCAGACATCCATATCCACATTCCACATCCTTATTCACATTTACATACATCCACATCCACATTCCATATCTACATCCGTATCCACATTCACACATCCACATTCACATTCACATACATCCACATTCACATTCACATTCTCATCCATACATCCATATTCACATTCCACATCTACATCATTTCTTTCACATACATATAACTACATCTATTCCTTGTTCATTTTCATCTAATTGATTCGTTTCATTTTCATCTAATTGATTCGTTTCACATCCTCATATCTATTTATAGAATACAAGAGAATTCTTATTTTCGATATAAGATTTCTTTACGCATTTATTTATGCATAAACTCCATTTTAAGGAGACTAACAGTTCGAAATAAAAACCAATCTTTTATGCATCTTCTTATGCATAAATTCATTTTAAATGAGAATGACACTTTGAATAGAAAATCAAATCTTTTATGCATCTTCTTATGCATAAATTCATTTTAAATGAGAATGACACTTTGAATAGAAAATCAAATCTTTAATGCATCTTCCTACGCATAAATACAAAATTGACGAAAATAACTCTTTTGAACTAAAAATAGATTTCTTTATGCATCATTCCATGCATAAATCCAATTTAGTAGGAATTACACTTTTAGAATAAAAGATTTTTTCTTATGCATTCTATTTATGCATAAAATCATTTATGATGAAAATCACTCTTTTAATATAAAAAAATATCTTTTATGCATCTAATTTATGCATAAAATTATTTATGATGAAAATCACTCTTTTAATATAAAAGAATTTCTTTTGTGCATCTAATTTATGCATAAAATCATTTATGATGAAAATCACTCTGTTAATATAAAAGAATTTCTTTTATGCATAAAATCATTTATGATGAAAATCATTCTTTTAATATAAAAGAATTTCTTTTATGCATCTAAGTTATGCATAAAATCATTTAGGATGAAAATCATTCCTTTAATATAAAAGAATTTCTTTTATGCATCTAATTTATGCATAAAATCATTTATGATGAAAGTAACACTTTTATAAAACCTTTATGCATGAAAATCAAATATGATAAAAGTAACACTTTTACAATAAAATAATAACCTTTTATGCATACCTCTATGCATGAAAATTAAATATGATAAAAGTAACACTTTTACAATAAAATAATAATCTTTTATGCCTAAAAAATCCATTTTGATGAAAGTAACACTTTCATAATAAAAGAAAATTATTCCTTTATGCATAAGAATCTATTTTGATGAAAGTAACACTTTCATAATAAAAGAAAATTATTCTTTTATGCATAAGAATAATAATAATCAATATGCATCTTCTATGCATAAAAATGACACTTTTAGAGTATAGAATTGATAGGAATTACTCTTTTAGCATAATAAAAGATAATTCTTATTTCCAAAAATTTTGCCATAACCTCCTTTGTATGGCTGACCATTTTTTATTTTTTTCTACTTAATTTTGTCTTAAAAATTAACTCTAATTGATTTAAAGTAATCTATACTAATCAAAATTCACTTATAAAAGAGAAAACATTATAAAAAGTTTAATTTCAACAATTTTCACTTAACTAGGATAAAGAAGGGTTGATTCTAAGAAGAGAGAGGGGAAAAGCCTTTTGATCAAGGCATAACATCCATTTATCACTTCAAACAATCATAAACATTAGAAAAACATAAAATCAATAAAGAAAAATACAAGAATCTCTACTTACATAATTTCTTGGAGCTTTCCTTTGGCTTGATGGTTTGAGGGTTCAACTCTTGTTTGTAACAAGAGTGGCCACCAATCTTTGGAAGAGGGAAATATCAAAAACTAGTGAATTATTAATAAATTCACAGTTCTTGGCTTGGGAGGAGCAGAGTAACAGTGCATAAAACACTATTAAATTTCAACAAGGAGAGAGATTCTAATTATAGGAAAAAGTGAGCCTCTAACCAAGCCAACTGATTCTAGAATTTTCCAAATCAGTTTGGTCAATTTTTGACCATTTTTGGGTCAATTTTGGTCACTTTTTGGATCTAGTTGAAACAGGAGAGAGGAGATATGAAAATATCTCATTATTTGGGAGTTTAAAACTCATTCAAGCATGTGAAATAGGCGCCTCCTTCATGAGGGAAATTCCCCCATGCAGAGGTGTCAAAAATGCATCATTTCACCTAAATCTCTCTCTTTTTTAACTATTAACCTTGTCCTTAGTCAACTCTTCATCTTATGTGAGTATTTACTCATTTTTGGGAGATTTTTCTTTTATTTTTTCATTTATCTCCTCCATACATTTGGATGAATCTTATTGGTCCATCGGAACCTTAATTTAAAATTTCAAAAAAAATCTTCACCCCTAGGATAATGCCTCTTGAACAGATTATACTTAATTTCTAATGCACCTTCTGAAAATCTTTTTGAACTTCTGTTTCAGGGAAACTTATTATAATAAGATGAGGTATTTTTCTATCCAAAAATATTTAAAATCTGAATATTATCTCTCTAGAATACTCTCTCTAGGCCAAACAGGTAGAAACAAGATCTTTTATATTTCTAAAGAGGGGAATAAATTACAGGGGAAGATATTGGACATCATGAGGGCGGGGGGGAGGAATCTAACAAGAGAACTTTCTATCATTTCATATTCACTCTTATAATGAGAAAATTCAAAAAATCTATTGAAGTCAAAATTTTAGATAAATGATTAATTTATTTCTCATCAGAATTTATGATTAGTTTTGAAATGAGTTAAGTGAATATTCAATAAATAAAATTCAATAAAATAGTAATTGCAATATCACCCCCTTTTTTGAGAAAGATAGTTCAGGAAGAACCTTATCAGATTCGAAAGCTGAATCAGACTATGACCAAGACCAAACTCTTTCGTCGGTTTTCAAGGAAAGATGATGTGACCAATTCAGAAAAATTCACTCAAATCTCCCACCAAATCTAGACTAAGTTGAAACCCTTTGAATTGATCTGAGGATCAAGGCTACAGAATTCGAGGAATTTTGTGGAATTCAGACCTACAATCAAGAAGTTTTGGGGACGCGGATTTAAGATATACTCATTGTATTCAAAAGAAATTCAAAACAAAAAACTTGCATAGAAACCCTGTTTTCTTAAAGGATTGTCTTATGCCAGAATGCTAGAGGGAGCATTTGGTATATGTGTTTTTCTAAGGGAAGTTCTGTTGCAACAGCAGCTGGTGGGGAGTGTTCAACGGATAGCTCACGTGGCAAAGCCCTGCCCAGGTCTTGACCAGCCTCCCTCGGTATGGTTAAAATGGTGCACTTTTGGTGGTACAATGGACAAGGGCCGACGAAGCGGTCCTTGAGTGAAGTGCCAGGACACACCTAAGGAGGATCCTAGAGGGTTTTGCCCAAGCGATGCACGGGCTCGCGGTGCCGAGGACACCCATGCGTATGTTGAGGAAGATATTGTATGATGGACCAATGTTTATTGGAATCTGTTACTGGATCTCGTTGGCTGACCAGCTGGTCTCAACGGAGAGTCTAGAGTGATACTATTTTTGTTGAAAAACAAGGATTGGATGGAAATTTTGAGTTATGATATCTATAACCAAAAATTGTTTGTCAATGGATTGTTTTATAAGTTAAAGTTTAAAGAGGAGTGTGTGCATATCTGTATTCTAAAGCAAAAGTTAAGAAATGCATTCAATTATGGGTGGGTGAGTACTTGTCTTGTTCTACCAATTCCAGTGGTTGGACGGTGGCTAACCCATGGTGGGGGGCCAGATGGGGAATCAATAGAGTTTTAATAATAAAATTGATTAATAGGAATACGCTTAGAACTCGAGTAGTTAAATAAACGCTTGAAGACTTCTCAAGTGAATAGATCAACGGATGTGCCTCATTTAATCAGGAAAAAAGCGTTGATTTCTTCAAGTTAAGTCTGTAATAGTTTTCCTTCTATCTGGTTTAATCAGATGAAGGTTAGTTTAGTCTCTTGACCTCGTTAAAAAATTCGTTAAGAAATTCAAAAAGGTGGAATCGTCCCCTTTTTTTGGGCAAGGAAAATTTTCCTGGTTTCGGTTTCGGAATGACCACTAGATTAGTCTTGTGCCCAAACATTCAAGGGCGAGGCCCCGAGTGGGAAACCTTGCCCCCCGCTGCAAGTGGAAGCTACTTCCGCTCTGCTACCAACCGGGAATCTGGTGTGCGCAGAGGGGGCAGTGGGATCTCACAAGATGTGAATGGATGTGATGAGATATGAATAGATGTGGATGTGATGTAATGTGGATGGAATGAATGTGATGTGATATGGATGGAATGAATGTGATGTGATAAGAATAGATGTGGATGGAATGTATGTGATGTGATGTGAATGCAATGAATGTGAATGGGTGTAATGGGATATGAATGAATGTGATGAGATGTGGATGGAATGAATGTGATGGATGTGAATGGGTGTAATGGGATATGAATGAATGTGATAAGATGTGAGTGGATGTGATGAGATGTGAATGGATGCGATGAGATGTGAATTTTTGAATGTGATGTGATGAGATGTGAATGGATGCGATGAGATGTGAATGGATGTGAATGCGATGAGATGTGAATGGATGTGAATGTGATGTGATGAGATTTGAATGGATGCGATGAGATGTGAATGGATGATATGTGAATGGATGTGAATGTGATGTGTGATGATATCTGAATGGATGTGATGTGATGTAAATATGATATGATGCGATGTAAGTGGATGTGAATATGATGTGATGAGACGTGAATGAATGAGATGTGATTTGAAAACGGATGTGATGTGCAGAATGGATGTGATGTGATGTGATGTTGATCGGGTAGATGTGAATGGATGAGATGTGATGTGAATGGATGTGATGTGATGTGATGTGGATCGGGGTAGATGTGAATGGATGAGATGTGATGTGAATGGCTGTGATGTGATGTGATGTGGATATGGGTAGATGTGAATGGATGAGATATGATTAGGATGGATGTGATGTGATGAGGATGGATGTGATGTGATGTGATGAGGATCTGAGTAGATGTAATTGGATGTGATGAGATGTGATAAGGATGAATGTGATGTGATGTGGATAGATGTGATGAGATGTAATATGATATGATTGGATGAGAATGGATGAAGGATGATGGGAATAGATATGATTGGATGAGAATGGATGAAGGATGATGGGAATAGATATGATTGGATGTGGAATAAGCAAAGTGAATTGATGTAGAAGAATGTGGAATAACGAGAAATGATGTGGAACAATGTGGAAAGATGAGAGTTCATTAGAAACTATATTTATTGCTTGTTTTTAAATGATTGTTTTATGTCAAGAATGCTAGGGAAGCATTTTGAGCATCTTGTGAATGAGGCCGTGGAGACCTAAGTGATAAAGTTGCAATAGCTCATGGAGAGTCAACATAGGACGTCTCGCGCGTAGCAAGGTCCGGGCCGAGGCCTTGACCAGCCTCAGCTCGATTTAGATGGTTAGCTTCCGGTATGGTGGATGAGGGACTATGAGTGAAGCGCTAGTAGGTGACCTACGAAGAAGGAGCCTGAAGGGTGCTGACCATACGGTGCTCGGGCTCTAGGTCGCCAATGATACCCACTTTTCTCATTTAAATATTTGAATTCCAATATGGTGGGAATTTCTCTTTCATCATTTAAATTTATCTATACAGAAATATAATTTTAACTAAATTTTCTCTTAAAATTTAAATAAAAATCTTCATCAATTCTTTTACACTAGGAATTACACTTTCCTCATTTAAATATTTGGATTCCAATATAGTGGAAATTCCTCTTTCATCATTTAAATTTATCTATACAAAAAGATAAATTTAACTAAATTTTCTCTTAAAAATTAAATAAAAATCTTCATTAAATCCTTTACACTAGGAATTACACTTTCCTCATTTAATTATTTGGATTCCAATATAGTGGGAATTCCTCTTTCATCATTTAAATTTATCTATACAAAAAGATAAATTTAACTAAAATCCTTCCTTAATTTTTAAATAAAATATACATTATTTTAGCATTACAATTTTTTTCTCTTAATTCATTGGAATACATGGATTTCCATTGTAATGGGAATCACTCTTTTAACATAAAAATGAATTACTAGAAATTCTTTTTTTTTCCTAATTTATTATTTATGCATAAACATAAAAATCATTTTTTTTCGTGTGATTACAATGGAAATCATTCAATTAATCTAGGATGATTAATCCTAGAATATGGTAGGAAGTCCTCTTTTCATAATATAAATGAAAATGATTTATGTGTTTATTTTTCAAAAATTTTAACATAGCTCCGCTCTGCTATTACTGATAATTCTCAACAAATTGGAAAGAATAAAGTTTAGTATTATTCATGTGATTAGAATAACCACTAATTGGATCATTATCCAATTATGGATTGATTGTTAATTTTACCATAAATTAAATAGCATAAAAGTATTAAAAAGCCATTACTTGGCCTCCAATTAGACAAGCATAGAAATTACTTTTAGATTAGAGAAATGCTTCATGAGAAGCTTTATTCGAATTGAGAATAGGTCATAGGAATGACCATTCTTTGGGGTAGAGAGAGAAATGCTTAAAAACAATTATAAATTAAGCATAAATGGAAATTTATGTGTTTCTTCATTACAATACATTGAAGAACTTCAATAGTATTCAAAAGCCATTCAAATTATTGCTTCTTAAGCTTGAGAGGGGTTGAGAAGAGAAACATTTGGAGATTTAAGAAAAAGAAGACGATAATCCACACTTTGCCTCCTAAATTACTTGATTCTTTGATCAGAGTAGAGGCCTCCAACCAATCAATTGGTTTGGTATGTTGTTGGAGTCTCCAAGGAAAATTGAAGAGAGAGAGAAACTCCAATCTCTTCAATTTATAGAGGGTTTTTAGAGGATAATAGAAAATAAGCTTAACTTAGAGTAATACCGGCATAGTTTAGTTCACAGATGAGAATACAAAGAAATGAGGGTTTATCAAGGATTTAATATTCACCTGATCACAAGATTTTTGTGATAATAACACATGTGAACAAGTTATTCACATGTTCTCATGTTACCGTTCACAAAATATCAGGTCACTTGCCATTTGGGAACCCCTTAAAAGCTTGGCTACACATGGGAATAAGCTATTCACATGTTCTCATGTTACCATCTTCACATAATAAAGCAGGTCAGTGGCCACCTAAGAAGATTTTTTATGCCTGACAAAGATAATTTTTTTAGGCCCTTATGAAAGCTTTGTGAATATGACATGTGATCACAAGATTTTTTGTGTTATTAACATATGTTATTAACATGTTCACATGTTTTTGTTTACATCAGTGAAATCCCTTTCCGTCTGGCCATCTGTTTTGGGGTGATAGGCTGTGCTCAGATCCAAGAAAGTTCCTACTGCTGAAAGAACTCAGTCCAAAATTTCGATGTGAATTTGGGATCTCGGTCACTTACTATCCTCCTTGGTAAACCATGCAATCTCAAGATTTCCTTAAGGAAAACTCTGGCAACATCCACTGCAAAGTATGTTTCTTTCACTAGAATTAGATAGATAACTTTGGTCAGCCTGTCAACTATCACAAAAATGGAGTTGTAACCTGAAGGTAATTCAATGACAAAGTCCATACTTATGCATTCCCACTTCATATGTGGAATGTCTAGAGGCTGCAGTTTCCCTGGCATCTTGACTCTCTCTACCTTAGCTCTTTGGCACATCAAGCATTTTCGCACATGATCAAGTACATCCTTTTTGAGTCCTGGCCAGAAGAAGCTTTTCTTCGCAGACATATAGGTTTTTATAAACCCTGGATGTCCACCTATCAGGCTATCATGGGCTTCTCTCAAAATTCTTCACTTTATTTCCTCATCATTGGGGATACATAGCTGATTATTATAATACATGCATCCTTCATCCAATTTGTACCCAAGAACTCGACTCATTTTCTGAGGAGTCTTGCTTTTCTACATCAGAAGGGTAGCAATAGGGGCAAAGAATTTGTCTTGCATGATTTTCTCCTTTGCTTCAATAGATTTGACACCATACCACTATAATTGCAAGCAAGGAGGCTTTTCTGCTAAGCGCATCTGCAACCACATTTTCTTTCCCCGACCGATACTTTATTTCAAAATCAAATTCTTGCAGGGTCTACATCCATCTCCTTTGATGCACGTTGAGATCCCTTTGGGTGAAGTTCCACTTCAAACTTTGATGATCTGTCACATCAAGGTGAACCTTTGTCCCAAACGATAATGTCTCCACAACTTCAGAGCATACACTACAAAGAGTAAATCCAAGTCATGGACGGCATAATTCCTCTCATGTGTTTTGAGTTGTCTGGATTCATAGGCCACTGCATGACCTTCTTGCATTAGAGCACCGCCTAAGGCAAATCCATTGGCATCAGTAACTACCTCTCAAAGGGTTTGGTAAAATCTGGCAATTTAAGAACAGGGTTGGTTACTAAGGCTATCTTTAGCTTGTCAAAGGCACTCTGACACTTTGCAGTCCAATAAAAAAGTGTACTTTTCTTGAGAATGTTAGTCAAAGGGGACGCTATTTGAGCATACCTAGGTATAAAGATCCTATACCATCGGGTTAACCCTAGGAATCCTCTGACTTCTTTTACTGACTTGGGTTCTGGCCATTCAACTACTTGCTTGGATCTTTGTGGGGTGAGGAGAAATCCCATCCTTTGATACTATGAATCCCAAGTATTCAACCTGGTCAACAGAGAAGGAACACTTGCTCATCTTTTTGCAAAGATTTGGTGTTTCCTTAGGATTTCCAGGACTTTGCGCACATGATCTTCATGGTTTGCAGCATTCTTTGAGTATACTAAGATATCGTCAAAGAAGACAAGAACAAAATCATCCAAGTATTCTCTGAGAATATCCAGCATAAGAGGATTGAATGTTGCGGGGGAATTAGTCAATCCAAACGGCATGACTGTGAACTCATAATGCCAATAGCGAGTATTGAATGCTGTCTTTGGGATATCTTTCTCCTTGATTCTGAGCTAGTAGTAACCGGATTTGAGATCTATCTTTCTCCAAACCGGATTGAATGTCACCGGGGTATTAGTCAATCCAAACGGCATGACTGTGAACTCATAATGCCCATAGCGAGTATTGAATGCTCTCTTTGGGATATCTTTCTCCTTGATTCTGAGCTAGTAGTAACCGGATTTGAGATCTATCTTTGTGACCATTTGGGTCCCACTTAACCGATCCAGAAGTTCATCAATCCTAGGAATAGGATACTTATTCTTAATTGTCAATTGATTCAATCCTCTGTAGTCAATACAGAGGATACTTATTCTTAATTGTCAATTGATTCAATCCTCTGTAGTCAATACAGAGTCTTAACATTCTATCTTTCTTCTTTTGAAAGAGAACGGGTGCACCCCAAGGTGAGACACTGGGTCTGACAAATCCCTGCTCTAATAGTTGTCTTAACTGTTCCTTAAGTTCTATGGCTTCAGGAGACTGGCATTTTGTATGCACGCTAGACTACTGGCTGAGCTTCGGCGGGGGATAATTCGATCTCATAATCTACTTCATGAGATGGAGGCATCTCAGTCAGCTCTTCACAAAATACATCTGTATACTCACTTAACCACTCTCGTTCTTTAGCCTTGCATTTTATGTCTACCAGATTCATTTTAACGACATACACAGCTTGCCTCTTTCTGAGCCCTTTTAATAATTTGGAAGCCTTGACTGATTGCAGCACAAGGGATCCAAAAATTCCAACTCCTTGAACTTTATTCCCGTGAAGGTCAAGGAAAGAGATGGTTCCTTTATGAAAATGAATGTCAGCCTGATTCTTTTGGAGCCAATCCATTCCAAGGATTCCATCATATATTCCTAGGGGTAGGACTCTAAAAGAACTGGCACTCTCTTACGTTCCCATCTAGGCTAAATTGAATAAGGTCAATCTCAAGGTGAGTGAAAAGAATCTCCGCTGGCTAATTCCACTTGCATAGGTTTCCCTGATTTTTGATTTAGGGCTAATTCCACTTGCATAGGTTTCCCTGATTTTGGATTTCTCAAGGTGAGTGAAAAGAATCTTCGCAACATTGGCTAATTCCATTTGCAAAGGTTTCCTTGATTTTTGATTTAGGACTAATTTACGCAGACATCCTGGGAAAATAAAAGAATGAGTACTGCATAAATCAATCAAAATCTTGAATTTCGTACCCTGGTACTCTCTGGAGTCTGGAGGACTGAGAATTGACTGTTATTTGCTCCATAGATTTGTTCTTTCTCATCTTCCACTTCCTCAGCTATGGTGACTACTCTGGCTGCTATAGTGTGAGGTGGAACTCTCTCTCTTTGGTTATTCCAATTCAGGGAGGGAGTTTTGAGACTGCTTTGCATGGAGGTTGCAAGCTGAGCTGGCACTCTTCTTGGGTTACCCTGATTCTGGCGCGGGGGACCCTGATTGGACTGATATGAAGGAGTCTATCTCAAAACTCTAGGACCCTGGCTTCCTTGGCCCACAGAAGGAGATGGAAAATCCTTGAGTTGGTGCCCAAGTCCCTGACATCCAAAGCATCTATTCTCGCTTTGAAGCTCTTCCCTGGAGAGAGCCGGAGTTTCTGAGAATATACTTCGAGGAAATGTCTTCCTTCATTTATGAAGCTTCTCGTCTCCACATTCTGGTTAGGACCTTGGTGTCTCTTTGGATGTAAAAAGTTACAAGAACTTCCCAGAGTCTGAAATCTCTTGAAGGATGAGGGAGCTGGCTTTGGTGGGACTTTTACGATGAAGGCTTTGGCAAAGTCCTTCGCCATTCTGACAGCTTCAGCCATGGACACTAGCTTGACATTTTTGACCAGTGTGTCCAAGGGTTCATTCATTCCCCGAATGAATCTTGCCATGAGTTGCTCTTCATCTAGAGGCGGTGAATATTTAAGTAGAAGAGCGAAGGCCTGGTGATATTCCTTGATGGTTTTTCTCCCGTGCTTCAGCTCTAAGAATTCGTTTATTTTGGTTTCCAAAAATCTAGGGGGACAAAATCTCTTCCTTAAATTGGTTTTAAGGTCATTCCAGGACTGAGTATTTTTGTCCAGACGGTTCGTGTCACAATGGTTCCTCCATGCCACCCTGGCTGTTTCCACTATCTTCAGCCTGCCAAGAGCCATTTTTCTTTGCTCATTGTAGCCGGTGACATCAAAATATTCTTCCATGGCTTCCACCCATTTCTCCACAGCCTCGCCCAGGTTCTCCCCTTCTCCTTTGAAGGGTCCTGGCTGAGTTCTATAAAGAGCCTTGCGAATGTCAGGGTGGTCAAGCTCATCATCTTTAGAGAGAGAGTCTCGCTGACGGCCACAATACTGGGCCCAGAAGACTCCCCTCGCCCGGAAGGCACGGGCGATTCTGCCAATTGGGAAAAATCTTCTAACGGGAAAATTACTCTAACGAGTCAAGTCTTAACTAGATAAACTGATCTGACCAAACCTGAAGTCACATGGTCAGATCAAGAAGAGACTTGCACTTGGTCCATGGAATCACCACTTTTTTTCTCATTTACGAGGCACAGCCGATGATCCCCTCCCACAAAACAAGGTCTTCTCAGGATTTAAAACTAAATAACGTAACTAATCGTATGCAAAAATAAGCCCGTGTCGTCTGCAAACTCAGCATCAAGCAAATCCTCTCCCCGGACTGGGAGCTGAAGTCCTCTCAAACCAACCTCCTCTACCGTCAAATACATACTCATAGCCTCCGCAAAGAAGAGAAAAAGGAAAGGGGCGAGAGGACACCCCTGACGGACTGATCTGGTCAGCTCAAAACTCGGCCCCCATCCTCCTGCAATCAGCACCTGGCTGCGAGCTGTGGAATACAGAGCTGCCACCCCTCTGATCCATCCTGGCTCAAAACCCAGGCGAAGCATAGTGCCCTCTAAGAATCCCCAATCAACTCTATCATATGCCTTCTCAAAATCGAGAAGCATCACGACCAAGTCCTCGCCAAGAAATCTAGCTCGGGCCGTCGCCTCCCAGAAAGTAAAGATGTTGTCAAGGATACTGCGCTCCTTGACAAATCCTGTCTGAGTAGCATGAATCAACTCCCCCAGCAGGAAGGGCTGGATCCTCAAACTCAAGGCCTTTGCTAAGACCTTGTAGACAGTATTGAGGATCGTAATAGGCCTCCAATGCCGAATGTCATCTGATACTCCCTCCCCCTTGGGGATAAGATAGATCAAGCCCTCTGAAAAGCTCTGTGGCATCACCCCAGTGTCCAAAACATGCTGAAAGCCCCTGCGGAGGCCTGGCCCCAAAAGGTCTCAATAGCGCATAAAAAAGGCCGGCGTGAGTCTGTCCTCCCCTGGGCAACTATGTCGCGGCAGGACCCTCAAGGCCTCGGCAAGCTCAATCTCTGACAGAGGCGCACCTAGAACTGTACGCATATGGTCTGTGACCCTCCTCTGCACATGGGCCCACACAGTCTATCTGCAAACATCTCGATCCTCAGTGGCAGGCTCCGCTGAAAGCAGGTCACTATAAAAAGCAGTGGCAATGGCTCTGATCTCCCCGAGCTCAGTAGCTACCGATCCATCTGGTCTACCAAGCTCGCGGACTCCTGCTCGCGCATGACGGGGTCCAGTGATCTCAAAAAACTCCCCAGTCACTCTATCTCCAAGCTACGTCCACTGAGAGGCCTGACGACGATAATAAAACTCATGTCTCTGCTCCTCTACCTCTCTAACCTCCTGGCGTGCCTGGCTCAGCTGGGACGCCACCCACTCACAAGCAGGCTGCTGCTCCTGAAGGCGCTGTAGCGAAGCAAGGCTGCGTCTCAGCCGTTGCTCCCGCTCGCGAATCTCTCCCAGTCGTGTCAAAGCTGCAGCGTGCAGAAAGGAGCTAAGATCAATGAGTCCCTGGGCACACTGGCCCGCTGCATCCTGGTCAGAGTACTAACTATCATGCCAGATCCTCTCAATGTCCTCAGCGAGACTGGGATCTGCAAGTACCCTCTCTGGGATCCTCAACTGCAAGCTGGGCTCCCGTGTCCCCTCCTCCAATGTCAATGTAACTGGCGCATGATCTGAAAATGAGGTGTCAGCGAGAATGCCGACGGAGCCCCCTCGCTCCCCTAACCAATCGCCCACATAAAAGCGATCAATCCGTGATAGATTAGTCCCTCCCTGCCGGCGATCCGACCGAGAGAAACTAAGACTGTCCTGAGACCGGGAGAAAGCCCCATGCTGCCATGCATCAGTGATCCTCAGTGACATGCAAAACCGGTCCCAAGCTGCAAGCTCCATGCCGTGCACTGTAACATGACTGCCTCCCACCCTATCTGCCGGGTCCTCAAGCATGTTGAAGTCTCCCCCAACACACCAATGTGCGGCCTCTGGCAATGCATCTGTAACCTGAGTCCAGAACTCTGCTCTGGCACTAGCATGATTGGGCGCATAGATGTTGAGCACACCCAATAGCTCATCATGCATCCTCAGAATGACATGCTGTGCTCTACCAGGCACAATGACCCCTCGATCCATAATGGCCTGCCGCCATACATCTGCAATAACCATGCATACTCCTCCCTGTCCACCCAAAGGACCAAACTCTGCAGACCAAAAAGTGTCCCATCTACCAGGCATCACCGAACCATATCTCCGGATCCTGCTCTCACCCAAGTGGTGCTCCTGCATCATCAAAATGTCAATGCTGCCACCAACCACGCACCTCTGAAGCTCCTGCCTCAAGCAACCTCGATAGCGTATAAAGTGTGCTCCGCCAAGGCCCTGTACATTCCATGAGATGATCCTCATGGATGCCCTGCTGAGGTGGATGCTGTCTCAGCCGTACGACGGGCCTTCGCAAGCGGCTTGGATGGAGAGTAGTCCCCATCCGAGCGGTTGCGAATCTGCCCACCCGGTGTACTGCAAGAATCCCGGATCAGGCGCCAGTGGCTGTGGCCCATGGCGACTGCCTCCTGCTCTGACAGAGAAACCTCATGTATACTCACATATCCAGGGTCGCGTGCCAAGTCTGCCACTATGCGCACGACCAAATGCCGAATCCCTGAGATATCCACACTCCCGGGATCCAAGAAAAAATGAGCCAACTCCCAAAGTCGACCTATCACATCTGTCACCTCCAGATCGCTCATGTGGTGAGAAAACTCAACTGCCTGAGTCTTCAAAGTGCTGAGAGCGAGCTCAAGAGTCCACTCCCGATCACAAGGTCCACATAAAGGGAACGAGAAGGCCACCGCTGAGTCTAGTGCCTCCTCCCCTCGGGCCGGAGGTATCACTACATGAACTCGAATGGGTGCTGGCTCATGAGGGCCCTCTGCTTCAAAAAGGCGTGTGAAGGTATAGTCAAAGGCCTCCGAGCGCTGTCTAATGCCAAGGTGACTCAGCCGACTACGGATAGATGAAATCCGTGAGGCCCTAATCGGCATAGGTCTCCTCTGTGATGCTCGAGCGAGGTCAGTGCTCAGCGCTCTCCGGACTGCAGGTGAGCGCCAGGGAACTGCCAGGGTCTCCACGGAAGGTGAGGCGGGCGGAGGGGGAGGAGGGGGAGGCAAGGGAGGTGGAGAGGGAGCCGCTGCCAAAACTGGAGTGGGGGCGGGAGGAGGCGACGGTGGAAGCGAGGCGGTGGGAGGGGACGGCGGGGGTGGGGGGGGTGAAGGAGGGGGAGCTGGCATCTCCTGGTCCTCGGTCGCTGCAGGGGTCTCCTCCTGAAGGGGAGCAAAGTTGGTCCTCACGGGAACCCAGTGAGGCTGAGACTGTGGCTGCTGCTGCAGCGGTCTCTGGGCGTGCTGCTGTGGCTGTCTCCCTCGGCGGCGCCCCTGTCCAGGCTGCCACTCCGAGGTCTCTGTGGCCTGAGCAGGCGTCCCTGAGGCAGCCTGCCGAGCCGAATCTGTGGGCGGGCCATCAGTGGCCTGCTGCTGTGGTGAGGGTCGAGGTCTCCTGCGAGGGGCAGATGATCGACCTGCCTGCAAATGAAGCACTGGTTCGGGAGCCCCGAGAACTCCACTCTCTGATCTATCCACCCCCCCCTATCCTAGGTAGCTGAATGACCTTAGGAAGGGAGGAGATGTCAGACACCAACACTCTGACCGAGGGTAGCCCAGCTGCTCTGGCCACCACTGAAGCAGCAGAGGGACCCGTCTCTAGTACAGAGCCCACCAATGCTCCGAGCCTAGAGAGGAGCGGAAGATACTCCCGGCGGAGACCAGGGAAACAAACTGTAATATGGAAGAGGCGCTCTCCCTGCTCCGCCGCTGCTGGGTCAAATCCATGCTGCCAAGGTCTGAAGAAAGCCCGAGCACCCCTGATGTCCAGAGGACTCATGGCAAGGACCTTGGCAACGCTCTGGGCGGCCTCGAACTCGATCTGATAATGGCCCCGGCCCAGGAGCTGTACATCCAGGATCTTGCCCACATCTGCAAGAAGGCGGGCCTGAAGAAGATCCATGATCTCCCCTCTGCTGGGGCGAGTGCCGACTATACGGCAGATGGTGGAATGAGCCTGGAGGCGTTCCACCTCTGCGTCAACAAGTGTCAAAGGAGATGGATGTAGACCCTACAGGAACTCGATTTTGAAATTAAGTATCGACGGCCAGGGAAAGAAAATGTGGTGGCAGATGCGCTCAGCAGAAAAGCCTCCTTGCTTTGCAGTGGTGTCAAATTTATTGATCAGTGAAGCAAGGGAAAGAATCATGCAGGACAAATTATTTGGCCCTATTGCTACCCTTTTGATGTAGGAAAGCAAGACTCCTCAGGAAATGAGTCGAGTTCTTGGGTACAAATTGGATGAATCAAGGTAGAGAGAGTAAAGATTCCAGGGAAACTGCAGCCTCTAGACATTCCACAGATGAAGTGGGAATGTATGAGTATGGACTTTGTCACTGGATTACCTTCAGTGGCATCACGTTACAACTCCATTTTTGTGGTAGTTGACAGACTAACCAAAGTTTCCCATCTAATTCCAGTGAAAGAAACATACACTACAGTGGATGTTGTTAGAGTTTTCCTTAAAGAGATCTTCAGATTGCATGGCTTACCCAGGAGGATAGTAAGTGATAGAGATCCCAAGTTCACATCAAAATTCTAGACTACATTCTTTGAAGCAGTAGGAACTTTCTTGGATCTCACTACAGCCTATCACCCCAAAACAGATGGCCAGAGTGAAAGAGTGAATCAGGTAATAGAAGATATCCTTTGGTCATATTTCGAGAGGGAACCCAAGAAGTTGTTAAGCCATTTGCATTTTGGGGAGCTTGGAGCTTCTCTCTCTCTTCAACTCTTGGAGCTCTCTTCTCCACGTGCTAAACCAATTGATTGGTTGGGGGCTTCACTTCTAGAAAAAGAAGCAAGCCAATCCTTGAGGTAAGAATGAATTTTATGGTTTTTTGTTAATATTCTCAAATGACTTCTCTTCTCAACCCCTCGCAAGCTTGAGAAGTTTTCCAAAAAGTTAATCTTTATGCTTATTTAGATTGCTTTCTTATGTTTATCTCTCTCTCCAAAAATAATAGTAATTCCTATGGCTAATTCTTTAGCAAAATAATGCTTCTGATTGATAAATTCTTATTTCAAAACCAAACTCTAAGCTGGTTAAGCAAGAGAATAAGAAAATGGTATTTTTATGCTTTTATGTTTACAAAATAATGGTTAATTCTTTTAGATTATTTATAAGTAGGCAAAAACTACTTTAATTGATTCTAAATGGGAAAGAGATAATCCAATCAATTTGGGAAAAGCGGAATAATGGAAATAGCTTAATCTAGTAGAATAATCATAATTAAGTTTATGATTATGGTTAAAGTTATGATTTAAATTCATAGTTTAGATTTAAGCTTAATAATAGAATTTCTATCATATTTGCATTACAATGTTTTATTCTTTTAGGGAAAAAATTAAAAATTATCATTAATAGCAGCGAATCTATGGGGTAAAATTTTTAAAAAATAATACATATCTTATTTTCATGCATAATGCTAAAAGAGGACTTCCTACCATATTCTAGGATTGGACATCCTACGCAAAAAGAATGATTTTTATAATATTCATGTGAAATAAATTTTAGTATTTATGCATAAATATTTAATTTAAAAAAAAAGAAAAATTTTAGATAAATTTATCTTATGCATAGTAAATTTTCAAATTATAAAAGAGGAATTGCCATGACATTTAGAATTCAATCATTTAAATAGAAAAAGAGAAATTTTTGGCATATTTAAAATAATGGATTATTCTATTTAATTTAAGAAAAAGAGAAATTTTAAATTAAATTTATTTTATGATAAAAGAGAAACTCCCATGACATTTGGAATTCAATCATTTAAAGGCAGAAAAAAAGGAATTTTAAGCACATTAAAAAAATGGATATTTGTATTTAATTAAAAGAAGAATTTTTATGGTATTTTAAGTAGAGAAAGGTGTAAATTAAAATTTGGTGACAAAAGAGGAATTTTCACCATAATTCCACCTAGGAACTTAGGGTTGATAATTAAATTGGTAGAAAGAATATTCTTAGATATTTTAGGTGGTTAAATCACCAAATTGATATTTACCTAAAATTAGATTCATGGAAGAAAAAACCAATATTCTCATATAGAACCATTTCTTAATCTATTATGGTTAGGAAGGAATGAAATTCATAAAGTTTGAATTTTCCTTACGGTTAGAAGTTGAGTAGATTTTTATCTGAAGAAAATCCTTAGAAATCGAAGTTAGAAGTAAACAGAATAATTTTGGTTAAACTACGACTGCGAGAGGGGCAGCCTGTAAACTACTTGCCCATCTCTCGAATCTGAATCAAGCAAAAACCTCGTGACCAATTCCGATTCTTGACATAAAGAATAGACTACCATTGAATTAGCATAGTTTTTCCCCCTTAACCAAAATCACCAAGAATCTAGTTGTAAATTTAGTCAAATGATGAGTAGATTATCCTAATGAGAGGTCAATGATTCTCATTAAGAAAATATGGATTAAAAGAGAAGGGTTTCGAGGAACCAATCTCAAATCGGGAATTCTACTTGCATAGAACCTCTTTTTTCTTTTAAAGGACTGTTTTATGCCAGAATGCTGGAGGAAGCATTTGGTATGTGTTTAAGTAAGGAGAGACTCGTTATAGTAGCTGGCAGGGAGTCGTCAAGGGACGTCACTTGTCCTCGTGGCAAAACCTGCCGAGGCCTTGACTAGCCTCTGTATGGCTAAAATGGTGCGCTTCTCCGATACGATGGGCGAGGACCAACAAAGCGGTCCCTGAGTGAAGTGCTAGGACACCTAAGTAAGATCCTAGAGGGTTCTAACCAAGTGATGCACGGGCTCGCGGTTGTTAGGACACCCATGCGTACATCGATTAAGATACAGATGAACCAATAGAATGACTTTTGTGAATGGAATTTGGATATTGGATCTCGTTGGTTGACCAACTGGTCTTCAACGGGAGAGTCGAGATGATATATTTTGTAAAAAAATGGACTCAATATTTTGGAGGATTATGATTAGTAATACTATGATGTCATTGAAAGATTATTTTAAAGACACCCAAATCTTTGGGTGTGTAAGTGGTATGACTACCTTAAATTTTGCTTGAAACACCGGCTAGGGGGCCTGGGAACTCTTTTCCTCTCGCTACCCGAGCAAAACATAACCAAAGTTTTATAAAGGAGTCCCACCAATACAGTGGTTGGGGCGGTTGGCTAACCCGTGGGCCGTTTGGGGTTAGTGTGAGACCCCATTGCCCCCTCCGTGCATCGGATTCCCGATTGATAGCAGCGAAAGTAACTTCCTCTTAGCGGAAGGTAGGGTTTCCCACTCGGGGCCTCGCCCTCAAATGTCTGAACACGAGACTAATCTAGTAGTCATTCCGAAACCAAAACTGGGAAAATTTCCCTTGTCCGGAAAACGGGGACGATTCCAACTTTTTGATTTTCTTAACGAATTTTCTAACGGGTCAGTAGAAACAAGATCTTTTATTATTCAAAAAAGGGGATTGATTACAAGGGAAGAGACTAAACATCTTGAGGGGCTGCGGAGGAATCTTACAATTAGGCTGGATCGAGGGATTCCTGTGATACAAATAGTTATGATTAAGTTACTTTAGTTAGATTAAGTCCTAGAAAGACCCTTGTTCTGTGGGAGGGAATGAGCGGCTGGCCTCATTAAAGGAGGAAAAAAGCGTTGATTCTATGGACCAAGTGCAAGTCTCTTCTTTGATCTGATCATGTGACTTTTGGGTTTGGTCAGATCAGTTTGGATAGTTTAGACTTTGACTCGTTAGATCAATTCTCCCGTTAAATGATTTTCTTGGCAGAATCGCACGTGCCTTCTAGGCGAGGGAAGTTTTTCAGGGTTTGGTTTCAGAGGAACCGCCGGGCTAGTCTCTTGTCTGGATATCCGTGGGCAAGGCCCCGAGGTGTGGATCCCTGCCTCGTGCAAGAGGCTGACACTGCTTTTGCTGCCTAGCGCCCTCGGAGGGGGCATCGTGGAGGGGACGGGGGTCTCCTCATTAGGGAAAATGTGGACTCATTTTTGGGCCCTCTAAATCCCAAGTCATCATTCTTTTACGAAAAGGGGGATCGTGGATAAATCTATCCATAGTACCTCAAAACTATATCATGTAGTATATCATTGGAAAGATCTTAATGAGAGGATTCTAACGCACCAACCTCAAAAGTTTTTATGCTCAAGTTATGGCCTCCCGACCAAAAAGTAACCTCAAAAGTTGCGTAACAAAAGCCTCACCCTCATTGGTCCTTATGGAATATTCCCTAGAGTCTCAAAGAACTTAAAAGGCCCAAAAGTGAGTCCAAATTTTCCCTAATGAGACTTTACCACACTTTTTAGCTAATGTCTTATTAGTGGACCCCCTCCTCAACAAAGACCGTACACATCGCCTACTAAACAGGCAGCCCCCTACCAACTCATTGTTGCAGAAAAACTTTATACGCAAGGGAAAGATAAACTTCTATGAGGATGTGTCCAAGAAGATGAGTATGTCTTCCTTCTTGAATAGGCTCACTCTACCTGTGCTGGGGGGCAGCAGATATCAGTGCGCATAAGGTCCTCATGGTGGCCGGGCTATGGTGGGGCCTACTCTAAGCGGATGTAGTAGAATATGTCAAGCAGTGTAACGAGTGCCAACGTGCATTAATTCCCTGCTTCAAGGATAGCATTCCCCTGAACCCATCAGTCCAACAGCCAAATACATTCAAACTTGATATATAATAGCTACCATAGACTAGTACACTAAGTGGGTTGAAGCTCGGGATACCCGCACAGTTGATGTGCGAGCAATTGCCGATTTCCTTTATGAATCAGTCACATCACACACTTTGGTTACCCCCTTGAGCTCGTCAACGACAATGGGGCACATTTCATTAATGAGGGAATCTAATTCCTCTTGCAAGAGCTCCTTGTCACTCACAGAAAGTCCTCCCCCTATTAACCACAAGTGAATGACCAAACAGAAAGCACAAGCAAAATCTTGTATTCCATTTTGACCAAAACTGTGGAGGCCAATCGCGCACAACGATTGCAAACAAGAGTTTCCGGCCGCACTTTGGGCATATAAAACTTCCTAAAAGGCAGCAACCAACACCACCCCCTTCAATTTAACCTATGGTACTGAAGTGATTATGCCAATGGAGTTCTTGGTCCCCACCTTACGCTCCCCATACAAGAGAAGCTCACCGAAAATGTCTTAGGTTGTCGCCTTTTTGAGCTTCAAAATCTCGATGAAACACATCTTTTAGCGGTATACAACAACATGATCGTTGGACAAGCTAAGGCACAAACAATGGTTTGATGACTAGCTTAAAGACAAAAAAATGAATGAGGGTGACATGGTCCTCTTATTCAGTACAAAGAAACACACAAAAAAGCTCAAGATGAGAGGCATAGGACCATTTTTGGTCACCCTGAGATTACCCCTCAAGGTGTTGTGCGTATCGAGACACAAAATGGCTGGTTATTTCAACGGTAGAAAACTAAAACACTATTGTGGCCCTCTCATTGAGGCCACCTTAAACAGCCATCCATGATAAAAAACAACACAAAAAGGACCATGAGGATATAAAACAACCTTCCCAACAAGAGGCCAAACCAAGGCAAGCTAAGCTTTGGTAGAGATAAATCATGTTCAACATGGCCCAAGTGGTCGACCTCGAAGAAGAGGAATGTGAGGTGAAGCCTGCTCAGTTATGGTTAGGAATGACCACCTCCATTAGATTTGTCCAAAAATTAGATCTTGTAGATACAGGGGCTAAGTACAATTTAATGTCTCACAAAACATGGTGTAGCTGTGCGCCTGATTTTGGTTAGGAAAAAGCGTTGATTTCTTCAAATTAAGTCAGTGATAGTTTTCCTTCTATCTGGTTTAATCAGATGAAAGATAATTTAATCTTTTGAACCCGATAGAAAATTCGTTAAAAAAATCAAAAAGATGGAATCATCCCTATTTCTTAGGCAAGGAAAATTTTCCCGGTTTTGGTTTCGGAATGACAACCAAATTAGTATCGTGTCCGGACATTTGAGGGCAAGGCCCCGAGTGGGAAACCCTGCCCCGCCCATAGCAAGAGGAAGCTACTTCCGCTCTAGCAACCGGTAATCAGGTGCACGGTAGGGGGAGAGGGGTCTCACAGTGGAGCTTCTCTGTGCCTAATGCCTTCAAGAAGATGTCAGCCACTTGAACCTTTGTGATGAAATATACCAAATCTACATCTCCTGCTAGAACCTTCTCCCTCACAAAGTGATAATGCACCTCATTGTGCTTTGTTCTAGCATGATATATTGGGTTATTGGCCAGCTGTATGTGCTGCTCATGTTGTCACAATATATGACAACTGCCCTATCCACAGCCTCTCCCATGTCACCAAGTAGCTTCTGAAACTAAGCTACCTCACAATTTGCCATAGCAACACCCCTCTACTCTGACTCTATACTCAACAAGGCAATTGTTGACTATTTCTTTGTAAGATTCCTCCCTCCAGCTTTTGAGGTGTAAAGGTGTAAGAACCTCCCCTTCTGTTCTTGAAATCATTCCCCTCTCTGAAATAGGAAAAAGATCTTGTTTTACCCTGTTTTGGCCTAGACAGAGATAATGTCTAGAGAGAGATAATCCAAAATTTAGGTATCTTTGGATATAAAAATCCTCCTAGTGTCTAAAATGGATTCCCCTAAAACAGAAGTTCAAAATGAACTTTCCAATGTGCATTAGGAATTAATTGAAAATGGTATAAGGGACCTTAGCCTAGGGGTCTACATTTTCAAAAAAAATTGGATTATGGTCCAATTAAGGTTCCAATGGGCCAATTGGATTAATCAAAGTGTTGGGATGAGATAAATCCAAATAATAAAAGAAAATACCCAAAAATGAGTAAATGCTCACATAAGATGAAGAGTTGACTGAGTACAAGGTTTATTAGCTAAAAAATATGAGATATTACTAAAAAAATGAGATTTTTTTAATAATGATGCATTTTTGACACCTTGGTAAGGAGAGGGAGACTCTTGAGGTAGGCACCTATTTCACATGTGTGGAAGGGTTTTTAATTCAAAAAAATTATGATATTTTTATCTCTCCTCTCTCCTGGATCAAACCAAATCAAAAAGGGAGCCAAACTAGTCCAAATCTTATCCAAAAAATTGAGTCAAACTGAACCTGGAAAATTCTAGAACCTAGTTGGACTTGGTTAGTGGCCTCCCTCGCCTATAAATAGACCCTTCATATTTTGTAAAAAAATATTGGAGCTATACCATGCCAGTATTACATTAAAATAATCATATTTTCTATTATCCCTTAAATTTTCCTCTCTCTTGGGAGCTTGGAGCTCACTCTCTCTCTACAACAACTCTTGGAGTTGCTCTTCTCCTCTTGGTGGGCCAATTTATTGGTAGGGGGCTTCACTGCTAATAGAGAATCAAGCCAAACTTGGAGGTAAAATCAGTTTTTATTGTTTTTTCTAATTTATCTCAATGACTTTCTTCTTCTCAACCCCTCTCAAGCTTGAGAAGCTTTCTAAATAATTATTTTAATTCAAATCAAGCTTTCCCTTAAAGTTTTAATGCTTAATTAAGAGAAAAATAATCTTTGTGCTTATTTGTAATGCTTTCTTTAAGTAAATCTCTCTCTCTAAAAGACTAGCCATCTTTATGGCTAAATCCTTTGAAAAAGGATGCTTCTCAAATATAGTCTCTTAATTCAAAGCTAAACTCTAAGCTTGATAAGCTAGAGATTAAGAAAATGGTATTTTTATGATTTTGTGTTACCAAAATAATGGTTATTTATTTTAGATTATTTATAAGTAGTTAAAAACTACTTTGATTGATTCTAAATGAGAAATAGATTATCCTATCAATTTGGGAAAAGAGAAATATTGAAATTAGCTTAATCTAGCGGGACAATCATAATTTAAGTTTATGATTATGGTTAGAATTATGATTTAAATTCATATTTTATTGTAAGCATAAAAGAGGAACTACTATCATATTTCCATTACAAGTTTTTATTTAGAAAAATTTGAGAATTATCAGTAATAGCAGCGAAGCTATGGGAAAATTTTAAAAAAATAATACATATCTTATTTTTATGCATAATGCTAAAAGAGGACTTCCTACCATATTCTAGGATTGGACATCCTATGCAAAAAGAATGATTTTCATCATAAGCATAATTAATTAATTATGAGAAAAGAGTAAATTTTGGTAAATTTATTTTTATGCAAAAAGAGAAATTTCCATGATATTTGAGATCGAAGTAATTAAATGGTAAAAGAGGAATTTTTGGTAAATTTATTTTTATGCAAAAAGAGGAATTCCCATGATATTTGATATCCAAGTAATTAAATGGTAAAATAGTAATTTTTGGCATAATTCAAATTATGAGTATTTATCAAAAGTGTAATTTTGAGCATTATTAATTTTTTTGGGAAATATGGGTAGAATTGATTTTTGTAAATCCCATGAATCTTTTACTCACAAAAGAAGAATATTGAATATATTTCACTTGAGAAATTTGAGAAAGAATATGAAAATATCCATCGAGAAAAAGTACCTTTAACTAGGCCAAGCAATTGGCAGAAACTTAGAAAAGTCCAATCGGTATTGAAAGTAGAAAACAGTACTAAAAGTGGATGTGATAAGATGTGATATAGAGTTGAATGAATGTAAATGAATGTGACAGTATGTAAATGGATGTGATGTTATTAAATGACATGTGAACGTGATAAGAGGAGATGTAAACGTGATAAGAGGAGATGTAAACGTGATGTGATAAGATGTAAATGTGATGTGATAAGATGTGTATACAATGTGAATGTGATGTGATAAGATGTGAATGCGATGTAAATGCGATGTGATAAGATGTGAGTGGATGTAATGAGATGTGGATGAGATGTGAGTGGATGCAATGAGATGTGGATAAGATGTGATGTGATGTAAATGGATGATAATGAGATGTGAAGTGATGATGTGCATGTGAATTGAATAGATGGATGTGGATAGATGTGAATGTGAATGAATGGATGGATGTGGATGTGATGACATGTGAATGAGATGTGATGTGATGTAAATGGAATGGATGTGGATGTGATGAGATGTGAATTGATGTGATGATATGTGAATGGGTGTGATGTGATGTAAATGGATGATAATGAGATGTGAAGTGATAGATGTGCATTTGAATGAATGGATGTATGTGAATGTGGATGTGATGAGATGTGATGAGATGTGAATTGATGTGATGATATGTGAATGGGTGTGATGTGATGTAAATGGATGATAATGAGATGTGAAGTGATAGATGTGCATGTGAATGAATGGCTGGATGTGGTTGTGGATGTGATGAGATGTGAATGAGATGTGATGATATGTGAATGGGTGTGATGTGACGTAAAAGGATGATAATGAGATGTGAAGTGATAGATTTACATGTAAATGAATGGATGGATGTGGATAGATGTGAATGCGAATGAATGGATGGATGTGGATAGATGTGCATGTGAATGAATGGATGGAAGTGGATAGATGTGAATGTGAATGCATGGATGGATGTGGATAGATGTGAATGTGAATGAATGGATGTGATGAGATATGGATGTGATGTAATGTGGATGGAATGAATGAGATGTGATGTGGATGTGATGTAATGTGAATGGAATGAATGAGATGTGATGTGGATATAGATGTGGACGTGATGTAATGTGGATGGAATGAATGAGATGTGATGTGGATAGATGTGGACGTGATGAAATGTGGATGGAATGACTGTGATGTGATATGGATGGAATGAATGTGATGTGATAAGGATAAATGTGGATGGAATGTATGTGATGTGATGTGGATGCAATGAATGTGATGGATGTGAATGGGTGTGATGTGGATGCAATGAATGTGATGGATGTGAATGGGTGTGATGGATGTGAATGGGTATGATGGATGTGAATGGGTATGATGGATGTGAATGGGTGTGTGACGAGATGTGAATGGGTGTGATGAGATATGAATGGATGTGATGAGATGTTAGTGGATGTGATGAGATCTGTAAGATTCCTCCCCAGCCTTCGAGGTATACATGAGTAAGAATCTCCCTTTCTGATCTTATAATTATTCCCTCTCTAAAATAAAAGAAAGTTTCTGTTTAATAAAAAGGAAGACCCTTTTCCTAGAATACTTCTCAGGAGTCACGCCTGTTTTAAGGATTTAGAACAATGAGTTTAGAAGTGAGAATCGGTGTTTTGGATACCAAGGTTTTGGTTTTTATTCGAGTACGGCCCAAAAGAAGTTCTTTATCTCTTGGGGAGTATAAGAAGTTATCCCCCAGATATTGTGATCCTTATATCTGAATTCAATGAAAGTAGGTGACTTAGCCTACAAGTTTCTTTTATCTCCTCATCTCAAAATTCTTAATGCCTTCTATAGAAAAATGTGTCAAACACAAATCATGGAAAGACGGTAAAACTTCAGTGGCAAGTTACCGTTGGCTTCTAGGTTACGCTAGCTCCTTCCTTTATATAAGTCGTAACTTTTACTTGTCGCTCACAGTAATCTTACTCCCATCAATCTCCTTTCTTCTTATTCTCCTTCATGGCTTGGCAACAGGAATTAGTTTTATCCCTGATGATTTCTCACCTTCAAGACGCAAGAGAGTCTGTGAAGAAAGACTTTATAGAACAGTATGAGCGCTCACTTTTTCCTCACCTAGGAACTTCTGTAGCGCAGACCAAATGGCGGACCTATCAAAACATAACTAGGGTAACACCCTGGGGTCAGCAGCACTTTCGTAACAATGTCCGCTTGGCCATGGTTATTGAAGCTTTGGGTTTGGGTCCTCGATACTACTGCGTCATGAGATCAAGGCATCTTGGGTTTTCTGAGCGGGTCTTCTTACTGACGTGTTTTCTTCCTCATGAGAAGATATGCCTTTATCCCGTTTTTGGCTTGCCTCTCAGAGGTCCTTTTGTTAGATCACCTCATACCACTGAGATAGGTGCGGCAATAACCAGCAGAATCATTCCCATAGATGAGTTACCCTATACTTGTGCAGCTTGTGAGGACTGCTTTTGTGACCATATGATGGACGGGCTTATGGAAGTGTAAAGAGTTTCTCTATCTTTACTGTATAAGTTCCGAGAATGAATAAAGTTTAAATCTTGTTCTTATTTTGAATCTTACTCTCTTTAAGACTTTTCTTGGTGGTTAATCGTGATTAAAATTTTTCTCTAAGTCTCATATTCATGCATCTTGCAAAATTATTCCAAGTTGCGAGATGAGGACATCTCGCGTTTTTTAAGTGGGGTAGAATGTAAGATTCCTCCCCCAACCCCCTTTTTGATGTCTAGTATATTCCCCTGTAATCAATTTCCTTTTCTGAAATATAAGAGATCTTGTTTGTGGCTGTTTTACCCTAGAGAGAGAAAATATTCTAGAGAGAGAATATTCAGATTTTGAATATTTTTGGATAGAAAAATATCTCTTATAATTCAGATGAGTTCCCCTGAAACAGAAATTTAAAAAGAATTTTCCAATGTGCAATTGGAATTAATTGGAAATAGGTATAAAGAACCTTAGCCTAAGGGTCTAGATTTTCAGAAATCTTTAGACTATGGTCCAATTAAGGTTCCTATGGGCCAATAGCATCAATCCATGTGTAGGGAGGAGATAAATCCAAATTGTAAAAAGAAAATACCCAAAAATGAGTAAATGCTCACATGAGGTGAAGAGTTGAAAATGTACAAGGTTTATTAGTAAAAAAACTATGAGCAATATTAAAATGATTCCATTATGACACCTATGTAAGGAAGGGGGAGTTCTTTAAAGGAGGTGCATATTTCACATAAGATGAAGAGTTGAAAATGTACAAGGTTTATTAGTAAAAAAAAAAACTATGACACATATGTAAGGAAGGAGAGCTCTTTAAAGGAGGTGCATATTTCACATGCTTGAATGAGTTTTAAACTCATAAAAATTGAGATATTTTATCTCTCCTCTCTCCTAATTCAAGTCTAGTTCCAAAAAGTTAGCTTAACTGACCTAAAAATGGTCAAAAAGTGACCAAACTGACTTGGAAAATTCTAGAATCAATTTGTTTGGTTAGGAGCTCAAATTTTCCTATAAATAGAAGCCTTCCCTTGTTGAAAAAAAATATAGAGTCTTATGCCTTGTTACTCTACTCCACCTAAGCCAAATTAGATAGAGTCTTATGCCTTGTTACTCTACTCCACCTAAGCCAAATTAGATAGTGTCTTATGCTTTGTTACTCTACTCCATCTAAGCCAAAATATATAGTGTCATATGCTATGTTACTCCACCTAAGCCAAGAACTGTGAATTCTTTAATAATTCACTAGTTTTTGACACTTCTCTCTTTCTTCAATCCCCATTGGTGGCTCCATCAACATACTAAACCAATTGATTGGTTGGGGGCCTCTACCGTGAATAAAGAATCAAGCAAATCATAAGGTAAGTATATTGAATTTTGATCTTTTCTATAATTTCTCAATGATTCTCTCTTCTCAACCCCTCTCAAGCTTGAGAAGTTTAATTGGTATGGTTTTTTTAAAATGCTATTGAAGTTAATTGGTGAATAGTAGTGAAGAGTTACATAATTTAATAAATGCTATAGAAGTTAACTTCCATTTATGTTTTAATTCTAATGGTTTTTATGTAATTTCTCTCTCTCACTCAAGAAGTGGTAATACTCATGACCCATTCTCAATCCAAATGAAGCTTTTCATAAAGCCTTTCCTTAATCCAAGATTAAGCTATGCTTGAGGCCAAATTAATGGCTTTTTGCTATGCTTTTAGTTTATGCACATTGATGATTCAATCCATTATGGATTGATGATCCAATTAGAGACCATTCTAATTGTTTTCTTAATGATTCAATTAGAGACCATTATGGATTGATGATCCAATTAGAGACCATTCTAATTATTTCTTTAATAATGAGCTTTATCTCTTAGAAAAAAATTGAGATTTATCAGTCATAGTAGCGGAGCTATGGCGAAATTTTTATAGAAATTACGCATAAAATAAATTCATTCAAAGCATAAAAAGAGGACTTCCTACCATATCCTAGGAACTATCATCCTGGATTAATTAAAAGAATATTATTATGCATGGAGATATGGATGTTTGCATGTAGATGTAGAGGTATGGATGTGAGTGTGAATGTGGAGGTGGATGTATGCATGTAGATGTAGATGTATAGATGTAGATGTGGATGTGGAGGTGGGTGAATGCATGTAGATGTAGATGTATAGGTGTAGGTGAGAATGGAGATGTGGATGTATACATGTAGATGTAGATGTATAGATGTAGATGTGAATAGAGATATGGATGTATACATGTAGATGTAGACGTATAGATGTAGATGTGGATGTGGAGGTGGGTGGATGCATGAAGAAGTAGATGTATAGATGTAGATGAGAATGGAGATGTGGATGTATATATGTAGATGTAGATGTATAGATGTAGATGTGAATAGAGATGTGGATGTATACATGTAGATGTAGATGTATAGATGTAGATGTGAATAGAGATATGGATGTATACATGTAGATGTAGACGTATAGATGTAGATGTGGATGTGGAGGTGGGTGGATGCATGAAGAAGTAGATGTATAGATGTAGATGAGAATGGAGATGTGGATGTATATATGTAGATGTAGATGTATAGATGTAGATGTGAATAGAGATGTGGATGTATACATGTAGATGTAGATGTATAGATGTAGATGGGAATGGAGATGTGGATGTATACGTAGATGTAGATGTATAGATGTAGATGTGAATGGAGATGTGGATGTATGCATGTAGATGTAGGTGTATAGACATAGATGTGGATGTAGAGGTGGATGTATGCATGTAGATGTAGATGTATAGATGTGGATGTGAATGTGGAGTGGATGTATGCATGTAGATGTAGATGTATGGAGGTGAATGAGAATGTGGATGTGGATGTATGCATAGGGATGTAGATGTATGCATGTAGATGTGAATGCACGCATATAAGTTGTGGATGTATGGATGTGAATATAGGATTGTGATGTGAGGGAATCTGAAGTGATGAGATGGAAATGAGGTGATGGGATGAGTATACATATAAATGGAATATGGAATAAGTAATGTAGATTGAGGAGGGATAATGTGGAAAAATGAAAGTTAAAATAGAAATTGTATTGTAAACTGTTTGTAAATGCTGTTTGTAAATGCTGTTTGTAAATGATTGTTTTATGTCAAGAATGCTGGGGGGAGCATTTTGACCGTCTTGTGATTAAGGTCGTGATGAGAAAGTTGCAACTGCTGACGGGGAGTCGATGAAGGACGTCTCGCGTAGCAAGGTCGGCCGAGGTCTTGACCAGCCTCGGTGCGATTAAAATGGTGAGCTTCCGGTACGGTGGATGAGGGGCCAAGGAAGCGGCCTATGCGTGAAGCGCTAGGTTACCTGCGAAGGATCCTAGAGGGTGCTGACCATACGGTGCTCGGGCTCTGGGTTGCCTAGGATACCCACGCGTGCGTCGAGGAAGATATTGGAACAGAGTTGGAGTTGTTTTCTGAAATCGAGCATGGATCTGGTTGATTGACCTTGCTGGTCTTCAATGGATGAGTCCATGGCTCCTTATATGGATCTGTTGGTTGATCTTGCTGATCTTCAACGAGAGTCCATCTTGTTAAGTGATTATATTGCCAAGTATTATGGGCTAGGAACTATCGAAACGGCTCCTGAGCGTTCTAGTTGCCAATGATGCCATAGATACTCTGATGAAGAAATGATGGGAAATTAAGAATCAATTGGATAAATTGGAAGATGGTGATCAATGATACTATGGTTTTATTAAAGGATTGTTTTAAATTGGTTGAATCTGGTTGAAAAAGGCAATTTCATATTGGGTGTGTGAGTGGTGTGACTAGTTTTATTTTGCATGAACATCCGGCTAGGGGGCCTTGGAACTCTTTTCCTTGGTACCCGGGACAAAACCTAACCAAATTTTTAATTGGATCCCATCACTACAGTGGTTGGGCGGTTGGCTAACCCTTGGGATTGGATGGGGTTAGGCTGGACTGATGGATCCGTAAATCGAGACTCAAACTTTTGTTTTTACGATAGAAGAAAAAAAAAATCCCGGACAGAAACTGTTCTATGGATAGGAATCAACGGCTGTGCCTCTTGAATGGGGAAAAAAGTGTTGATCCCAATGATCCAAGTGCAAGTTTCTTCCTTGAACTGACTAAGTATCTTATAGATGTAATCGGATCATCTCGATCAGAAATGATCTTGACTACGTTAAAGTAAAAAGTTATCCTGGTGGAATCGCCCGTGCTTTCCGGTAAAGGAAGTTTTTCCGGGTTCGGTTTTGGAACAACCGACGGATTAGTCTCTTATCCGGATATCCGTGGGCGAGGCCCCGAGTGTGGGACCCCTGTCCCGCGCGAGAAGCGCTACTTCCGCTGCCAGTACCCCGAATCCGTTGCTCGGTGGGAACAGGGATCTTACAGTTGGTATCAGAGCATTTGGTTAATAAAGATCAACTGAGAAGACAAATATATCAAAAATTTATCAAGAAACACAAAAAGGTTATAATTGTGTGATATAATTCATACCATTTGATATTCGTAATTTTGGTAATTGGGTCTTCAGATGGAAGTACCGCAATTATATAGAAACCCTGACTTGCTTGAGGCCTAGACATGATAGTATTTACCTTATAATTCCAAGGGCTGTGACTACCCGTATATACCGAGAGTATACTGCAGCTCTTTACTGACAGTATATACGAGTAAATCTAAGACTTGAAATTATAAGCGTTAATGCTATCTAGATGATGATTTCGAATGTGATTGATATGATTTTTAATTCTGTTTGAGAATTGATGAATTGATTTGGATTCTGATTGAAAATGCTGATTGAAAATGCTGATTGAAAAATGTTGATTTTTAAAAACTTAGTTGAAATATAATGAAACCACAATGAGGGGGAATGGGACGAATCTCTGTGATGATATTCATAACTAGAATGATGATAATGAATTCAGCAAATCACTATGAGGTTAATGGGTTGTGCTGTTAGATTGCTACTGTTAATATTTGACCGGTAGATCAAGTTAAGGGATGTCAAATTGAGAACTTGCTTGACTGAAATTTCCGTGGAGGAATGTTTCGAAGGAAACTTTTCGGTCTAATGGACCATTATCATGTTAAAGATATGAATGATATGATCTGAATGAATTGTTATTTAATAATGAGTTCTATATAAGGGATATTTATCCCAGTGTTCTGTTGGGTTGACCAGAATATAAGGAACCCCAGAATAAATTGGATCTTAAGAAAAAGAGTTGTCCTCTACTTGGCGAGATGAGGACATCTCGCATTTTTTTTAAGTGGGGTAGAATGTAAGATTCCTCCCCAGCCTTCGAGGTATACATGAGTAAGAATCTCCCTTTCTGATCTTATAATTATTCCCTCTCTAAAATAAAAGAAAGTTTCTGTTTAATAAAAAGGAAGACCCTTTTCCTAGAATACTTCTCAGGAGTCACGCCTGTTTTAAGGATTTAGAACAATGAGTTTAGAAGTGAGAATCGGTGTTTTGGATACCAAGGTTTTGGTTTTTATTCGAGTACGGCCCAAAAGAAGTTCTTTATCTCTTGGGGAGTATAAGAAGTTATCCCCCAGATATTGTGATCCTTATATCTGAATTCAATGAAAGTAGGTGACTTAGCCTACAAGTTTCTTTTATCTCCTCATCTCAAAATTCTTAATGCCTTCTATAGAAAAATGTGTCAAACACAAATCATGGAAAGACGGTAAAACTTCAGTGGCAAGTTACCGTTGGCTTCTAGGTTACGCTAGCTCCTTCCTTTATATAAGTCGTAACTTTTACTTGTCGCTCACAGTAATCTTACTCCCATCAATCTCCTTTCTTCTTATTCTCCTTCATGGCTTGGCAACAGGAATTAGTTTTATCCCTGATGATTTCTCACCTTCAAGACGCAAGAGAGTCTGTGAAGAAAGACTTTATAGAACAGTATGAGTGCTCACTTTTTCCTCACCTAGGAACTTCTGTAGCGCAGACCAAATGGCGGACCTATCAAAACATAACTAGGGTAACACCCTGGGGTCAGCAGCACTTTCGTAACAATGTCCGCTTGGCCATGGTTATTGAAGCTTTGGGTTTGGGTCCTCGATACTACTGCGTCATGAGATCAAGGCATCTTGGGTTTTCTGAGCGGGTCTTCTTACTGACATGTTTTCTTCCTCATGAGAAGATATGCCTTTATCCCGTTTTTGGCTTGCCTCTCAGAGGTCCTTTTGTTAGATCACCTCATACCACTGAGATAGGTGCGGCAATAACCAGCAGAATCATTCCCATAGATGAGTTACCCTATACTTGTGCAGCTTGTGAGGACTGCTTTTGTGACCATACGATGGACGGGCTTATGGAAGTGTAAAGAGTTTCTCTATCTTTACTGTATAAGTTCCGAGAATGAATAAAGTTTAAATCTTGTTCTTATTTTGAGTCTTACTCTCTTTAAGACTTTTCTTGGTGGTTAATCGTGATTAAAATTTTTCTCTAAGTCTCATATTCATGCATCTTGCAAAATTATTCCAAGTTGCGAGATGAGGACATCTCGCGTTTTTTAAGTGGGGTAGAATGTAAGATTCCTCCCCCAACCCCCTTTTTGATGTCTAGTATATTCCCCTGTAATCAATTTCCTTTTCTGAAATATAAGAGATCTTGTTTGTGGCTGTTTTACCCTAGAGAGAGAAAATATTCTAGAGAGAGAATATTCAGATTTTGAATATTTTTGGATAGAAAAATATCTCTTATAATTCAGATGAGTTCCCCTGAAACAGAAATTTAAAAAGAATTTTCCAATGTGCAATTGGAATTAATTGGAAATAGGTATAAAGAACCTTAGCCTAAGGGTCTAGATTTTCAGAAATCTTTAGACTATGGTCCAATTAAGGTTCCTATGGGCCAATAGCATCAATCCATGTGTAGGGAGGAGATAAATCCAAATTGTAAAAAGAAAATACCCAAAAATGAGTAAATGCTCACATGAGGTGAAGAGTTGAAAATGTACAAGGTTTATTAGTAAAAAAACTATGAGCAATATTAAAATGATTCCATTATGACACCTATGTAAGGAAGGGGGAGTTCTTTAAAGGAGGTGCATATTTCACATAAGATGAAGAGTTGAAAATGTACAAGGTTTATTAGTAAAAAACTATGAGCAATATTAAAATGATTCCATTATGACACATATGTAAGGAAGGGGAGTTCTTTAAAGGAGGTGCATATTTCCCTTAAATGATTTTATTATGACACATATGTAAGGAAGGGGAGTCCCTTAAATGCTCACATAAGATGAAGAGTTGAAAATGTACAAGGTTTATTAGTTTAAAAAACACATATGTAAGGAAAGGGAGTTCTTTAAAGGAGGTGCATATTTCACATAAGATGAAGAGTTGAAAATGTACAAGGTTTATTAGTAAAAAAAAAAACTATGACACATATGTAAGGAAGGAGAGCTCTTTAAAGGAGGTGCATATTTCACATGCTTGAATGAGTTTTAAACTCATAAAAATTGAGATATTTTATCTCTCCTCTCTCCTAATTCAAGTCTAGTTCCAAAAAGTTAGCTTAACTGACCTAAAAATGGTCAAAAAGTGACCAAACTGACTTGGAAAATTCTAGAATCAGTTTGTTTGGTTAGGAGCTCAAATTTTCCTATAAATAGAAGCCTTCCCTTGTTGAAAAAAAATATAGAGTCTTATGCCTTGTTACTCTACTCCACCTAAGCCAAATTAGATAGAGTCTTATGCCTTGTTACTCTACTCCACCTAAGCCAAATTAGATAGTGTCTTATGCTTTGTTACTCTACTCCATCTAAGCCAAAATATATAGTGTCATATGCTATGTTACTCCACCTAAGCCAAGAACTGTGAATTCTTTAATAATTCACTAGTTTTTGACACTTCTCTCTTTCTTCAATCCCCATTGGTGGCTCCATCAACATACTAAACCAATTGATTGGTTGGGGGCCTCTACCGTGAATAAAGAATCAAGCAAATCATAAGGTAAGTATATTGAATTTTGATCTTTTCTATAATTTCTCAATGATTCTCTCTTCTCAACCCCTCTCAAGCTTGAGAAGTTTAATTGGTATGGTTTTTTTAAAATGCTATTGAAGTTAATTGGTGAATAGTAGTGAAGAGTTACATAATTTAATAAATGCTATAGAAGTTAACTTCCATTTATGTTTTAATTCTAATGGTTTTTATGTAATTTCTCTCTCTCACTCAAGAAGTGGTAATACTCATGACCCATTCTCAATCCAAATGAAGCTTTTCATAAAGCCTTTCCTTAATCCAAGATTAAGCTATGCTTGAGGCCAAATTAATGGCTTTTTGCTATGCTTTTAGTTTATGCACATTGATGATTCAATCCATTATGGATTGATGATCCAATTAGAGACCATTCTAATTGTTTTCTTAATGATTCAATTAGAGACCATTATGGATTGATGATCCAATTAGAGACCATTCTAATTATTTCTTTAATAATGAGCTTTATCTCTTAGAAAAAAATTGAGATTTATCAGTCATAGTAGCGGAGCTATGGCGAAATTTTTATAGAAATTACGCATAAAATAAATTCATTCAAAGCATAAAAAGAGGACTTCCTACCATATCCTAGGAACTATCATCCTGGATTAATTAAAAGAATATTATTATGCATGGAGATATGGATGTTTGCATGTAGATGTAGAGGTATGGATGTGAGTGTGAATGTGGAGGTGGATGTATGCATGTAGATGTAGATGTATAGATGTAGATGTGGATGTGGAGGTGGGTGGATGCATGTAGATGTAGATGTATAGGTGTAGGTGAGAATGGAGATGTGGATGTATACATGTAGATGTAGATGTATAGATGTAGATGTGAATAGAGATATGGATGTATACATGTAGATGTAGACGTATAGATGTAGATGTGGATGTGGAGGTGGGTGGATGCATGAAGAAGTAGATGTATAGATGTAGATGAGAATGGAGATGTGGATGTATATATGTAGATGTAGATGTATAGATGTAGATGTGAATAGAGATGTGGATGTATACATGTAGATGTAGATGTATAGATGTAGATGTGAATAGAGATATGGATGTATACATGTAGATGTAGACGTATAGATGTAGATGTGGATGTGGAGGTGGGTGGATGCATGAAGAAGTAGATGTATAGATGTAGATGAGAATGGAGATGTGGATGTATATATGTAGATGTAGATGTATAGATGTAGATGTGAATAGAGATGTGGATGTATACATGTAGATGTAGATGTATAGATGTAGATGGGAATGGAGATGTGGATGTATACGTAGATGTAGGTGTATAGATGTAGATGTGAATGGAGATGTGGATGTATGCATGTAGATGTAGGTGTATAGACATAGATGTGGATGTAGAGGTGGATGTATGCATGTAGATGTAGATGTATAGATGTGGATGTGAATGTGGAGTGGATGTATGCATGTAGATGTAGATGTATGGAGGTGAATGAGAATGTGGATGTGGATGTATGCATAGGGATGTAGATGTATGCATGTAGATGTCAATGCACGCATATAAGTTGTGGATGTATGGATGTGAATATACGATTGTGATGTGAGGGAATCTGAAGTGATGAGATGGAAATGAGGTGATGGGATGAGTATACATATAAATGGAATATGGAATAAGTAATGTAGATTGAGGAGGGATAATGTGAAAAAATGAAAGTTAAAATAGAAATTGTATTGTAAACTGTTTGTAAATGCTGTTTGTAAATGATTGTTTTATGTCAAGAATGCTGGGGGGAGCATTTTGACCGTCTTGTGATTAAGGTCGTGATGAGAAAGTTGCAACTGCTGACGGGGAGTCAATGAAGGACGTCTCGCGTAGCAAGGTCGGCCGAGGTCTTGACCAGCCTCGGTACGATTAAAATGGTGAGCTTCCGGTACGGTGGATGAGGGGCCAAGGAAGTGGCCTATGCGTGAAGCGCTAGGTTACCTGCGAAGGATCCTAGAGGGTGCTGACCATACGGTGCTCGGGCTCTGGGTTGCCTAGGATACCCACGCGTGCGTCGAGGAAGATATTGGAACAGAGTTGGAGTTGTTTTCTGAAATCGAGCATGGATCTGGTTGATTGACCTTGCTGGTCTTCAATGGATGAGTCCATGGCTCCTTATATGGATCTGTTGGTTGATCTTGCTGATCTTCAACGAGAGTCCATCTTGTTAAGTGATTATATTGCCAAGTATTATGGGCTAGGAACTATCGAAACGGCTCCTGAGCGTTCTAGTTGCCAATGATGCCATAGATACTCTGATGAAGGAATGATGGGAAATTAAGAATCAATTGGATAAATTGGAAGATGGTGATCAATGATACTATGGTTTTATTAAAGGATTGTTTTAAATTGGTTGAATCTGGTTGAAAAAGGCAATTTCATATTGGGTGTGTGAGTGGTGTGACTAGTTTTATTTTGCATGAACATCTGGCTAGGGGGCCTTGGAACTCTTTTCCTTGGTACCCGGGACAAAACCTAACCAAATTTTTAATTGGATCCCATCACTACAGTGGTTGGGCGGTTGGCTAACCCTTGGGATTGGATGGGGTTAGGCTGGACTGATGGATCCGTAAATCGAGACTCAAACTTTTGTTTTTACGATAGAAGAAAAAAAAAATCCCGGACAGAAACTGTTCTATGGATAGGAATCAACGGCTGTGCCTCTTGAATGGGGAAAAAAGCGTTGATCCCAATGATCCAAGTGCAAGTTTCTTCCTTGAACTGACTAAGTATCTTATAGATGTAATCGGATCATCTCGATCAGAAATGATCTTGACTACGTTAGAGTAAAAAGTTATCCTGGTGGAATCGCCCGTGCTTTCCGGTAAAGGAAGTTTTTCCGGGTTCGGTTTTGGAACAACCGACGGATTAGTCTCTTATCCGGATATCCGTGGGCGAGGCCCCGAGTGTGGGACCCCTGTCCCGCGCGAGAAGCGCTACTTCCGCTGCCAGTACCCCGAATCCGTTGCTCGGTGGGAACAGGGATCTTACAGTGGATTAAGGAAAGGCTTTATGAAAAGCTTCATTTGGATTGAGAATGGGTCATGAGTATTACCACTTCTTGAGTGAGAGAGAGAAATTACATAAAAACCATTAGAATTTAAACATAAATGGAAGTTAACTTCTATAGCATTTATTAAATTATGTAACTCTTCACTACTATTCACCAATTAACTTCAATAGCATTTTAAAAAAACCATACCAATTAAACTTCTCAAGCTTGAGAGGGGTTGAGAAGAGAGAATCATTGAGAAATTATAGAAAAGATCAAAATTCAATATACTTACCTTATGATTTGCTTGATTCTTTATTCACGGTAGAGGCCCCCAACCAATCAATTGGTTTAGTATGTTTATGGAGCCACCAATGGGGATTGAAGAAAGAGAGAAGTGTCAAAAACTAGTGAATTATTAAAGAATTCACAGTTCTTGGCTTAGGTGGAGTAACATAGCATATGACACTATATATTTTGGCTTAGATGGAGTAGAGTAACAAAGCATAAGACACTATCTAATTTGGCTTAGGTGGAGTAGAGTAACAAGGCATAAGACTCTATCTAATTTGGCTTAGGTGGAGTAGAGTAACAAGGCATAAGACTCTATATTTTTTTTCAACAAGGGAAGGCTTCTATTTATAGGAAAATTTGAGCTCCTAACCAAACAAACTGATTCTAGAATTTTCCAAGTCAGTTTGGTCACTTTTTGACCATTTTTAGGTCAGTTAAGCTAACTTTTTGGAACTAGACTTGAATTAGGAGAGAGGAGAGATAAAATATCTCAATTTTTATGAGTTTAAAACTCATTCAAGCATGTGAAATATGCACCTCCTTTAAAGAGCTCTCCTTCCTTACATATGTGTCATAGTTTTTTTTTTTACTAATAAACCTTGTACATTTTCAACTCTTCATCTTATGTGAAATATGCACCTCCTTTAAAGAACTCCCTTTCCTTACATATGTGTTTTTTAAACTAATAAACCTTGTACATTTTCAACTCTTCATCTTATGTGAGCATTTAAGGGACTCCCCTTCCTTACATATGTGTCATAATAAAATCATTTAAGGGAAATATGCACCTCCTTTAAAGAACTCCCCTTCCTTACATATGTGTCATAATGGAATCATTTTAATATTGCTCATAGTTTTTTACTAATAAACCTTGTACATTTTCAACTCTTCATCTTATGTGAAATATGCACCTCCTTTAAAGAACTCCCCCTTCCTTACATAGGTGTCATAATGGAATCATTTTAATATTGCTCATAGTTTTTTTACTAATAAACCTTGTACATTTTCAACTCTTCACCTCATGTGAGCATTTACTCATTTTTGGGTATTTTCTTTTTACAATTTGGATTTATCTCCTCCCTACACATGGATTGATGCTATTGGTCCATAGGAACCTTAATTGGACCATAGTCTAAAGATTTCTGAAAATCTAGACCCTTAGGCTAAGGTTCTTTATACCTATTTCCAATTAATTCCAATTGCACATTGGAAAATTCTTTTTAAATTTCTGTTTCAGGGGAACTCATCTGAATTATAAGAGATATTTTTCTATCCAAAAATATTCAAAATCTGAATATTCTCTCTCTAGAATATTTTCTCTCTCTAGGGTAAAACAGCCACAAACAAGATCTCTTATATTTCAGAAAAGGAAATTGATTACAGGGGAATATACTAGACATCAAAAAGGGGGTTGGGGGAGGAATCTTACAAGATCTGAATGGATGCAATGAGATGTGAATGTGATATGATGATATCTTAATGGATGTGATGTAATGCGAATGGATAGATGTGATGTGATGTGATGTCGATCTAGATAGATATGAATGGATGAGATGTGATGTGAATGGATATGATGTGATGTGATGTGGATTGGGGTAGATGTGAATGGATGAGATGTGATGTGAATGGATGTGATGTGATGTGATGTGGATATGGGTAGATGTGAATGGATGAGATGTGAGGAGGATGGATGTGATGTGATGTGATGAGGATCTGAATAGATGTAATTGGATGTGATGAGATGTGATGTGATGTGGATAGATGTGATGAGATGTAATATGATATGACTGGATGAGAATGGATGAAGGATGATGGGAATAGATATGACTGGACATGGAATAAGAAAAGTGAATTGATTTAGAAGAATGTGGATTAACGAGAAATGATGTGGAACAATGTGGAGAGATGAGAGTTCGTTAGAAACTGTATTTATGACCTGTTTTTAAATGACTGTTTTATGTCAAGAATACTGGGGAAAAATTTTGACCATCTTGTGAATGAGGTCGTGGAGACCTAAGTGATAAAGTTGCAACAGCTGACGGAGAGTAAACGGAGGACGTCTCGCGTAGCAAGGTCGGTCGAGGTCTTGAGTAGCCTCGCCTCGATTTAGATGGTGAGCTTCCAATACGGTGGATGAGGGACCAAGGAAGCGGCCTATGAGTGAAGCGCTAATTGACCTCCTGCGAAGGAGCCTAGAGGGTGCTAACCATACGGTGCTCGGGCTCTCCGTCACCGAAGATACCCACACGTGCGTCGAGGAAAAAAGGGAACAAGGTGTTAGAGTTGTTTTCTAAACTCGGGCATGGATCTAGTTGATTGGCCTTGCTGGTCCTCAACAGATAAGTCCATGGCTCTTTTATATGGAACTATTGGTTGATCTTGTTGATCTTCAATGGAGAGTCCATCTAGATTTTTCTTATGTGATTATATTTCCGTGTACTATGAGCTAAGAACTATTGAAAAGTCCCCTAAGTGAACAGGTGGTGAGCTTTCTGGTTGCCAAGGATGCCATAGGTAAATCAATGAAGAAATGATTGGAAATTAGAATTCAAGCTGGATATTTTGCAGGATTATGATGATTAGTGATACTATGGTTTCATTAAAAGATTATTTTAGAGACAGCTGAATCTGTGAAACAGGCAATTTCATATTGGGTGTGTAAGTGGTGTGACTATCTTGAAGTTTTCTTGAAGCGCCGGCTAGGGGGCCTGGGAACTCTTTTCCTTGTTACCTGGGACAAAACATAACCAAATTTCTAAATAGACTCTATCACTACAGTGGTTGGGCAGTTGGCTAACCCATGCGATTGTTGGATGGGGTTAGCCTGGACTGATGGATCCCTAAAATGAGACTCAATTCTGTTAAGTTACGATAGTTGGATAACCCTTTGTTCTATGGAAAAGAATCAACGGCTATGCCTCTTAATGAGGAAAAAAGCATTGGACTCTATGATCCAAGTGCAAGTCTCTTCCTTGATCTAACCATGAGACTTACAGGTTCGGTCAGATCAGTTTGGTTAGTAAAGACCTTGACTACGTTAGAATAAAATATCATGGAGGAATCGCCTATGTCTGCTGGGCGAGGGAAGTTTTTCCGAGTTTGGTTTTGGAAGAACCGAGGGAATAGTCTCTTGTCCGGATATCCATGGTGGGCAACCATGGTGGGCAACACCCCGAGTGAGAGGCTCTGCCCTACGCATGAACTGCTACTTCCGCTGCTAGCACCCTCGAATTCGTTGTGTGGAGGGGGTAGGGATCTTTCAGGTGGTATCAGAGCAAATTGGCTAAAATGGAACAACGGAGAAGCCAAAAATGTCAAAAATTTATGAAGTACCAATAAAAGGTTGTAATTGTGTGATGAAATTCATACAAATTGATATTCAGAATGAAGATTCATAAATTGGGAATTGGGTCTTCGGATAGAAGTATCGCAATTGTATGGAATCCCTGACTTGCTTGAGGCCTAGATATGATGGTATTTACCTTATAGCTCCAAGGACCGTGACTACTTGTATATACCGTGGGTATATCTACAGCTCTTTACTGACAATATATACGAGTAAATCTAAGACCTTGAAGTTATAAGCAAAAATGCTATCGAGAGGATGAATTCAAATGCTGGTTGATATGATTTTAGAATTTTGGTTGAGAAGTGATGAGTTGATTTGGATTCTGATTGAAAGATGATGATTCCTCAATTCTGGCTGAAGAAAACTAAGTTGAACAAAGCCACAATGAGGATGAATGGGACGAATCCCAGTGATGATGTTAGTAACTGGAATGACGATTATGACTTCAACAAATCACTATGAGACTAGTGGATTGTGCTAATAGATTGCTGTTGTTAACCTTTGACCCAGTGGTTCTAATTAAGGGATGACAAATTGAGAACGTGCATAACTGAAATTCTCATGGAGGAATGTTCAGATGAAATTTTTTATGTGATGGATCATTATTGTGTTCAGGGTATTAATGATATGTTCTGTGAATGAATTGTTCTGTGATAATGACTTCTGTATGTTCTTCTTGTAGAAGGGATCTTTATCCCAGGATTCTGCGTGGGTTGACCAGACTATAAGGAACCCCAGAATCAGTTGGATCTTAAGGTGAAAGAGTTTATCCTCCTACTGCTGCGAGATGAGGACATCTCACATTTTTTAATTAGGGTAGAATGTAAGATTCCTCCCTCCAACTTTTGAGGTGTAAAGGTGTAAGGACCTCCCCTTCTGTTCTTGAAATCATTCCCCTCTCTGAAATAGGAGAAAGATCTTGTTTTACCTTGTTTTGGCCTGGAGAGAGAAAATGTCTAGAGAGAGATAATCCAAAATTTAGATATCTTTAGATATAAAAATCCTCCTAGTTTGTAAAAGGGATTTCCCTAAAACATAAGTTCAAAATTAACTTTCCAATGTGCATTAGGAATTAATTGAAAATGGTATAAGGGACCTTAGCCTAGGGGTCTACATTTTCAGAAATTTTTGGATTATGGTCCAATGAAGGTTCCAACGGGCCAATTGGATTAATCAAAGTGTTGGGATAAGATAAATCCAAATAATAAAAGAAAATACCCAAAAATGAGTAAATGCTCACATAAGATGAAGAGTTGACTGAGTACAAGGTTTATTAGCTAAAAAATATGAGATATTACTAAAAAATGAGGTTTTTTTAATAATGATGCATTTTTGACACCTTGGTAAGGAGAGGGGGACTCTTGAGGTAGGAGCCTATTTCACATGGGTGGAAGGGTTTTTAATTCAAAAAAATTGTGATATTTTTATCTCTCCTCTCTCCTGGATCAAACCAAATCAAAAAGGGAGCCAAACTGGTCCAAATCTTGTTCAAATTGAGTCAAACTGAACCTTGAAAATTCTAGAACCCAATTGGACTTGGTTAGTGGCCTCCCTCACCTATAAATAAACCCTTAGTCTTTTGTAAAAAAAAATATTGGAGTAAACCATGCCAATATTATATTAAAATAATCATATTTTCTATTATCCCCTAAATTTTCCTCTCTTGGGAGCTTGGAGCTACACGGTGCAGGGTACTGTCACTCGCGGGGCCTCACCCCCACGGATATCCGGACAGGAGACTAAACCCTCGTCTCTCTCTACAACAACTCTTGGAGTTGCTCTTCTCCTCTTGGTGGACCAATTGATTGGTCGGGGGCTTCACTGCTACTAATAGAGAATCAAGACAAACTTGGTGGTAAAATAAATTTTTATGGTTTTTTCAATTTTATCTCAATGACTTTCTTCTTCTCAACCCCTCTCAAGCTTGAGAAGCTTTCTAAATAATTGTTTTAATTCAAATCAAGCTTTCCCTTAAAGTCTTAATGCTTAATTAAGAGAAAGTTAATCTTTATGCTTATTTGTAATGCTTTCTTTAAGTAAATCTGTCTCTCTAAAAGAATAGCCATCTTTATGGCTAAATCCTTTGAAAAAGGATGCTTCTCAATGATAGTCTCTTAATTCAAAGCTAAACTCTAGGCTTGATAAGCTAGAGAATAAGAAAATGGTATTTTTATGATTTTGTGTTACCAAAATAATGGTTATTTCTTTTAGATTATTTATAAGTAGTTAAAAACTACTTTGATCATATTTAAGTTTATGATTATGGTTAAAATTATGATTTAAATTCATAATTTTATTTTAAGCATAAAAGAGGAACTACTATTATATTTCCACTACAAGTTTTTATTCTTTAAAAAAAAATAAAAATATCAATAATAGCCGTGAAGCTATGGTAAAAATTTTTTTTAAAAATACATATCTTATTTTTATGCATAATGATAAGAGAGGACTTCCTACCATATTCCAGGATTGGACATCCTATGCAAAAAGAATGATTTTCATCATATTCATGAGATTTTTTGGTAATTATGCATAATTAATTGATTATGAGAAAAGAGTAAATTTTGGTAAATTTATTTTTATGCAAAAAGAGGAATTCCCATGATATTTGAGATCCAAGTAATTAAATGGTAAAAGAGGAATTTTTGCTAAATTTATTTTTATGCAAAAAGAGACATTTTCATGATTTTTGATATCCAAGTAATTAAATGGTAAAAAAGAAATTTTTGGCATAATTTAAATTATCAGTATTTATCAAAGTGGAATTTTGAGCATTATTAATCTTATTGGAAAATATGGGTAGAATTGATTTTGGTAAATCCCATGAATCTTTTAGTCAAAAGAAGAATATTGAATATATTTCACTTGAGAAATTTGAGAATGAATACGAAAAGTGGATGTGATAAGATGTGATGTAGAGTCGAATAAATCTAGAGTCGAATAAATGTAAATGAGTGTGACAGGATGTAAATGGATGCGACGTGATTAGATGAGATGTGAATGTGATAAGAGGAGATGTAAACGTGATGTGATATAATGTAAATGTGATGTGATAAAATGTGAATGCGATGTGAGTGGATGTGATGAGATGTGATGTGATGTAAATGGATGATAATGAGATGTAAAGTGATCGATGTGCATGTGAATGAATGGATGGATGTGGATAGATGTGAATGTGAATGAATGAATGGATGGATGTGGATGTGGATGTGATGAGATGTGATGATATGTGAATGAATGAATGGATGGATGTGGATAGATGTGAATGTGAATGAATGAATGGATGGATGTGGATGTGAATGTGGATGTGATGATATGTGATGATATGTGGAATGGGTGTGATGTGATGTAAATGGATGATAATGAGATGTGAAGTGATAGATGTGCATGTGAATAAATGGATGGATGTGGATAGATGTGAATGTGAATGATAGGATGGATGTGGATGTGGATGGATGAGATGTGATGATATGTGGATGGGTGTGATGTGATGTAAATGGATGATAATGAGATGTGAAGTGATAGATGTGCATATGAATGAATGGATGGATGTGGATAGATGTGAATGTGAATGAATGGATGGATGTGGATAGATGTGCATGTGAATGAGTGGATGGATGGTGATAGATGTCAATGTGAATGGATGGATAGATGTGAATGTGAATGAATGGATGTGATGAGATATGGATAGATGTGGATGTGATGTAATGTGGATGGAATGAATGATATGTGATGTGGATAGATATGGATGTGATGTAATGTGGATGGAATGAATGAGATGTGATGCGGATAGATGTGGACGTGATGTAATGTGGATGGAATGAATGAGATATGATGTGGATAGATGTGGACATGATGTAATGTGGATGGAATGAATGTGATGTGATATGGATGGAATGAATGTGATGTGATAAGGATAGATGGGGATGGAATGTATGTGATGTGATGTGGTGTGGATGCAATGAATGTAATGGATGTGAATGGGTGTGATGGATGTAAATGGGTGTGATGGATGTGAATGGGTGTGATGTGGATGCAATGAATGTAATGGATGTGAATGGGTGTGATGGATGTAAATGGGTGTGATGGATGTGAATGGGTGTGATGTGGATGCAATGAATGTGATGGATGTGAATGGGTGTAATGGATGTGAATGGGTATGATGGATGTGAATGGGTGCGATGGATGTTGAGATGTGAATGGGTGTGATGAGATATGAATGGATGTGATGAGATGTGCATTGGATATGATGATATCTGAATGGATGTGATGTAATGTAAATGGATAGATGTGATGTGATCTGATGTGGATCTAGGTACATGTGAATGGATGAGATGTGATGTGAATGGATATGATGTGATGTGGATCGGGGTAGATGTGAATGGATGAGATGTGATATGAATGGATGTGATGTGATGTGATGTGGATCGGGGTAGATGTGAAAGGATGAGATGTGATATGAATGGATGTGATGTGATGTGATGTGATGTGATGTGTGGGTAGATGTGAATGGATGAGATGTGATGAGGATGGATGTGACGTGATGTGATGAGGATCTGAATAGATGTAATTGGATGTGATGAGATGTGATGTGGATAGATGTGATGAGATGTAATATGATATGATTGGATGAGAATGTATGAAGGATGATGGGAATAGATATGAGACTGGACATGGAATAATCAAAGTGAATTGATTTAGAAGAATGTGGAATAACGAGAAATGATGTGGAACAATGTGGAAAGATGAGAGTTTGTTAGAAACTAGATTTATGACGTGTCTTTAAATGATTATTTTATGTCAAGAATGCTGGAAAAGCATTTTGACCATCTTGTGAATGAGGTCGTGGAGACCTAAGTGATAAAGTTTTAATAGCTGACGGAGAGTCAACGGAAGACGTCTTGTGTAGCAAGGTCGATCGAGGTCTTAACCAGCCTCGGTTTGATTTAAATGGTGAGCTTCCAGTACACTCGATGAGGGACCAAGGAAGCGGCCTATGAGTGAAGCGCTAGGTGATCTGCGAAGGAGCCTAGAGGGTGGTGACCATGGGTCACCAAAGATACCCATGCGTGCGTCAAGGAAGAAAATGGAACAAGGTGTTAGAGTTGTTTTCTAAACTCGGGCATGGATCTGGTTGATTGGCCTTGCTGGTCCTCAACGGATGAGGTCATGGCTCTTTTATATGGAACTCTTGGTTGATCTTGCTGATCTTCAACGGCGGAGAGTCCATTTGGTTTTTTCTTTTGTGATTGTATTTCTGGGTACTATGAGCTAGGCCCCTGAGTGAACAGGTGGTGAGTGTTCTGGTTGCCAAGCATGCCATAGGTACAACGATGAAGGAATGATTTTTGGAAATTAGAATTCAAGCTGGATATTTTGGAGGAATATGATCAGTGATACTATGGTTTCATTAAAAGATTGTTTTAGAGACAGCTGAATCTATGAAACAAGCAATTTCATATGGGTGTGTAAGTGATGTGACTATCTTGAAGTTTGCTTGAAGCGCCGGCTAGGGGGCCTGGGAACTCTTTTCCCTGGTACCTGGGACAAAACATAACCAAAATTTTAAATGGATCCTATCACTACAGTGGCAGTTGGCTAACCCATGGGATTGGATGGACCAATGGATCCCTAAAATGAGACTCAATTCTGTTAAGTTATGATAGTTGAAGTAAATCCCAGATAACCCTTGTTCTATGGAAAAGAATCAACGGCTGTGCCTCTTGATGAGGAAAAAGCGTTGGACTCTATGATCCAAGTGCAAGTCTCTTCCTTGATATGACCATGAGGCTTACGGGTTCGGTCGGATCAGTTTGGTTAGTGAAGACCGTGAGCGTTAGAATAAAATATCCCGGAGGAATCGCCTATGTCTGCTGGGCGAGGGAAGTTTTTCCAAGTTTGGATTTGGAAGAACCAAGGAATTAGTCTCTTGTTCAGATATCCGTGGGGGTGAGGCCCCCAGTGAGAGGCTCTGTGCATGAACTGCTACTTCCGCTGCTAGCACCCCCAAATTCGTTGCGCAGAGGGGGCAGGGATCTTTCATTCTTACTGCTCCAACTCACAGCAGCACTTCCAAATGAGAACATAAAACCACTAGTAAATCTCCTGTATGCAATACTACAAGCCCAATCAGCATCTCTGTACCCATGCAATTGTATCTCTGTATTAGCCTCATACAAAAGTCCATAATCAACCCTGGACTTTATGTACCTGCTGCGGATCTATCACGCCGCAAGTGTGGCTTCCTAGGGGCTTGCATAAATTGCTCACAAGTCTAACAACATAGCTCAAGTCTAGCCTTGTAATGGTCATGTAGATCAAACTACCCACTATGCACCTGTATGTAGTGGGGTTCTCCAAAGGCTCACCTGTATCTACAGAAATCTTTGTGTTCTGCTCCAATGGCACTGAAATAGGTTTACAGCCTGTCATACCATACTTGGACAACATGTCCAAGCCATACTGCCTTTGCCAATAGCAAAATGCCATGAGGTGATCTCGCCACCTCTATGCCCAAGAAATACCGCAGCTCACCCAAATCCTTCATCTCAAACTTTTGCTTCAAAAGCATCCTGACATCATGTATGTCTGCATCACTATCACATTTTCTTTCCCTCGTCGGTACTTTATCTCAAAATCAAATTCCTGCAGGATCTGCATCAACCTTCTTTGATTCATATTGAGATCCCTTTGGGTGAAGATCCACTTCAGACTTTGATGATCTGTCAAGGTGAATCTCTATCCCAAGAGATAATGTCTCCACAACTTTAGAGCATAAACTACTGAGAGTAACTCCAAGTCAGGGATAGCATAATTCCTCTCATGCGTTCTGAGTTTTCTGGATTCATAGGCTACTGCATGACCTTCCTGCATAAGTGCACCTCCTAGGGCAAAACCACTGGCATCTGTCACTACCTCAAAGGGTAAGGAAAAATCTGGCAATTTTAGGACAAGGTTGGTTACTAAAGCTGTCTTCAACTTATCAAAAGAACTCTGACACATAGCGGTCCAATGAAATAGGGTTCTCTTCTTGAGAAGGTTAGTCAAAGGGGATGCTATTTGAGCATACATGGGTATACAGATTCTATACCACCCGATTAATCCTAGGAATCCTCTGACTTATTTCACTATCTTGGGATCTAGCCAATCCACGACTGCTTGGATTTTAGTGGGGTCAGGAGAAATCCCATCCTTAGATACTATAAATCCCAAGTATTTGACATGGTCACCAAAGAAAGTGCACTTGCTCTTTTTTGCAAAGAGTTGGTGTTTCCTTAGGATCTCCAGGACTTTGCGCACATGATCACGATCAGCTGCATTCTTGGAGTATACCAGGATGGCATATGCATGCTCTGTCATTGCTTTCTTCATCACTTCAACATCTTCAGTTGCTATTATCACTCCTTGAACCTGATTCTCTTCCAAGATTTCCCCTTCTAACTCTGATAATGCAGCAATCCGAGACTGTAAAAACTCGTTCTCTGCTTGAACTGCTCCCACTTTGTCCATTGTCTGAGTCCACTCAGACCTACATTCTTGCTTAAACACCTCTATCCACTATCTGAACAATGCTGTGGAATTCCGCACACCCAACAACTCCTCCTTATGCTGCTTCCTGAGCTGAACATTCTGCTCCTTCAAGTCTTCTATTTCCTTGCGCATGTCATCCAATCCTGCTGCTTCATTATCAGCTACCTACTTTTCCAAAGCCTCCATAGCAGCCTTCAGATGGCCTCTTGAGGCCTCATGGCTACATCCAACCTTGTGGATATGATCATCTGAACTGCTGGTGCTATAGGAGTAGATGGTACAGAACTCCCTAAAGCCTGTAGTGCCAATCTGCCCCAGCGCCCTTTTGTTTTGGCCAATTCAGGCTTGCTACCCCCCGCTTTATCTCCATCAAACACCACTAAAGAAGGCTTCTTTTTAGCCACTGCCTCTAACACCTCCTGCTTTGAATATCCGACAGCAAGCAGATCCGCTTCATCAGTTGCCTTCATACTTGACCCTGCCATGTATTGCAGCTTTCTCTTGAGGTTTCCACCATCCACCAGGCTCCTTCATCCACGCCTTCGGCTCTACATGAGTAGGATCGGAACGAAGCCAATCCCCCAACTGCAATTTCTCATGGAGAAGAGAACCCCAATCAATACTCAATCCTTTTTCTGCACTGTGCAGCACTGCATAAGATTCCTTACTCATATACAAACTTTTCACCAACAGGCACACCTTGGATAAAAACCATGTACACTGCACTTGCCTCTGTGGAGATGCATTCTTGACCATGAAATACCCCTTTGTACCTTCGGGAGAACCAAACTCCACCCTCATCGTCTGGTCGGTCACTTTTAGGACACTAGAATCCTTTGTATAAGGTAAATGAAATGTTGCTGCTACATAGTCTGGTGTTACCTGCATCTGTTGTGTGACAAACCTGGCTGTAGATTTCAAGTAGTCAAACTGCTCCTTTGCATGCGGATTCTCCCACTCCGACCATGGAAGATTTGCAAATTCCCATAGCTTTATCCGCCTTAGCCAAGCTTCTGTCTCACCATTAGTCAGGTCCAGACAAGCCTCCTGCTCATCACCATCATCCTCAATCTCCACAAGACTATTTTGACCCTCAACTAGCCCTATCTGAACTATCTCGTCCCCCGTTTTCTTAAAATGTCCTTTCCCTTTCTTCATTGCCGTCAGGACAGAATTACTGCGGGTTTGGGGCATGTCTAGCAGCGCTAAGCTTCTCCTAAGCTCGTTCAAGCGGTCCAGCTTTTCTATGGCTGCGCATGCTGCATGGCGCGCTCAGAAGTAGGACACTTACTAATTTGAAATTGCGCCATGTCTACCATCTCAAGAGATTCAAGTGGATATTCTATTCCCGCAACTCGAAAACCCCCAATCCTCATTTTGATGTGTTTTAGACGTTTCACACAAATCAAAGCCATCATGTTGAAATTTAAAAATTCCGAACGCCACATCAGCACAAAACACTCCAATGCCTCGGATCCTCCCTTCGGAATCACCCCTTCACACATTGCGGACATGATCTCCACTTCATTCCGCTGTGTATCCATTGAGTCATCATCGAACATTCTATCCCGACCTGTTTCATGAACGCCCTTCTGGCCTGGGATAGCTCCATAAAATTTCTTGAGCCTGAATCCATTAATTGGTTTCAACATCTCCGTTCCAAAATAGTCTTTCAGTCGGAAGGTGCCTTGCCCTAAATCCTCTATAATTTTATAAGGACCCAAATACCTAAGTTTGAGCTTATGAGGATGTGGTCCAAGCTTTGAGTTATACATCATAACCTAATCGCCCTTTTGAGAAATTTTAAACTTGATCTGCCTTGCCATCAATGCTTGTCTCCTCTTTTGTATCACCTCCACTGTAAGAGCACTACGTAATCTATCTTCATCCAACTGTAACAGCTGCTCCTGCCTATGCTTTAATGACTCCTCTGGTGACAATCTATATTCTGAAGAAATCCTCAGTGTCGGAACCACAAACTCCATGGGAACAACCGCTTCTATCCCATACACCATCGGAATGATGTCATGCCAGTGGACACTTTGAAGGCAGTCCGAAAAAGGACCACAGAGCTGAATCTAATTTATCATCCCAATCCTTATAGTGATCTGCTACTATTTTCTTCAAAATCTTGAGCAAAATCTTGTTTGAACTCTCCGCCTGTCCATTTGCCTACGGATGATACGGGGATGATTTCTTGTGTACCATCATGTGAGTCCTAGTCAGCTCCTGAATTACTGAATTTAAAAAATGTGTCCCTTGATCAAAGACCAACTCCACAGGACATCCAAACCTAGTCATTATGTTCTTGTATAGGAACCTTGCTACACTAGCTGCCTTGTCTCTCAAAGCCACTGCCTCTACCCATTTTGTGGCATAATCACTAGCCACTAGTATATACCTGGCACCTATTCTGCTAGCTCTTGGCTTAATTGGTCCTAAAAGTCAAACCCCCATTTCTGAAATGGTTCCAAAGGCATTATTGGATGATCTTGCATTCTATGTGATGATCCTAGCTGTCCCATTTTCTGACACTGTAGACACTCTCTGGAAAAATTATGAGCATCTTTAAGTACAAGAGGCCACCATAAACCAGCCTGCAGGATTTTCCGGCTTGTAATCTCTCCTGAGAAATGTTTGCGAGCATTGCCACTGTGAGCCTCCTTCAATACAGCTTCTTGCTCTTCATCAAGCGCACACCTGCGCATAATCTGATCAATACCTCTTCTGTACAAACATCTTGCAATGACTAGAAAAGGTCTGCTCTTCAAAGAAAACTTCTTTTTCTGATCCGCTGTCATCTGTGTTGGCAACATTCCATCAAGCAAAAAATTCAGCATCTCATCATACCAGTTTTCAGCTTGAAAAGTCCTAACAGCATAGAGACTGGCATCTGGTAATTGATCTGAAACTCCAACTGCTGCTTCATGCTCAATCCGACTCAAATAATCTGCAATTGCATGTAACTTGCCTGGAGTATGAATAATAGTAAAATCAAATTCCTGCAACAAGAGCATCCAACGTGCCAGCCTCCCTATCAACTGGGGCTTCTTCACCAAATATAGCAAAGCTTGGTGGTCAACATGGAAAACCACTTTGTTGCTCAATAGATAGTGTCTGAACTTCCTTAATGCATAGACCATGCCCAAAGCTTCTCTCTCAGTCACTGTGTAATTCTTCTTAGCTGGTGACAACATTTTACTTGCATAATAGATAGGCCGGTACCATCCTTTCTGCTTCTCCTGCATTAAAACAGCTCCGATTGCAACATCTGACGCATATACAAACACATGAAAAGGTAAAAGCCAATCTGGTGGCTGCAATATTGGTGCTACCACCAATATTTTCTTTAGAAATTCAAATGCATTCTTCTGTGCCTCTCCCCAGACATATGGAATGTCTTTTTTGGTGAGATGAGACAATGGGGTACAAATATCTGCCAGATAGCGCAAGTATCTACAATGCCATTTAATCTGACCCAAAAACCTCATTAACTCTTTTAGATTCTTTGGAGGTTGAGCTTCTTGAACTGCCCGAATCTTGTCGGAATTGACCAACATTCCTTCTGCTCAAATAATGTCCTAACAGCTTTCCTCAGCGGACTGCTATTGCGCATTTGAATGGATTCAGGGACATTCTAAATAGCGTGCATCTTTGCAAACATTTCCTCAAATGCTCCAAATGCAATGACTGTTCCCCAAACACTAAGAAATCATCCATGAAAATCCTCATGAAATCTGTAAGATATGGCTCAAATGTTCTGAATGCTGCTTTTGAAAAATACGGGTAACCCAAAACTCATCACTGTATACACAAATGCTCCCCACTCTGTTATGAATGCAGTTTTCTCCATGTATTCTTCTGCCATGCTAATCTGATTATACCCTGAGAATCCGTCCAGAAAACTATACATTTCATGGCCAGCAACATCATCAAGCAATGTGTCTACAAATGGCAGGGGAAATGGATCAGTTATTGTAGCTACATTCAGCTTCCTATAATCCACACAAACCCTCAGCTTTCTTGATTTTTTCGGAACTACTACAATGGGGGAAAGCCATGCTGCTTGATCCACTGGCTTAATAAACCCTGTTTTTAGGAGCTTATCCAATTCCTCCTTCACTTGTCGGGCATAATTCGGATTCATGTGGTAATGCTGTTGCACCACTGGTATAGCATCCTCTTTAAGATTAATCTGATGCTGATGAATCTGTGGATCCATCCCTTTCATATCAGTGTATTCCCAAGCAAACACATCAATAAATTCCTGCAGCAACTTCTTCAATTGCTCCTTAAAATCGGAATCCAGGTGCACACTAACCTTGACAATCCGTACCCAGATCTAAATCTTGCAATTCATCTTCTTTCACTCTAGAACTCTTTCCCAGAGTATGTTCATACAATGCCTCTACCTGCTTAATAGCTTCTCCAGCATCCTTTTTGGAGTCCTTGCTCTGAACTTCCAGAATCTGAGAAGTTGTTTCCTCCCTGGAGATTTCCTTCAGGTCGGACCCTTTTGGGCCCTCCAACTCCACTTGAGCACACTGATGAAGATTAGATTTCCCTGTGAACCAGTACCTATCCATAATGTCAATGACATCCACTTCAAAACACAGGCACTACTGTCGGATTTGCTTTAAGATAATCCTCTTCCTCATCATCTGTGACTTCCGATGCCAAGTTGATTGCTTGAGCATATAGAGGCTTAATTTCCTTTGCTAAAACTGCTTTATCAGTCATGCTAACCTTCACTATTTTGGAGCCTTTCTTAAGAGCAATTTCATCCTTCTCCCAGTCTTGCTTAAGTTTTGCTGGTGCAGTACCAAGGTCTCCCCAATAACATTGGGTAAGCTCCTCGTGTGTCTTCCAATTTTAAGACCACAAAATTTACTTTGAATGACAAACCAGAAATCAGTACCTCTTGGTGTCGTAACATCCCGATAGGCTGGACCCTCCTCTGATCTGCCATCCGCACTTGGAAAAGAGCTGGTTGCAACTCCATCTGCTTCAATTTTAGAAACTCCCCTTCAGGTAAGATGTTCACTCCAGAGCCTTCATCTAATAAAACCTTAGTAAAGTCCTTCCCCAGAAACTTAAGATTTATGGTAGGAACTCTCCAATCCACATCTCTAGGTGACATGTTGCATACTTCTACCTCTAATGCTTCTGGATCTTCCTTGCAGTTATCACTTTGTCTTTAAATATTGGCACTGTGTTGAGCAATTGATCCAAAGTGATATTTAAAGGAATATGCATTAATTCTTCAAAGAGTGAAACTGAACCAACCTCATCCTTCTTCTTTTCATCTTTCCAAGCTACTTGTTTCGTCTTCTGCATCTTCTTCCAACTGTTCCGATGACTGCTCTCGGACATCCTTTTGTTCCCCCAATCCAATGGAGACTTCAGCTTTTGAGATCTGGTTATTGCCATCACCTCAACATTATCGTCTTTCTCTACACATTTTGGAACAGTCACATGCCATTTGCATTGCTGACACTGATTTCTCTTGTAAACTCTTCCTTCCTTCACTCTCTGGGATATCAGATGGCAAACTCACCCCCATAGGCTGAATTTATGTTAAAACAAGGTTAACCTGTGGAATAGGATTCTCTTCCTGTCTAGGCTGTTGGTGTGGAGCCTGATTTTGATTATCATACTCATTCCAATTATTCCTCCATTCATTCCGCCAAGGAACTCTTCCTCTTTCTCTATTTCATTGTCTGTTTGGAGGTCTCCATTGATTTTTGTAATCCTGAGTTGGAGGGTACCAATTTTGATTTTCTCTCGGTTGGACTTTTGGGGCAACTTGCACCACTGCTACCTGAGTCTCCTGTCTTTGCTTCTGAATCCGATCTGGAACTGGACCTCTATACCGTGGATTATACCAACAGTTTGATGTTAGATGACCATCCCTCTCACAAATATGACAGTGAGGTTTATCAGATGATGAAATCCCCATTTCTTTTATCTTTTTGGATACTAACTTATGCAATTCCTGAGTTCCTTTGTCTTGCTTCTTCCTCTTTGTCTTGCTTTCTTCTTGTCTTTCTTCCTCTTTGTCTTTTTATTCTTCTTTTTATATTTCTTTTTCTTTGATTTGCTCTTTTCATCATCAGAGCTATCTGAATCTAAATCAGAATCTTCAAAATCATCCGAATTAGAATCCAACTCGGACTCTGAATCACTATCCGAATCACTATCGGACTCATCCTTCAATGTACCATATCTCTTCTCCACTCTAGCCGCTGTTTCTACTAGATCATCCATTCCTGCAGCCACATCCACACTGGCTACTGCAGACCTTATGGTTTTCCTCAAACCCTTCAAAAAGTATCCAGCTAACATTTCTGGGGTTGGTCTTTCTGCCGCCTCCAATCTATTAACTAATTGGGTAAATTTCTCAGCATAATCCTGCACCAACATCTTCTTCTGTTCAATTCTCTTTATCTTGCGCAACACATCATTCGGTGTCTTTTCCTTTCTAAACCTAGCCAAAAACTCTCCCTTCAAATCATTGTATGTTGCAAAGTGATTTGGGGCAAAATGGCTTAACCATTCAATAGCTTTTCCTCCAAAAGTAGCCTCGAACTGATGCATCTTGTTAGCATCAGTTCGAACTGATGCATCTTGTCAACATCACCATATACTCCAGCCAATTTGCTAGCCTGCCAAGCTGCTTCAAATTCAGCAACATGACAATCGGGGTCCTTCTTTTCCGGCCCCTTGAACTTTTCAAACTTGACTTTGAGATCAGCGATTGCCCCTCGATGTGCCATTCCGAGTGCTGTTGGAACTACCTTAGGTTTAGGTTTTCCTTTTACCAGAAGAGGATCAAACTGTAACCGCTTTCTTGAAATCAATGGTCGTACCGCAGCGACACCCACCAATTGAGTAACACCCCTTGCCCAGTCCTCCGGTGTTCTTGCGGACTGTCCTCCTAACTGACTTGAGTCATTGTCCTCTGAATCATTTTCTTGTTGTCCACCTCTGGACCGTGATCTTGTGAAATAAACCCTAGAACCCTTCTGCTTTCTTCGCTCATGCGTTCCGTGCATCACCCCAAGCTTCAAGAATGCCTTGATAAAAACAAATACTCATAATGAGCATTCAGGACATACTGCAAACCCCTAGATATGATTCTCCTTCTATCTATCAAATCCCTAGATATGATTCTCCTTCTACCTATCAAATCCTGAACCTGATGAATCCAGCCCTTCTTCGTGATGATGGAGATAATATCTCTAGGAAGGTCAGAGAAATTCTGGTTGAAGAATATTTTTGCATAAGCATTTACTTCCTCCTCATCTATTACCCAATTTCCGAAATCATATAGCAACACATCCATATAGAAAAAATCCTCAAGTATCCCCGAAAAACGCTAGGTTTGTTCCTAATCTACCCTTTTCAAAGTAGAAACCCGCAGGATTGCTAGTGTATATTCCTGACTCAAATCAGACTTTCACTAAACCTAATTTGGATACATGGAAGTAAGACTGAAATCAGAATACACATGTGGATGACAGAAATGAGTCCGAATGCCATTACAGAACGCAGACGGAACTCCTTAATTCATCATATCCAAAACACAATAGTGCGGCTGATTAAAAGCCCGCATCAGTTACAAGTGGTTATAACCGCATTCCTTCATCGGAATGTCCCCAAGACATAATGAAAGTCCGACTAAGGTATTTTGCAAAAAGACTTACAAAAAGGAATTGCTAAACTTGAAAACTAAAACAAAGTAAAGTAATCTATGGTACTGTAAGTAGAGCCCTAACAATCCAGCGGTGGTGGCGAGAAGAGCGAATGCCTGGTGTGATATTCCTCCGTGGTACGGATTCCCTGGGTTAGTTCCAGGAACTCATTCATCTTTGTTTGGCACCATTACAATTCTCCCCATGAAGTGATGGGAGGCCTTGAGAATGACACAAGTGGTATTCTTCCTAGAATGTAAGTGGGAATGGCACCACTGCCATTCTTCCTCCTTGAATGAAAGGGGAGAATGGTGGTGGTGCAATTCTTACCTTCAATAAAGGTGATGGGAAGCCTTGCGAATGACTGCAACTGTCATTCATCCTTGAATGTAAGGGGGAATGGTAGTGGTGCCATTCTAGGGAGGCCTTGAGAATGGTAGTGGTCCCATTGTCCCTTTTCAAGTGATGGAAGGCTATGAGAATGGCATTCTTGCCATTCTCCCTAAGTTAATGGGAGGCTTTGAGAATGGCATCACTCCCATTCTTCCTTGAATGTAAGGGGGAATGGCACCACAGCCAACCTCCCTTGAATGTAAGGGAGAATGGCAGTAGTGACCTTCTCTCCTTTTTGGTGATGGGATGGGAGGCCCTTGAGATTGGCACCACTGCCACTCTCCCCATGAAGTGATAGGAAGCATTGAGAATGGCACCAGTGCCATTCGTTCCTAGAATGTAAGGGAGTATGGCACCACTGCCATTCTTACTTGAATGTAAGGGAGAATGGGAGTGGTACCATTCCCCCATTTGAAGGTGATGGGAGGCCTTGAGAATGGCACTAGTGCCATTCTTCCTTGTGAAATGAAAGGGGAGAATGGCGGTGGTGCCATTATCCCCTTCAATCAAGGTGATGGGAGGCCTTGAGAATGGCAGCCACCACTGCCATTCGTCCTTGAATGTAAGGGGAAATGGCAGTGGTGCCATTCTACCCTGCAAGATGATGGGATAGGAGGCCATGAGAATGGAATTGGTGCTATTGTCTCCTTTCACATGATGGAAGGCCCTGAGAATTGCAGTGGTGCCATTCTCCCCTTCAATCCAGTTGATGGGAGGTTTTGAGATTGGCATCACTCCCATTCATCCTTGAATGTAAGGGGAAATGGTAGTTGTCCCCTTACATTCATCCTTGAATGTAAGGGGAAATGGTAGTTGTTCCCTTCTCCAATTCAAGGTTATGGGAGGCCTTGATAATGGCACCACTTCCATTCTTCCTTGCCAATATAAGGGACAATGGCAATGTTTTCATTATTCCCATGAAGGTGATGGGAGGCCTTGAGAATGGCAGCACTACCATTCTTCCTTGAATTAAAGGAAAGAATAGCAGTCGTGCCATTCTCCCCTTCAAGCTGATGGGAGGACTTGAGAATGGCATCCACTTCCATTCTTCCTTGAAAGTAAGGGAGGATGGTAATGGTGCCATTCTACCCTTCAAAATGATAGGATGGGAGGCCTTGAGAATGGTAGTGGTTCCATTCTCTCCTTTCACGTACCCTGTGAATGACATTGGTGCCATTCTATCTTTCAATCAAGGTGGTGGAAGGCCTTGATAACGGAACCAGTACCATTCTTCCTTGAATGTAAGGGAGAATGGAAATGGTGCCATTATCCGCTTCAAGGTGATGGAGGGTCTTGAGAATGGTACCACTACTATTCTTCCTTGAATGTAAGGGAGAGTGGCAATGGTTTCATTCTACGCATGATGATGATGGGAGGCCCACTACCATTCTTCCTTGAATGTAAGGGAGATGGTAGGGCTTGAGAATAGAACCGCTGACATTATTCTTGTAATGTAAGGGAGAATGGAAGTGATGCCATTCTCCACTTCGAGGTGATGGGATGGAAGGCCTTGGGAATGGCACCATTGCAATTCTCCCCATGAAGTGATGGGAAGCCTTGAGAATGGCACCAATGTCATCCTTCTTAGAATGTAAGTGACAATGACACCACGGCCATTGTTCCTTGAATGTAAGGGATAATGTAAGTGGTGCCATTCCCCTCCTTGAACGTGATGGGAGGCTTTGAGAATGGCACCATAGCCATTCTTCCTTGAAGAACAAAAGGGGAGAATGGCGGTGGTGCAATTCTCACCTTCAATAAAGGTGATGGGAGGCCTTGAGAATGGCAACCACTTTCATTCTTCCTTGTGAAAGATCCTTGTCCCCTCCGTGCAACGAATTGTGGGGTGCTAGCAACGGAAGTAGCACTTCTTGCGCGGGGCAGGGTCTCTCACTCGGGGCCTCGCCCACGGATATTCCAAGAGACTAATCCCTTGGTTCTTCCAAAACCAAACCCAGAAAAAACATCCCTCGCCCGAAAAGCACGGGCGATTCCTCAAGGCCCATTTTTACTCTAACGTAGTCAAGGTCATCACTAACCAAACTCATCCGCCGACCGAACCTGAAAAGACACTCGGTTAGATCAAGGAAGAAACTTGCACTTGGATCATAGAGACCAACGCTTTTTTCCTCATTGAGAGGCATAACCGTTGATTCTTTTCCATAGAATAATTTTTATCCGGGATTTACTTCATCTATCGTACCATAACAGAATTGAGTCTCATTTTAGGGATCCATCCGAGATTTACTTCATCTATCGTACCATAACAGAATTGAGTCTCATTTTAGGGATCCATCAATCCCATGGGTTAGTGCCAACCGTCCAACCACTGTAGTGATGGGATCCAATCAGGAATTTGGTTAGGTTTTGTCCCGGGTACCAAGGAAAAGAGTTCCCAGGCCCCCTAGGCGGATATTCATGCAAACTGAAAACTAGTCACAACACTTACACACCCAATATGAAATTGACTTTTTCACAGATTTAGCTATCTTTAAAACAATCATTTAATGAAACCATAGTGTCACTGATCATAATCCTCCAAAATATCTGGTTGAATCCTAATTTCCAATCATTCCTTCATCGATGTACCTATGGCATCATTGGCAACCAGAACGCTCACCACCTGTCCACTCATGGGCCTTTTCAATAGCTTATAGTACCCAGCAATATATTCACTTATAAAAATCAAAATGGAATCTCCGTTGAAGATCAGCAAGATCAACCAACGAATCCATATAAAAGAGCCATGGACTCATCCGTTGAGGACCAGCAAGGTCAATCAACCAGATCCATGCTTGAATTCAGAGAAAAACTCTTACTCCTTGTTCCAATATCTTTCCCGACGCACGTGTGGGTATCTTCAGCGACCCACGAGCACCGTATGGTCAGCACACTCTAGGATCCTTCGGGTCGCAGGTCACCTAGTGCTTCACTCATAGGCCGCTTCCTTGGTCCCTCATCCACCGTACCGGAAGCTCACCATTTAAATCTAACCGAGGCTGGTCAAGACCTCGGCCGAGACCTTGCTACGTGAGATGTCCTCCGTTGGCTCTCTGTCAGCTGTTGCAACTATATCAGTTAGGTCTCCACGACCTCTTCACAAGAAGACGATCGAAATGTTTCCCCAGCATTCTTGACATAAAACAGTCATTTAAAAACAGGTCATAAATACAGTTTCTATAACGAACTCTCGTCTTTCCACATTGTTTCACATCACACATCCATTTCATATGTATTCCCATTCTCATCCAATCACATCATTTTCCATCTCATCACATCTTTCCTCATTTATCCTCATCAAATCTCATCCACTCGGATCTACCCATATCCACATCTCATCACATCACATTCATTCACATCTCATCCATTCATATCTACCCCGATCCACATCACATCCATTTCATCTCACATCTCATTCATTCACATCTATCCCAATTCACATCCCATCACATCTCATCCCTTCACATCACATCTCATTCATTCACATCTATCCGATTCACATCCCATCACATCTCATCCCTTCACATCACATCTCATTCACTCACATCTATCCCAATTCACATCACATCACATCTCATCCATTCACATCCTATATCATTCATTCACATGACATCACATCTCATTCATTCACATCCCGATTCACATCACATCACATCTCATCCTTTCTTATCCCATATCATTCATTCACATCCCGATTCACATGACATCACATCTCATTCATTCACATCATATCTCATTCACTCACATCTATCCATTTCACATCTCATTCACTCACATCTATCCATTTCACATCACATCACATCTATCTCATTCACATCACATCTCATTCACTCACATCTATCCATTTCACATCACATCACCTCCATCCATTTCACATCACATCACCTCCATCACATCACATTCATTCATATCCATCACATTCATTCTCATCACCATCCCATCACATACATTCTATCCACATTACATCACCATCCCATCACATACATTCTATCCACATTACATCACATCACATCTATCCACATCATATCTCATTCATCCCATCCACATTACATCACATCACATTCACATCATGTGCATGTGTGTGTGTGTGTGTGTGTGTGTGAAAGAGAGAGAGAGAGAGAGAGAGAGATGATTGCCATGCATAACTCTGTGTGTGCGTGTGCATGTATGTGTGAAAGAGAGAGAGAGAGAGAGAGAGAGAGAGAGAGAATTAGTTTTATGATATTTTATGTGGCATTCATTAACTCTGTGTGTGTGTGTGTGTGTGTGTGTGTGAAGAGAGAGAGTGTGAATTAATCCACATCCCAATTGTTCACATGTATGACTACCCAAATCTATCCATACATTCATATCTATCACTTCACATCCACATATATTCATGTCGCATCACATCTCTTTACATCACATCACATTCTTTCACATACACATCCATATCCATTCTTTCACATACACATCCACATCCATTATTTCACATGCATCCACATCCATTCTTTCACATACACATCCACATCCATTCTTTCACATATATCCACATCCATTCTTTCACATACACATCCATATCCATTCTTTCACATAATTCCACATCCATTATTTCACATACACATCCACATCCATTCTTTCACGTACACATCCACATCCATTATTCACATACACATTCACATCCATTTTCATCACATACACATCCACATCCATTCTTTCACATACATCCACATCCATTCTTTCACATACACATCCACATCCATTCTTCACATACACATTCACATCCATTTTCATCACATACACATCCACATCCATTCTTTCACATACATCCACATCCATTTACTTTTTATCCCACCCTTTCACATATCCTCTCTTCTCATTCTTATCTCATCATTCACATCCACATCGATTTACTTCACATCTCATCCACATTCATTTTCATTACACCATATCCTATCACATTACATCTTATTTACATCTCATCCACATTCATTTTCATTACACTACATCCTATCACATCTCATTTACATCTTATCACATCTCATTTACATCTTATCACATCCATTCACATCCTATCACATCCCGTTTACATCTTAGCACATCCATTCCACATCCTATTCCCATTTAGTAGCTTTTTCTACTTTGATACCGATATAATGGGACTTTTTCTAAATTTATGCCAATTGCTTGGCTTAGATAAAGATTCTTTTTCTCGACGACTATTTTCATATTCCTTCTCAATTCATCAATTGAATTATATTCAATATTCCTCTTTTGAATAAAAGAATTCATGGGATTTACAAAAATCAATTCTACCCATATTTCCACTTTTGATAAATAATCATAAATTGAATTATACTAAAAATTCCTCTTCTTCCCATTTGATTTCATGGATCTCAAATACCATGGGAGTTCCTCTTTTTGCATTTAATTATTTACATTCCAATGTCATGGAAATTCCTCTTTTATCATCAACTATTTCTCATAAAATATATTCATCTAAATTAAAACACCCATTAATTCAATATGCTAGGAATTTCTCTTTTCCCATCTAAATGATTGAATTCCAAATGTCGTAGGAATTCCTCTTTTACCATTTAATTATTTCTCATAGATAAAATAAATTTATCTAAAATTCATCTTTGAATTTAAATAAAATAACCAATAATTCTAATGAGGAATAAATTAATTATTTATCTGAATATTTCAATCTCAACCGATAGATTTCTTAAATTTTCTTTTTACAATCTGTGTGAAAATAAAATGATAGAAATTTCTCTCTTAGAGTATTTAATTATTCATTTATCAAATACTCATAGAATTTAAACATAGAATTAAGAGAATTGTAATTTTGATATAAAAATTCTTTATGCATCTATTTATGCATAAAAATCAACTTCAATGGGAATAACACTTTTATTTTAAAAAATCCTTTTATGCATTAAATTTTTTTTAATAAGAATAACGCTTTTATATCATTCATCCACATCTCATCTCATTCATCCACATCCATCCAATTGTTCACATGTACGACTACCCACATCTATCCATACATTCATATCTATCACTTCACATCTACATATATTCATGTAGCATCACATCTCTTTACATCACATCACATTCTTTCACAAACACATCCACATCCATTCTTTCACATACACATCCACATCCATACTTTCACATACATCCACATCCATTCTTTCACATACACATCCACATCCATTTGTCACATACACATCCACATCCATTTTCATCACATACACATCCACATCCGTTCTTTCACATACACATACACATCCTTTCTTTCACATACACATCCACATCCATTCTTTCACATACATCCACATCCATTCTTTCACATACACATCCACATCCATTCTTCATGTAAGATTCCTCCCCAGCCTCTCAAAATGTCCAGCATCTTCCCCTGTAATCTATCCCTCTTCAGAAATATAAAAGACTTGTTTCTAACTGTTTTAACCTAGAGAGAGAAAATATTCTAGAGAGAGAATATTCAGATTTTTAATATTTTTGGATAGAAAATTATCTCATCTTATTAAAATAAGTTCCTTTGAAACAGAAATTCAAAAAGAACTTTCCAATGTGCAATTGGAATTAATTGGAAATGGGTATAAAGGACCTTAGCCTAAGGGTCTAGATTAGAATGTAAGATTCCTCCCCAACCTCTCAAAATGTCCAGCATCTTCCCCTGTAATCAATCCCTCTTCAGAAATATAAAAGACTTGTTTCTAACTATTTTAATAATGTAAGATTCCTCCCCAGCCTCTCAAAATGTCCAGCATCTTCCCCTGTAATCAATCCCTCTTCAGAAATATAAAAGACTTGTTTCTAACTGTTTTAACCTAGAGAGAGAAAATATTCTAGAGAGAGAATATTCAGATTTTTAATATTTTTGGATAGAAAATTATCTCATCTTATTAAAATAAGTTCCCCTGAAACAGAAATTCAAAAAGAACTTTCCAATGTGCAATTGGAATTAATTGAAAATGGGTATAAAACTCATAAAAAGCATGTGAAATATGCACCTCCTTTAAAGAACTCCCCTTCCTTACATATGTGTCAAAATGGAATCATTATACCCAAAATATCTCATATTTTTAATATTGCTCATAGTTTTTTTAACAATAAACCTTGTACATTTTCAACTCTTCATCTTATGTGAGATATGCACCTCCTTTAAAGAACTCCCCTTCCTTACATATGTGTCAAAATGGAATCATTATACCCAAAATATCTCATATTTTTAATATTGCCCATAGTTTTTTACTAATAAACCTTGTACATTTTCAACTCTTCATCTTATGTGAAATATGCACCTCCTTTAAAGAACTCCCCTTCCTTACATATGTGTCAAAATGGAATCATTATACCCAAAATATCTCATATTTTTAATATTGCTCATAGTTTTTTACTAATAAACCTTGTACATTTTCAACTCTTCATCTTATGTGAGCATTTACTCATTTTTGGGTATCTTCTTTTTCAAATTGGATTTATCTCCTCCGTACACATGGATTGATGCTATTGGCCCATAGGAACCTTAATTGGACCATAATCCAAAAATTTCTGAAAATCTAGACCCTTAGGCTAAGGTTAGTTATCATAGCCTTCTCTACCTTTTCGAACTCCAAACATTCCAAAAATTTGTCACTTTCTTCCCCCCTTTTTTGTGTGTGCACCAGATCTCTTTCTCTCTAAATCCTCTCTCTAAAACGCCCTGTACTTAACTCCAACCCTTTATTGGCAGTATATACGAGTAAATCAAAGACCTTGAAATTAAAAGCAAAAATGCTATACAGATGATGAATTCGAATGTGGTTGATATGATTTTAAATCTCTGGTTGAGAACTAATGAGTTGATTTGGATTTTGATTAAAAAATGATGATTCTTGAATCTTGGTTGAAAAGACATAAGCTGAGCAAACCACAATGAGGATGAATGGGACGAGTCCCTGTGAGATGATGTTCATAATTGGAATGACGATAATGACTTCAGCAAATCACTAAGATTAGTGGATTGTGCAGACAGATTGCTAACGTTAACACTTGACCCAGTGGATCAAGTTAAGGGATGATAAATTAAGAATCTGTATAATTGAAATTCCCATGGACGACTGTTCAAATGAAAATTTCGGTCTAATGGACCATTATTGTGTTAAAGATATGAATGATATGATCTAAATGAATTGTTATCTGATGATGAGTTCTATATAAGGGATCTTTATCCCCAGGATTTTGTTGGGTTGACCAGACTATAAGGAACCCCAGAATCAGTTGGATCTTAAGGAAAAGAGTTGTCCTCTAGTTTGCAAAATGAGGACATCTCGCGTTTTTTAAGTGGGGTAGGATGTAAGATTCCTCCCTCGAGCTTTTGAGGTATACAGGTGTAAGAACCTCCCCTTCTGATCTTATAATTATTCCCCTCTCTGAAATAAAAGAAAGATCCTATTTGAGATATTTTCATCTCTCCTCTCTCCTGTTTCAAAACTAGATCCAAAAAGTAAGCTGAACTGACCCAAAAATGGTCAAAATTTGACCAAACAGATCTGGAAAATTCTAGAATCAGTTTGCTTGGTTAGAGGCTCACTTTTTCCTATAAATAGAAGCCTCTCCCTTTGTAAAATCTTAATGGTGTTTATGCATTATTACTCTACTCCTATCCTAAGCCATCTACATTGAATTTTTTAATACTTCAATTATTTTTGGCCTAATCCTCTCCAAAGTGAATTGGTGGCCACTATTGCTTCAAACAATAGGAGAACCCTCAATCCCTCAAACCAAAGAAGAGCTTACAAGCTCCATGTAAGCTAATTTTCTTACTTTGTTTAAAACTTTTAATGAAAAATCTATGGTTTTCTTGATTTTTATGTTTTGCAAATGAATAAATTAAATTCAAATGCTATGCCTTTGATGAAAAGGCCACCCCTTCTCTTCTTTACATTCAAAACTTTCTTAATCCTAGAATGATTAACTAAGTGATTAATTAAACTATTCTTATTGTTTACACTCTTGAATTTAGAAAATTATGTAGATTAGAGTTCTATAATTCCAAATTGGGTTAATTAAGTAGAGTGAAGAAAGATAAAAATGAGAAATGATCAGCCATACAAAGGAGGTTATGGCAAAATTTTCTAGAATTTTTGTGAAAAAGAAAGTTTGTTTTTATGTTATTCCAGAAGAGTAATTCCCACCATTTTTGCATCTGGAAGAAATATTCTAATTACTCCATGTACATATTCACCTTATGAATATGCATGGATATCACTGATATTAATTATTAAATTTGATTTCTATGCATAGAAAGATGCATAAAGGAATTTTTTTAGTTATAAAAGTGTTATTCTTATTAAATTTCATTTCTATGCATAGAAAGATGCATAAAGGAATTTTTTTTTTTACAAAAGTGTTATTCTTATTAAATTTGATTTCTATGCATAGAAAGATGCATAAAGGAATGTTTTCTATTTTAAAAGCGTTATTCTTACAAAAATTGATTTTTATGCATAAAAGGATTTTTTAAATAAAAGTGTTATTCCCATTGAGGTTGATTTTATGCATAAATAGATGCATAAAGAATTTTTATATCAAAATTAGAATTCTCTTAAATTCTATGTTTAAATTCTATGAGTATTTGATAAATGAATAATTAAAGACTCTAAGAGAGAAATTTCTATCGTTTTATATTCACACGGATTGTGAAAAGAAAATTCAAGAAATCTATCGAGATCAAAATATTCAAATAAATGATTAATTTATTCCTCATTGGAATTATTGGATATTTTTTTTAAATTCAAAGATGAATTTTAGATAAATTTATTTTATCTATGAGAAATAATTAAATGATAAAAGAGGAATTCCTATGACATTTGGAATTCAATCATTTAGATGGGAAAAGAGAAATTCCTAGTATATTGAATTAATGGGTATTTTAATTTAGATAAATTTATTTTATGAGAAATAATTGATGATAAAAGAGGAATTCCCAATGCAAATAATTAAATGCAAAAAGGAAAACTCCCATGGTATTTGAGATCCATGAAATCAAATGGGAAGAAGAGGAATTTTTAGTATAATTCAATTTATGATTATTCATCAAAAGTGGAAATATGCGTAGAATTGATTTTTGTAAATTCCATGAATTCTTTTATTCAAAAGAGGAATATTGAATATAATTCAATATAGGAATTGAGAAGGAATATGAAAAAAGTCATCGAGAAAAAGAATCTTTATCTAAGCCAAGCAATTGGCAAAAATTTAGAAAAAGTCCCATTATCGGTGTATCAAAGTAGAAAAAGCTACTAAATGGGAATAGGATGTGGAATGGATGTGATAAGATGTAAACGGGATGCGATAGAATGTGAATGGATGTAATAAGATATAAATGAGATGTGATAAGATGTAAATGAGATGTGATAAGATGTAAATGGGATGTGATAGGATGTGGTGTAATGAAAATGAATGTGGATGAGATGTGGAGTAAATAGATGTGGATGTGAATGATGAGATGATAATGAGAAGAGAGGATATGTGAAAGGGTGAGATGGGAAGTAAATGGATGTGCATGTGTATGTGATAAAAATGGATGTGAATGTGTATGTGAAGAATGAATGTGGATGTGTATGTATGTGAAAGAATGGATGTGGATGTGTGTGAAAGAATGGATGTGCATGTGCATGTGAAAGAATGGATGTGGATGTGTATGTGAAAGAATGTGATGTGATGTAAAGAGATGTGATGCGACATGAATATATGTGGATGTGAAGTGATAGATTTGAATGTATGGATAGATGTGGGTAGTCGTACATGTGAACAATTGGATGGATGTGGATGAATGAGATGAGATGTGTATGAATGAGACATGATGTGAATGTAATGTAATGTGGATGGGATGAATGAGATATGATTTGGATAGATGTGATGTGATGTAATGTGGATAGAATGTATGTGATGGGATGGTGATGAGAATGAATGTGATGGATATGAATGAATGTGATGTGATGGATGGAGGTGGTGTGATGTGAAATGGATAGATGTGAGTGAATAAGGTGTGATGTGAATGAGACATGATATGGATGTGATGTAATGTGAATGGGATGAATGAGATATGATGTGGATAGAGGTGATGTGATGTAATGTGGATAGAATGTATGTGATGGGATGGTGATGAGAATGAATGTGATGGATATGAATGAATGTGATGTGATGAATGGAGGTGATGTGATGTGAAATGGATACATGTGAGTGAATGAGATGTGATGTCATGTGAATCGGGATGTGAATGAATGATATAGGATGTGAATGGATAAGATGTGATGTGATGTGAATCAGGATGTGAATGAATGAGATGTGATGTGATGTAAATTGGGATAGATGTGAATGAATGATATGTGATGTGAATGAATGTGATGTGAAACGAGATGGATGTGATGTAAATTGGGATAGATGTGAATGGATGATATGTGATGTGAATGATTGTGATGTGAAACGAGATAGATGTGAATGAATGAAATGTGATGGGATAGATGTGAATGAATGAGATGTGAGGTGAAATGGATGTGATGTGATGCGATGTGGATCTGGGTAGATATGAATGGATGAGATGTGAATGAATGTGATTTGATGAGATGTGGATGAATGTGATTTGATGAGATGTGGATATGGGTAGATGCCAGTGGATGAGATCTGATGAGGATAAATGAGGAAAGATGTGATGAGATGGAAAATGATGTAATTGAATGAGAATGGGAATACATATAAAATGGATGTGGATTAAATAATGTGGATAGATGTGAAACAATGTGGAAAGACGAGAGTTCATTATAGAAACTGTATTTTTTATGACCTGTTTTTAAATGACTGTTTTGTGTCAAGAATGCTGGGGAAGCACTTTGACCGTCTTGTGAAGAGGTCGTGGAGACCGAACTGATAAAGTTGCAACAGCTCACGGAGAGTCAACGGAGGACGTCTCACGTAGCAAGGTCAGCCAAGGTCTTGACCACCCTCGGTTCAATTTAAATGGTGAGCTTCCGATGCGGTGGATGAGGGACCAAGGAAGCGGCCTATGAGTGAAGCGCTAGGTGACCTGCAAAGGATCCTAGAGGGTACTGACCATACGGTGCTTGGGCTCTGGGTCGCCAAAGATAGCCATACGTACGTCGGGGAAGATATTGGATCAAGGAGTAAGAGTTTTTTTCTGAACTCGGGCATGGATCTAGTTGATTGACCTTGCTGGTCCTCAACGGATGAGTCCATGGCTCTTTTATATGGATCTTGTAAGATCCCTGTCCCCACCGCGCAACGAACTCAGGGGTGCTAGTAGCGGAAGTATCACTTCTTGCGCAGGGCATGGTCCCACACTCAAGGCCTCGCCCACGGATATTCAGACAAGAGACTAATCCATCGGTTCTTCCAAAACCGAACCCAAAAAAACTTCCCTTGCCCGGAAAGCACAGGCGATTCTTCCAAGATAACTTTTCTCTAACGTAGTCAAAAGCCTTATCTAACAGAACTGATCTGACCGAACCCGTAAGTCCCATAGTTAGATCAGGGAAAAGATTGCACTTGCATCATAGAGACCGACGCTTTTTTCCTCATTGAGAGACACAACCGTTGACTCTTTTCCATAGAACAATTTTTGTCCGGGATTTACTTCATCTATCGTACCATAACAGAATTGAGTCTCAATTTAGAGATCCATCAGTCCAGCCTAACCCCCTTCAGTCCAGCCTAACCGCCTCTAGTCCCATGGGACCGCCCAACCACTGTAGTGATGGGATCCAATTAGGAATTTGGTTAGGTTTTATCCCGGGTACCAGGGGGAAAAGAGTTCCCAGGCCCCCTAGCTAGATATTCATGCAAACTTAAGCTAGTCACACCACTTACACACCCAATATGAAATTGCCTTTATCACAGAATCAGCTATCTTTAAAAACAATCATTTAATGAAACCATGGTGTCACTGATCATAATCCTCAAAATCTCTGGTTAAATCCTTATTTCCAATCATTCCTTCATCGGTGTACCTATGGCATCATTGGAAACGCTCACCACCTGTCCACTCAGGGGCCTTTTCGATAGTTCCTAGCTCATAGCAACCGACAACATATATCACATATCAAAATGGAATCTTCGTTGAAGATCAGCAAGATCAACCAACGGATCCATTTAAAAAGCCATGGACTCATCCGTTGAGGACCGACAAGGTCAATCAACTAGAATCCATGCCCGATTTGAGAAAACAACTCTTACTCCTTATTCAATATCTTCCCCGACGTACTTGTGGGTATCTTTGGCGACCTAGAGCCCGAGCACCGTATGGTCAGCGCCCTCTAGGATCCTTCGCAGGTCACCTAGCGCTTCACTCATAGGCCGCTTCCTTGGTCCCTCATCCACCATACTGGAAGCTCACCATTTAAATCGAACCGAGGTTGGTCAAGACCTTGGCCAACCTTGCTACGCGAGACGTCCTCCATTGACTCTCCGTCAAAGCTGTTGCAACTTTATGAGCTAAGTCTCCACGACCTCATTCACAAGACGGTCAAAATGCTTCCCCAACATTCTTGACATAAAACAATCATTTAAAAAGAGGTCATTGAATACAATTTCTATAACAAACTCTCGTCTTTCCACATTAATCAACATTACTTAATCCACATTCATTTCATATAAATTCCCATTCTCATCCAATCACATCATTTTTCATCTCATCACTTCTTTCCTCAAATATCCTCATCAGATCCACATCACATTTACACATCTTATCACATCACATTCATTCACATCTCATCCATTCAAACCACATCACATTCACTCACATCACATCTCATTCGAACCACATCACATTCACTCACGTCACATCTCATTCAGACCACATCACATTCACTCACATCACATCTTATTCAGACCACATCACATTCACTCACATCACATCTCATTCAGACCACATCACATTCATTCACAACACATCTCATTCAGACCACATCACATTCATTCACAACACATCTCATTCAGACCACATCACATTCATTCACATCTATCCCGATTCAAATCCCATCACATCCATTCACATCCCGATTCACATGACATCATATCCATTCACATCCCATACCATTCATTCTCATCTCGATTCACATGCCATCACATTCATTCACATCCCTTATCATTCATTCACATCCCGATTCACAGGCTATCACATTCATTCACATCCCTTATCATTCATTTACATCCTGACTCACATGCCATCACATTCATTCACATCCCTTATCATTCATTCACATCCGAATTCACAAGCTATCACATTCATTCACATCCCTTATCATTCATTCACATTATGACTCACATGCCATCGCATTAATTTACATCCCATATCATTCATTCACATCCTAATTCACATCCCATATCATTCATTCACATCCCAATTCACAAGCTATCACATTCATTCACATCTCTTATCATTCATTCACATCTTGACTCACATGCCATCACATTCATTCACATCCCATATCATTCATTCACATCCCTTATCATTCATATCTATCAAATTTACATCACATCTCATCGCCTCTATTCTCGTTCATATTCATCACATTCACATACACATCTATCCTTTCACCTACATCTACATCCATCCTTTCACATACATACATCCACATCCATTCTTTAACATACATTCACATCCATCCCATATCATTCATTTACATCCTGACTCACATGACATCTCATCACTTCTATTCACATCACATCTATCCATCCATTTATTCACATTTATCTGATTCACATCACATCTATCCATCTTTTATCCACATTTATCTGATTCACATCACATCTATCCATCCATTCATTCTTTTATAAAATCAACTTCAGTGGGAATAACACTTTTATAAAAATCCTTTTATACATCTATTTATGCATAAATTCAATTTTAAGAAAAATAACACTTTCGAAATAAAAATAAATCCTTTATGTATCTTTCTATGTATAAAATAAAATTTAATGAGAATAACTCTTTTGAAATAAAAAAAAATTCCTTTATGCATCTTTCTATGCATAAAATCAAAATTAATGAGAATAACTCTTCTGAAATAAAAATAAATTCCTTTATGCATCTTTCTATGCATAAAATCAAAATTAATGAGAATAACTCTTTTGAAATAAAAATAAAATCCTTTATGCATCTTTCTATGCATAAATTTAAAATAAAATGAAAACAACACTTTTATAATAATAAAAATTTCCAATATGCATCTTTCTATGCATAGAAATTAATTCTAATGAAAATAATGCTTTTACAATAAAAATATTTCCAATATGCATCTTTCTATGCATAGAAATTAATTCTAATGAAAATAACGCTTTTAAAAATAAAAATATTTCCAATATGCATCTTTCTATGCATAGAAATTAATTCTAATGAGAATAACGCTTTTACAATAAAAATATTTCCAATATGCATCTTTATATGCATAGAAATTAATTCTAATGAAAATTACGCTTTTACAATAAAAATATTTCCAATATGCATCTTTCTATGCATAGAAAATAATTCTAATAAAAATTACGCTTTTACAATAAAAATATTTTCAATATGCATCTTTCTATGCATAGAAATTAATTCTAATAAAAATAATACTTTTACAATAAAAATATTTTCAATATGCATCTTTCTATGTAAAGAAATTAATTTTAATGAAAATAATGCTTTTACAATAAAAACATTTCCAATATGCATCTTTCTATATGCATAGAATGAAAATAACACTTTTAGAATACACAAACGGAGGGGATTACTTTTTTTGAATAACATAAAGATAAAACTTATTTCCACAAAATTTAATTAAATTTTGCCATAACCTCCTTTGTATGGCTGACCATTTCTCAATTTTTACACTCTAAATCTACGTAGAATTTACAAGATGAATTTAGCATTCTAATTTAATAAATTCTCATTTTTTTAAGAGAAAACAATATGAAAAGTTTCACTCTATTTTTTGATTACACATGTTGGATAAAGAAGGACTGAATTCACAATGAAGAGAAGGGGGAAGCCTTTCCATCAAGGCATAACATCCAATTTTAATTTAAAAGAAGTAAGAAATCATAAAACCATAGAATAGAATTAGAAAAAAGTAGAATTTCTAACTTACATGGGGTTTTGTGAGCTATCCTTTGGCTTGAGGGATTAAGGGTTCTACTCTTGCTTGGATAAAGAGTGGCCACCAATTCTTTGTGGAGGAAATAGTAAAAAAGAAGTGAATTATCAATGAATTCAATGTTTTTGGCTCTGGGGGGGAGGAGTAGAGTAACAGTGCATAAAACACTATTAAGCGTCTACAAAGGGGGAGGCTTCTATTTATAAGAAAAAGTAAGCCACTAACCAAACAAACTGATTCTAGAATTTTCCAAATCAGTTTGGTCACTTTTTTACCATTTTTAGGTCAGTTTAGCTTACTTTTTGGATCTAGTTGAAACAGGAGAGAGGAGAGATGAAAATATCTCATTATTTGTGAGTTTAAAACTCAACCACATATGTGAAATAGGCACCTCCTTCATGAGGGGAATTCCCCACACATTGAGGTGTCAAAAATGCATCATTTCCTCTAAATATCTCTTCTTTTTTAACTAATAACCTTGTCCTTAGTCAACTCGTCATCTTATGTGAGCATTTACTCATTTTTGGGGAATTTTTCTTTTATTCTTCAATTTATCTCCTCCCTACATTTGGATTAATCTTATTGGTCCATAGGAACCTTAATCCAAAATTTTTAAAAAATCTGGACCCTCAGGCTAAGGTCCTTTTTACCTATTCTCAATTTATTCATTGCACACTGTGGAAAGTTCTTTTTGAATTTCTGTTTCAGGGAAAATCATTTTAATAAGAAGGGATATTTTTCCATCCAAAGATATATAAAAACTAAATTACCTCTCTCTAGAACATTTTCTTTTTCTAGACCAAAACAGATAGAAATAAGATCTGTTATTATTCTAAAAAGGGGATTGATTACAGGGAGAGAAACTCGAAATCTTGAGGGACTGGGGGAGGAATATTAAAGATCTGTTGGTTGATCTTGCTGATCTTCAATGGAGATTCCATTTTGATTTTTATAAGTGAATATATTGCCAGGTTCTATGAGCTAGGAACTATCAAAAAGGCCCCTGAGTGGACAGGTGGTGAGCGTTCTGGTAACCAATGATGCCATAGGTACACCAATGAAGGAATGATTGGAAATTAGGATTCAACTAGATATTTTGGAGGATTATGATCAGTGACACTATGGTTTCATTAAATGATTGTTTTAAAGACAGCTGAATCTATGAAAAAGGCAATTTCATATTGGGTGTGTAAGTGGTGTGACTAGGTGTGGTGAGCGTTGAGTGGTGGTAACCAATGATGCCATAGGTACACCAATGAAGGAATGATTGGAAATTAGGACTCAACTGGATATTTTGGAGGATTATGATCGGTGACACTATGGTTTCATTAAATGATTATTTTAAAGACAGCTGAATCTATGAAAAAGGCAATTTCATATTGGGTGTGTAAGTGGTGTGACTAGTTTTAAGTTTGCATGAATATCCCGCTAGGGGGCCTGGGAACTCTTTTCCCTGATACTACCCAGGACAAAACCTAACCAAATTCCTAATTGGATCCCACAACTACAGTGGTTGGGCAGTTGGCTAACCCATGGGACTGGATGTGGTTAGGCTGGACTGATGGATTCCTAAAATGAGACTCACTTATGTTATGGTATGATAGATGAATTAAATCCCAGGTAAAAAATTCTCTATGAAAAAGAATCAACGGCTGTGTCTCTCAATGAGGAAAAAAGCATTGGTCTCTATGATCAAAGTGCAAGTTTCTTCTTTGATCTGACCGAGTGTCTTTACAGGTTCAGGCGGATCAGTTTGGTTAGTGACCTTGACTACGTTAGAGTAAAAATATTCGAGAGGAATCGCCTGTGCTTTCTAGGCAGCCAGGGAAGTTTTTTCTGAGTTTGGTTTTGGAAGAACCTAGGGAGTAGTCTCTTGTCCGGATATCCATGGGCGAGGCCCCGAGTGAGGGACCCTGCCCCGTGCAAGAAGTGCTACTTCTGCAGCTATAGTAGCCCAGAATTCGTTGGGGACATGGATCTTTCAGCTAGTATCAGAGCCAATCGGCTAAAGTGGATCAACCGAGAAGCCAAAAATGTCAAAAAATTATGAAGTAACAGTAAAAAGTTCGAAATGTGTGATGAAATTCATACAAAGTGATATTCAGAATGAAATTCATAAATTAGTAATTGGGTCTTCAGATGGAAGTACCACAATTGCATGGAATCCTTGACTTGCTTCAGGCCTAGACATGATAGTATTTACCTTGTAATTCCAGCACCGTGACTACTAGTATATACCGAGGGTATAACTGCAGCTCTTTACTGGCTGTATATAGGAGTAAATCTAAGACCTTGAAATTATAAGCAAAATGCTATACAGATGATGAATTCGAATGTGGTTGATATGATTTTAAAACTCTGGTTGAGAACTGATGAGTTGATTTGGATTCTAATTGAAAAATGATGATTCCTAAATTTTGGTTGAAAAGCGATAAGCAATGAGGATGAATGGGACGACGAGTCCCTGTGATGATGTTCGTAACTGGAGTGACAATAATGACTTCAGTAAATCACTTCTATGAGATTAGTGGATTGTGCTGACAGATTGCTATTATTAACACTTGACCCAATGGATCAAGTTAAGGGATGACAAATTAAAAATCTGTATAATTAAAATTCCCATGGAGGACTGTTCAGATGGAAATTTCACTCTAATGGACCATTATTGTGTTAAAGATATGAATGATATGATCTGAATGAATTGTTAGCTGATGATGAGTTCTATACAAGGGATCTTTATCCCAGGATTCTCTTGGGTTGACCAGACTATAAGGAACCCCAGAATCAGCTGGATCTTAAGGAACATCGTTGTCATCTAGTTTGCAAGATGAGGACATCTCACGTTTTTTAAGTGGGGTAGGATGTAAGATTCCTCTAGCTTTTGAGGTGTACACGTGTAAAACCTCCCTTTCTGATCTTATAATTATTCCTCCCTCTCTAAAATAAAAGAAAGATCATGTTTTACCTTGTTTTGGTCTAGAGAGAGAAAATATCTAGAGGGAGGTAATCCAAAATTTAGATATTTTTGGATATAGAAATCCTCCTAGTGTCTAAAATGGTTTCCCCTAAAACAAAAATTCAAGAAGAACTTTCCAATGTGCAATTAAAACTAATTGAAAATAGGTAAAAAAGGACCTTAGCCTAAGGGTCTAGATTTTCAAAAAATTTTAGATTATGGTCCAATTAAGGCTCCTATGGGCCAATAGGATCAGTCCAAGTGTGGGGAGGAGATAAATCAAATATATAAAAGAAAAATACCCAAAAATGAGTAAATGCTCACATAAGATGAAGAGTGGACTAAGGACCAAAGAAAAAAATTAAATTTTGACACCTTAGTGTGGGGATATCCCCTCATGAAGTAGGCACCTTTTTCTCATCGTTAACCCTAATTTTTAATCAATAAAATGAGACATATTCATCTCTCCTCTCTCATGTTTCAAAACTAGATCCAAAAAGTAAGCTGAACTGACCCAAAATGGTCAAAACTTGAAAAAACTGATCTGGAAAATTCTAGAATCAATTTGCTTGGTTAGAGGCTCACTTTTTCCTATAAATAGATGCCTCCTCCCTTTGAAAAAGCGTAATGGTGTTTATGCACTGTTACTCTACTCCTGTCGTGAGCCATCTACAGTGAATTTTTTATTAATTCAATTATTTTTGGCCTAATCCTCTCCAAAGTGAATTGGTGGCCACTATTGCTTCAAACAATAGTAGAACCCTCAATCTCTTAAGCCAAAGAAGAGCTTACAAGCTCCATGTAAGCTAATTTTCTTACTTTGTTTATGAATTTTAATGAAAAATCTATGGTTTTCTTGATTTTTATGTTTTACAAATGATTAAATTAAATTCAAATGCTATGCCTTTGATGAAAAGGCCATCCCCTTCTCTTCTTTACATTTCAACCTTTCTTAATCATCCTAGAAAGATTAACTAAGTGATTAATTAAACTATTCTTATTGTTTACACTCTTGAATTTAGAAAATTGTGTAGATTAGAGTTCTATAATTCTAAATTGGGTTAATTAGGTGAAGTGAAGAAAGATAAAAATGAGAATTGGTCAGCCATACAAAGGAGGTTATGGCAGAATTTTCTAAAATTTTTGTGAAAAAGAAAGTTTATTTTTATGTTATTCCAAAAGAGTAATTCCCACCATTTTTGCATCTAAAAGAAATATTCTAATTACTCCATGTACATATTCACCTATGAATATGCATGGATATCACTCATATTAATTATTAAATTTGATTTCTATGCATAGAAAAATGCATAAAGGAAATGTTTTTATTATAAAAGTGTTATTCTTATTAAATTTGATTTCTATGCATAGAAAGTTGCATAAAGAAAATTTTTTATTACAAAAGTGTTATTATTATTAAAATTGATTTCTATGCATAGAAAGATGCATAAAGAAAAAAATTAATTATAAAAATGTTATTATTATTAAATTTGACTTCTATGCATAGAAAGATGCATAAAGGAGGTTTTTCTATTATAAAAGCGTTATTCTTATAAAAATTGATTTTTATGCATAAATAAATTCATAAAAGGATTTTTTTATTAAAGTGTTATTCCCATTGAAGTTGATTTTTATGCATAAATAGATGCATAAAGAATTTTTATATCAAAATTAGAATTCTCTTAAATTCTATGTTTAAATTCTATGAGTATTTGATAAATGAATAATTAAATACTCTAAAAGAGAAATTTCTATCCTTTTATATTCACACGGATTATAAAAAGACAATTCAAGAAATCTATCGAGGTCAAAATATTCAGATAAATGATTATTTTATTCTTCATTAGAATTATTGGATATTTTATTTAAATTCAAAGATGAATTTTAGATAATTTTTTTTATCTATGAGAAATAATTAAATGGTAAAAAAGGAATTCCTATGACATTTGGAATTCAATCATTTAGATGGAAAAGGAGAAATTCCTAGCATAATGAATTAATGTATATTTTAATTTAGATGAATTTATTTTATGAGAAATAATTGACGATAAAAGAGGAATTCCTATGACATTGGAATGTAAATAATTAAATGCAAAAAGAGGAATTCCCATGGTATTTGAGATCCATGAAATCAAATGAAAAGAAGTGGAATTTTTAGTATAATTCAATTTATGATTATTCATCAAAAGTGGAAATATGGGTAGAATTGATTTTTGTAAATCCCATGAATTCTTTTATTCAAAAGAGGAATATTGAATATATTTCAATTCAAGAATTGAGAAGGAATATGAAAATAGTCGTCGTGAAAAAGAATCTTTATCTTAGCCAAGCAATTGGCAAAAATTTAGAAAAAGTCCCATTATTGGTATCAAAGTAAAAAAGCTACTAACTGGGAATAGGATGTGGAATGGATGTGATAAGATGTAAACGGGATGCGATAGGATGTGGAATGGATGTGATAAGATGTAAACGGGATGCGACAGGATGTGAATGGATGTGATAAGATGTAAATGGGATATGATAAGATGTGGTGTAATGAAAATGAATGTGGATGAGATGTGAAGTAAATAGATGTGGATGTGAATGATGAGAATGAGAATGAGAATGAGAAGAGAGGATATGTGAAAGGGTGAGATGGGAAGTAAATAGATGTGGATGTATATGTGATGAAAATGGATGTGAATGTGTATATGAATAATGGATGTGGATTTGTATGTGAAAGAATGGATGTGGATGTGTATGTGAAAGAATGGATGTAGATGTATGTGCAAGGATGGATGTGGATGTGTATGTGAAAGAATGGATGTGGATGTGTATGTGAAAGAATGGATGTGTATGTGAAAGAATGTGATGTGATGTAAAGAGATGTGATGCGACATGAATATATGTAGATGTGAAAGTATAGATATGAATGTATGGATAGATGTGGGTAGTCGTACATGTGAACGATTGGATGGATATGTGGATGAATGAGATGAGATGTGTATGAATGAGACATGATGTGGATGGGCTGAATCACATATGATGTGGATAGATGTGATGTGATGTAGTGTGGATAGAATGTATGTGATGGGATGATGATGAGAATGAATGTGATGGATATGAATGAATGTGATGTGATGGATGTGAATGGATGGAGGTGATGTGATGTGAAATGGATAGATGTGAGTGACTGAGATGTGATGTGAATCGGGATGTGAATGAATGAGATGTGATGTCATGTGAATCGGGATGTGAATGAATGATATGGGATGTGAATAGATGAGATGTGATGTGATGTGAATGAAGGAGATGTGATGTGAAATGGATGTGATGAGATGTGATGTAAATTGGGATAGATGTGAATGGATGATATGTGATGTGAATGAATGTGATGTGAAACGGGATAGATGTGATGTGAATGGATGAGATATGATGGGATGTGAATGAATGAGATGTGAGGTGAAATGGATGTGATGTGATGTGATGTGGATCAAGGTAGATATGAATGGATGAGATGTGAATGAATGTGATGTGATGAGATGTGGATACGGGTACATGCGAGTGGATGAGATCTGATGAGGATAAATGAGGAAAGATGTGATGAGATGAAAAATGATGTGATTGGATGAGAATGGGAATACATATGAAATGGATGTGGATTAAATAATGTGGATTGATATGGAACAATGTGGAAAGATGAGAGTTCGTTATAGAAACTGTATTTATGACCTATTTTTAAATGACTGTTTTATGTCAAGAATGTTGGGGAAGCATTTTAACCGTCTTGTGTGAAGAGGTCGTGGAGACCTAACTGATAAAGTTGCAGCAGTTGGATGGAGAGTCAATGGAGGACATCTCGTGTAGCAAGGTGGGCCGAGGTCTTGACCAGCCTCGGTTCGATTTAAATGGTGAGCTTTCGATATGGTGGATGAGGGACCAAGGAATCGGCCTATGAGTGAAGCGCTAGGTGACCTGCGAAGGATCCTAGAGGGTGCTGAGCATATGGTGCTTGGGCTCTGGGTCGCGCCAAAGATACCCATACGTACATCGGGGAAGATATTGGAACAAGAAGCAAGAGTTGTTTTCTGAATTCAGGCATGGATCTGGTTGATTGACCTTGCTGGTCCTCAAAACGAAAGAGTCCATGGCTCCTTTATATGGATCTGTTGGTTGATCTTGCTGATCTTCAGCAGAGATTCCATTTTGATTTTTATAAGTGAATATATTGCCAGGTACTATGAGCTAGGAACTATCAAAAAGGCCCCTAAGTGGACAAGTGGTGAGTGTTCTGGTTTGCCAATGATGCCAAAAGTACACCGATGAAGGAATGACTGGAAATTAGGATTCAACCGGATATTTTGGAGGATTATGATCAGTGACACTATGGTTTCATTAAATGATTTTTTTAAAGACAGCTGAATCTGTGAAAAAGGCAATTTCATATTGGGTGTATAAGTGGTGTGACTAGTTTTAAGTTTTCATGAATATCTGGCTAGGGTGCCTGGGAACTCTTTTCCCTGGTACCTGGGATAAAACCTAACGAGATTCCTACTTGGATCCCATCACTATAGTGGTTAGGCGGTTGGCTAACCCATGGGACTGTAGGCTGGACTGATGGATCCTTAAAATGAGACTCAATTCTGTTATGGTACGATAGATGAAGTAAATCCCGAATAAAAATTGTTCTATGGAAAAGAATCAACGGCTGTGTCTCTCAATGAGGAAAAGAGCATTGGTCTCTATGATCCAAGTGCAAGTTTCTTCCTTGATCTGACCGAGTGTCTTTACAGGTTCGGTCGGATCAGTTTGGTTAGTGATGACCTTGACTACGTTAGAGTAAAAATATCCTAGAGAAATCGCCTGTGCTTCTGGGCGAGGGAAGTTTTTTCCGGGTTTGTTGGTTTTGGAAGAACCGAGGGAGTAGTCTCTATATCCGTGGGCAAGGCCGTGAGTGAGGGACCCTACCCCGCGCAAGAAGTGCTACTTTCTCTGCTAGCACCCCAAAATTCGTTGTGCTTGCGTAGGAGACATGGATCTTTCAGCTCCACTATCAGAGCCAATTGGCTAAATTGGATCAACTAAGAAGCCAAAAATGTTAAAAAATTATGAAGTAAAAGTAAAAAGTTGGAAATGTGTGATGAAATTCATACAAATTGATATTCAGACTGAAATTCATAAATTAGTAATTGGGCCTTCAAATGGAAGTACTGCAATTGCATGGAATCCACGACTTGCTTGAGGCCTAGACATGATGGTATTTACCTTATAATTCCAAGGACCGTGACTACCCATATATACCGAGGGTATAACTGCAGCCCTCTACTGGCAGTATATACGAGTAAATCTAAGACCTTGAAATTATAAGCAAAAATGCTATATAGATGATGAATTCAAATGTGGTTGATATGATTTTAAAACTCTGTTTGAGAACTGATGAGTTGATTTGGATTCTAATTGAAAAATGATGATTCCTGAATTTTGGTTGAAAAGCGACAAGCTGAGCAAAACCACAATGAGGATGAATGGGATGAGTCCCTGTGATGATGTTCGTAACTGGAATGATGATAATGACTTCAGGAAATCACTATGAGATTAGTGGATTGTGCTGACAAATTGCTATTGTTAACACTTGACCCAGTGGATCAAGTTAAGGGATGACAAATTAAAAATCTATATAATTGAAATTCCTGTGGAGGACTCTTCACATGGAAATTTCGATCTAATGGACCATTATTGTGTTAAAGATATGAATGATATGATCTGAATGAATTGTTATCTAATGATGAGTTCTATATAAGGGATCTTTATCCCAGGATTCTGTTGGGTTGACCAGACTATAAGGGACCCCATAATCAGTTGGATCTTAAGGGAAAGAGTTGTCCTCTAGTTTGCGAGATGAGGACATCTCACGTTTTTTAAGTGAGGTAGGATGTAAGATTCCTCCCTTTAGCTTTTGAGGTGTACAAGTGTAAGAACCTCCCCTTATGATCTTATAATAATTCCCCTCTCTGAAATAAAAGAAAGATCAAGTTTTACCCTGTTTTGGCCTAGAGAGAGAAAATGTCTAGAGGAGGGAGGTATTCCAAAATTGAGATTTTTTTGGATATAAAAATCCTCGTAGTGTCTAAAATGGTTTTCCTTGAAACAGAAATTCAAAAAGAACTTTCCAATGTGCAATTGGAATTAATTGAAAATAGGTATAAAGGACCTTAGCCTAAGGGTCTAGATTTTCAGAAATTTTTGGATTATGGTCCAATTAAGGTTCCTATGGGCCAATAGGATCAATCAAAGTGTGGGTAGGAGATAAATCCAATTTATAAAAGAAAAATACCCAAAAATTAGTAAATGCTCACATAAGATGAAGAGTGGACTAAGGAGCAAAGAAAAGAATTAAAAAATTAAATTTTGACACCTCAGTGTGGGGATCTCCCCTCATGAATTAGGCACCTTTTTCTCATCATTACCCCCAATTTTTAATCAATAAAATGAGATATTTTCATCTCTCCTCTCTCCTGTTTCAAAACTAGATCCAAAAAGTAAGCTGAACTAACCCAAAAATGGTCAAAGTTTGACCAAACTGATCTGGAAAATTCTAGAATTAGTTTGCTTGGTTAGAGGCTCACTTTTTTCTATAAATAGAAGCCTCCCCCTTTGTAAAATCTTAATGGTGTTTATGCACTGTTACTCTACTCCTGTGTCCTGAGCCATCTACACTGAATTTTTTAATAATTCAATTGTTTTTGGCCTAATCATCTCCAGTGGCCACTATTGCTTCAAACAATAGTAGAACCCTCAATCCCTCAAGCCAAAGGAGAGCTTACAAGCTCCATGTAAGCTAATTTTCATACTTTGTTACAAATTTTAATGAAAAATCTATGGTTTTTCATTAAAATTTTACAAACCCTCAATCCCTCAAGCTCCATGTAAGCTAATGTTCATACTTTGTTACGAATTTTAATGAAAAATCTATGGTTTTCTTGATTTTTATGTTTTGCAAATGATTAAATTAAATTTAAATGCTATGCATTTGATGAAAAGGCCACCCCCTTCTCTTCTTTACATTCCAACCTTTCTTAATCTTAGAAAGATTAACTGAGTGATTAATTAAACTATTCTTATTGTTTACACTCTTGAATTTAGAAAATTGTGTAGATCAGAGTTCTTTAATTCTAAATTGGGTTAATTAAGTGAAGTGAAGAAAGATAAAAATGAGAAATGGTCAGCCATACAAAGGAGGTTATGGCAAAATTTTCCAGAATTTTTGTGAAAAAGAAAGTTTATTTTTATGTTATTCCAAAAGAGTAATTCCCACCATTTTTGCATCTAAAAGAAATATTCTAATTACTCCATGTACATATTCACCTATGAATATGCATGGATATCACTCATATTAATTATTAAATTTGATTTCTATGCATAGAAAGATGCATAAAGGAATTTTTTTAAATTATAAGTGTTATTCTTATTAAATTTTATTTCTATGCATAGAAAGATGCATAAGGATTTTTTTTTTACAAAAGTGTTATTCTTATTGAAATTGATTTCTATGCATAGAGAGCTGCATAAAGGATTTTTTTAAATTATAAAAGTGTTATTCTTATTAAATTTGATTTCTATGCATAGAAAGATACATAAAGGAAATTTTTCTATTATAAAAGCATTATTCTTATAAAAATTGATTTTTATGCATAAAAGGATTTTTTTAATAAAAGTGTTATTTCCATTAAAGTTGATTTTTATGCATAAATAGATGCATAAAGAATTTCTATATCAAAATTAGAATTCTCTTAATTCTATGTTTAAATTCTATGAGTATTTGATAGATGAATAATTAAATACTCTAAGAGAGAAATTTCTATCGTTTTATATTCACACGGATTGTAAAAAGAAAATTCAAGAAATCTATCGAGATCAAAATATTCAAGTAAATGATTAATTTATTCCTCATTGAAATTATTGGATATTTTATTTAAATTCAAAGATGAATTTTAGATAAATTTATTTTATCTATGAGAAATAATTAAATGGTAAAAGAGGAATCCTATGACATTTGGAATTCAATCATTTAGATGGGAAAAAAGAAATTCCTAGCATATTGAATTAATGGGTATTTTAATTTAAATGAATTTATTTTATGAGAAATAATTGATGATAAAAGAGAAATTCCCATGACATTGGAATGCAAATAATTAAATGCAAAAAGAGGAATTCCCATGGTGTTTGAGATCCATGAAATCAAATGGGAAGAAGAGGAATTTTTAGTATAATTCAATTTATGATTATTCATCAAAAGTGAAAATATGGGTAGAATTGATTTTTGTAAATCCCATGAATTCTTTTATTCAAAAGAGGAATATTGAATATAATTCAATTGAGGAATTTTAAAGGAATGTGAAAATAGTCGTCAAGAAAAAGAATCTTTATCTAAGCCAAGCAGTTGGCAGAAATTTAGAAAAAGTCCCATTATTGGTATCAAAGTAGAAAAGGCTACTAAATGGGAATAGGATGTGATAAGATGTAAACGAGATGGGATAGGATGTGAATGGATGTGATAAGATGTAAATGAGATGTGATAAGATGTAAATGAGATGTGATAAGATGTAAATGGGATGTGATAGGATGTGGTGTAATGAAAATGAATGTGGATGAGATGTGAAGTAAATAGATGTGGATGTGAATGATGAGATGAGAATGAGAAGAGAGGATATGTGAAAGGGTGAGATGGGAAGTAAATGGATGTGGATGTGTATGTGATGAAAATGGATGTGAATGTGTATGTGAAGAATGGATGTGGATGTGTATGTGAAAGAATGGATGTGGATTTATGTGAAAGAATGGATGTGGATGTGTATGTGAAAGAATGGATGTGGATGTATATGTGAAAGAATGGATGTAGATGTTTATGTGAAAGAATGTGATGTGATGTAAAGAGATGTGATGCGACATGAATATATGTGGATGTGAAGTGATAGATATGAATGTATGGATAGATGTGGGTAGTCATACATGTGAATGATTGGATGGATGTGGATGCATGAGATGAGATGTGTATGAATGAGACATGATGTGGATGTGATGTAATGTGGATGGGATGAATGAGATATGATGTGGATAGATGTGATGTGATATAATGTGGATAGAATGTATGTGATGGGATGGCGATGAGAATGAATATGATGGATATGAATGAATGTGATGTGATGGATGTGAATGGATGAAGTGATATGATGTGAAATGAATAGATGTGAGTGAATGAGATGTGATGTGAATCGGGATGTGAATGAATGAGATGTGATGTGAAATGGATGTGATGAGATGTGATGTAAATTGGGATAGATGTGAACGGATGATATGTGATGTGAAACGGGATAGATGTGAATGAATGAGATGTGATGTGAATGGATGAGACGTGATGGGATGTGAATCGGGATAGATGTGAATAAATGAGATGTGAGGTGAAATGGATGTGATGTGATGTGATGTGGATCGGGGTAGATATGAATGGATGAGATGTGAATGAATGTGATGTGATGAGATGTGGATATGGGTAGATGCGAGTGGATGAGATCTGATGAGGATAAATGAGAAAAGATGTGATGAGATGGAAAATGATGTGATTGGATGAAAATGATGTGATTGGATAAGAATGGGAACACATATGAAATGGATGTGGATTAAATAATGTGGATTGATGTGGAACAATGTGGAAAGACGAGAGTTCGTTATAGAAACTGTATTTATGACCTGTTTTTAAATGACTGTTTTATGTCAAGAATGCTGGGGAAGCATTTTGAAAGTCTTGTGAAGAGGTCGTGGAGACCTAAACTGATAAAGTTACAACAGCTGATTCAGAGAGTCAACGAAGGACGTCTCGCATAGCAAGGTCGGCGGCCGAGGTCTTGACTAGCCTTGGTTCGCTTTAAATGGTGAGCTTCCGGTACGGTGGATGAGGGACCAAGGAAGCGGCCTATGAGTGAAGCGCTAGGTGACCTGCGAAGGATCCTAGAGGGTGCTGACAATACGGTGCTCGGGCTCTGGGTCGCCAAAGATACCCACACGTGCATCGGGCGGGGGAAGATATTGAAACAAGGAGTAAGAGTTGTTTTCTGAATTCGGGCATGGATCTGGTTGATTGACCTTGCTGGTCCTCAACGGATGAGTCCATGGCTCTTTTATATGGATCTGTTGGTTGATCTTTATGATCTTTAATGGAGATTCCATTTTGATTTTTATAAGTGAATATATTGCCAGGTACTATGAGCTAGGGCATGTGGTGAGCTTTCTAGTTTGCCAATGATGCCATAGGTACACCAATGAGGAATGATTGGAAATTACGATTCAACCGGATATTTTGGAGGATTATGATCAGTAAAACTATGGTTTCATTAAATGATGTTTTAAAGACAGTTGAATCTATGAAAAAGGCAATTTTATATTGGGTGTGTAAGTGGTGTGACTAGTTCTAAGTTTGCATGAATATCCGGCTAGGGGGCTTGGGAACTCTTTTCCCTGGTACCCAGGACAAAACCTAACCAAATTCCTAATTGGATCCCATCACTATAGTGGTTGGGCGGGTTGGCTAACCCATGGGACTGGATGGTAGGCTAGACTGATGGATCCCTAAAATGAGACTAAATTCTGTTATGGTACGATAGATGAAGTAAATCTCGGATAAAAATTGTTCTATGGAAAAGAATCAATGATTGTGCCTCTCAATGAGGAAAAAAGCGTTGGTCTCTATGATTCAAGGGCAAGTTTCTTCCTTGATCTGACCGAGTATCTTTACAGGTTCGGTCAGATCAATTTGGTTAGTGATGACCTTGACTACGTTAGAGTAAAAATATCTTGGAGGAATCGCCCGTGTTTTCTGGGCGAGGGAAGTTTTTTCCGGGTTCGTCACGGTTTTGGAAGAACCGAGGGATTAGTCTCTTGTCCGGATATCCTTGGGCGAGGCCCCAAGTGAGGGACCTTGTCCCACGCAAGAAGTGCTACTTTCGCTGCTAGCACCCAAAAATATTCGTTGTGTGGAGGAGGGGACATGGATTTTTCATTGAGAATGGCAGTGGTGGCATTCTCTCCTTTCACATGCCTTGCGAATGGCATTGGTGCCATTCAATCTTTCAATCAAGGTGATGGAAGGCCTTGATAATGGCACCATTGCCATTCTTCCTTGAATGTAAGGTAGAATGGAAATGGTGCCATTCTTCGCTTCAAGGTGATGGAGGGCCTTGAGAATGGTACCACTGCTATTCTTCCTTCAGTGGAAGGGAGTGGCAATGGTTTCATACTACCCTTGATGATGATGGGAGGTCCACTGCCATTTTTCCTTGAATGTAAGGGAGATGGTAGGCCTTGAGAATGGAACCAATGACATTATTCCTATAATGTAAAGGAGAATGGAAGTGGTACCATTCTCCACTTCGAGGTGATAGGATGGGAGGCCTTGAGAATGGCACCATTGCAATTCTCCCCATGAAGTGATGGGAGGCCTTTAGAATGGCACTAGTGTCATTCTTCTTAGAATGTAAGTGGGAATGACACCACTGCCAGCCTTCCTTGAATGTAAGGGATAATGGAAATGGTGCCATTCCCCTCCTTGAAGGTGATGGGAGGCTTTGAGAATGGCGCCATTGCCATTCTTCTTTGAATGAAAGGGGAGAATGGTGGTGGTGCTATTCTCACCTTCAATAAAGGTGATGGGCGGCTCTGAGAATGGCAACCACTATCATTCTTCCTTGAATGTAAGGGGGAATGGTAGTGGTGACATTCTAGGGAGGCCTTGAGAATGGTAGTGGTCCCATTCTCCCTTTTCAGGTGATGGAAGGCCATGAGAATGGCAGTGGTGCCATTCTCCCCTTGAATCAAGTTAATGGGAGGCTTTGAGAATGGCATCACTCCCATTCTTCCTTGAATGTAAGGGGGAATGGCACCACTACCAACCTGCCTTGAATGTAAGGGAGAATGGCACTGGTGCCCTTTTCTCCTTTTTGGATGATGGGATGGGAGGCCTTGAGAATGGCACCACTGCCACTCTCCCCACCATGAAGTGATAGGAAGCATTGAGAATGGTACTAGTTCCATTCTTCCTAGAATGTAACGGAGAATGGCACCACTGCCTTTCTTACTTGAATGTAAGGGAGAATGGGAGTGGTGCCATTCCCCCCCTTGAGGGTGATGGGAGGCCTTGAGAATGGCTTCAATGCCATTCTTCCTTGAAACAAAAGGGGAGAATGGTGGTGGTGCCATTATCCCCTTCAGTTAAGGTGATGGGAGGCCTTGAGAATGGCACCCACTGCCATTCCTCCTTGAATGTAAGGGGAAATGGTAGTGGTGCCATTTTACCCTGCAAGATGATGGGATGGGATGCCGTGAGAATTCTTATTTGAATGTAAGGGAGAATGGCAGTGGTGCCATTCCCCCCTTGAAGGTGATGGGAGGCCTTGAGAATGGCACCAGTGCCATTCTTCCTTGAAACGAAAGGGGAGAATGGCAGTGGTGCCATTATCCCCTTCAATCAAGGTGATGGGAGGCCTTGAGAATGGCACCACTGCCATTCCTTCTTGAATGTAAGGGGAAATAGTAGTGGTGCCATTCTAACCTGCAAGATGATAGGATGGGAGGCCATGAGAATGGCATTGGTGCTGTTATCTCCTTTTAGGTGATGGAAGGTCTTGAGAATGGCAGTGGTGCCATTCTCCCCTTCAATCCAGTTGGTGGGAGGGTTTGAGTATGGCATCAATCTCATTCATCCTTGAATGTAAGAGGGAATGGTAGTGGTTCCTTGAATGTAAGGGGGAATGGTAGTGGTTCCCTTTTCCAATTCAAGGTGATGGGAGGCCTTGATAATGGCACCACTTCCATTCTTCCTTGAATGTAAGGGACAATGGCAATGTTTTCATTATCCCCATGAAGGTGACGGGAGGCCTTGAGAATGGCACCACTACCATTCTTCCTTGAATTAAAGGGGAGAATGGCAGTCGTGCCATTCTCCCCTTCAAGTTGATGGGAGGACTTGAGAATGGCATCCACTTCCATTCTTCCTTGAAAGTAAGGAAGAATGGTAATGGTTCCATTCTACCCTTCAAAATGATAGGATGGGAGGCCTTGAGAATGGCAGTTGTGCCGTTCTCTCCTTTCACGTGCCCTGCGAGAATGGCATTGGTGCCATTCTATCTTTCAATCAAGGTGATGGGAGGCCTTGATAACGCCACCATTGTCATTCTTCCTTGAATGTAAGGAAGACTAGAAATGGTGCTATTCTCCACTTCAAGGTTGTAGAAGGCGTTGACAATGGCACCATGCCTTTTCTTCCGCGAATGTAAGGGATAATGGTAATGATTTCGTTCTACTGAGGATGATGGAAGGCCCACTGCCATTCTTCCTTGAGCGTAAGGGAGATGGTAGGCCTTGAGAATGGAACCACTCACGTTATTCCTTTAATATAAGGGAGAATATAAGTGGTGCCATTCTCCACTTCACGGTGATGGGATGGGAGGCCTTGAGAATGGCACCATCGCCATTCTCCCCATGAAGTGATGGGAGGCCTTGAGAAGGGCACCATTGTCATTCTTCCTAGAATGTAAGTGAGAATGTCAACACTGCCATTTTTCCTTGAATGTTAGGGAGAATGGAAATAGTGCCACTCCCCTCCTTGAAGGTGATGGGTGTCTTTGATAATGGCACCACTGCCATTCTTACTTGAATGTACAGGGAGAATGGCGGTGGTGCCATTCTCACCTTCAATCAAGGTGATGGGAGGCCTTGAGAATGGTAGCCACTATTATTCTTCCTTGAATGTAAGAGGAATGGTAGTGGTGCCATTCTAGGGAGGTCTTGCGAATGGCAAGGGTATCATTCTCCCTTGAATCAAGTTGATGCGAGGCTTTGACAATGGCATCACTCCCATTATTCCTTTTGAATGTAAGGGGGAATGGCACCACTGCCAACCTGCCTTGAATGTAAGGGAGAATGGCAGTGGTGCCCTTCTCTCCTTTTTTGGTGATGGGATGGGAGGCCTTGAGAATGGCACCACTGCCACTCTCCCATGAGGTGATAGGAAGAATTAAGAATGGTACCAATGCCATTCTTCCTAGAATGTAAGGGAGAGTGGCACCACCTCCATTCTTACTTGAATGTAAGAATGGAAGTGGTGAATGACACCACTACCACTCTCCCTTACATTCTTCCTAGAATGTAAGGGAGAGTGGCACCACTTCCATTCTTACTTGAATGTAAGGGAGAATGGTAGTGGTGTCATTCCCCTCCTTTAAGGTGATGGGAGGCCTTGGAATGGCACCACTTACTTGAATGTAAGGGAGAATGGTAGTGGTGTCATTCCCCTCCTTTAAGGTGATGGGAGGCCTTGGAATGGCACCAGTGCCATTCTTCCTTGAAAGGAAAGGGAAGAATGGCGGTGGTGCCATTCTCTCCTTCAATCAAGGTGACGGGAGGCCTTGAGAAGGTAGCCACTGCCATTCCTCCTTGAATGTAATGGGAAATAGCATTGGTGCCATTCTACCTTACAAGATGATGGGATGAAAGGTCGTGAGAATGGCATTGGTGCTATTGTCTCCTTTTAGTTGATGGAAGGACTTGAGAGAGGCAGTGGTGCCATTCTCCCCTTAAATCCAGTTCATGGGAGGCTTTGAGATTGGCATCATTTCCATTCATCCTTGAATGTAAGGGGGTGGTTGCAAGATCAGGGTGCCCAGTTTTGTCCACTCAGGCACCCTGTAAACAGTAAAAAAACAGGCATTTGTTTACCTTTAGTGGCTAATCTCTCCTAGTAAATGAAGGAATTTCGTTTCAAGTTCTTTTGTTGGAACATCATATTCAAAGTTAGAAATATAGTTACATAATTTGATTAAGCATTAGATAGTCAAAAGTCCTCATTTTCTTAGGTACAAAGTCAATGTATACACCCTGTCCCAAATTTGAGCTGATTCCATAAAATGCTAATATCTTTTACATATAAACTCATATGAGATTCCCACTTTGTACCTTAGATCTTCACATAATATGGAGCTTAACTTGATTTTTTGAGAAAATTTTAAGATATTTATCTATTTTCTTTAAATATTTCAAGGTCTTTAAAGTGTTATAGTATACGCCACTTTTTGTACCCACAATAGCTACCACTTAAAATCCTCAATCTTGTAGATCAAAAGAGTGGGTAGATACTGAGACATTAGTAGAATGTGGTGGTTAGTAAAAATTGCAAATCCAATGGTTGGATTTTTAATGATCTCTTTTTCAAAATTCTTCCAGACTATCAGAAGGCCTGCAAATATTAATAATCTAATTAGTAAAATTACATTTTTGATGTAAATCATCTAAAACCTATAGGGACTAGTGTACTTGTGATGGTGCATCTATGGAAAAATAAATTGGATCACTCTAAGTATGGAAAGATCATTTGTTTATCATTTCATCATATTTTTTAATTACTTTTGATTAATTAGACTAATTTATATTAATTTAAATTATATTGGGTTAATTTAAGGGCAAGCATATTTTCTATTATTTGCTTGATCTCATTTTAAGTACCTTGCCCCCCAAAATTTGCTCTCCAAGCATTGTCCCAGTCCAGCAGAAACTGGATAAAACTGGGTACCCTGATCTTGCAACAACCCAAGGGGGAATGGCACCACTACCATCCTGCCTTGAATGTAAGGGGGAATAGCAGCGGTTCCCTTCTCCAATTCAAGGTGATGGAGGCCTTGATAATTGCACCACTTCCATTCTTCCTTGAATGTAAGGGACAATGGCAATGTTTTCATTATCCCCATGAAGGTGACGAGAGGCCTTGAGAATGGCACCACTACCATTCTTTCTTGAATTAAAGGGGAGAATGGCAATCATGCCATTCTCCCCTTCAAGCTCATAGGAGGACTTGAGAATGGCATCCACTTCCATTCTATCTTGATTGTAAGGGAGAATGACAGTGGTGCCATTCTAACCTTCAGAATGATAGGATGGGAGGCCTTGAGAATGGCAGTGGTGGGGTGATGTGATGAAAAAACAATATCTTTCATTTTCAACTTTGTATATAGTTTTGTGGCTTTGCAATGCTAATAAGATGGAAGCTTGTCCAAGAAGATTGCGGCAGGCCCGTAATAAAATGACATCATGGCGGCGGCTTAGCGGCTACCCCGATGATGTCTCTCATCAATATTTTGCATTTCCGAAAGTTTGTGTAATTTGTGGATGTGCCCATTGTAAATACCAAGTATGTTCTGTAAAAGCTTTGGTATGGTTGTATAGGTGAGTTATGTGGAAAATAAAAGTGGGCCTAAATGTATGCATGGCTCACCCTTGTAATATTTAAATGCTATTTGCCACAAGCTAGCATGTAGAAGGCATGGGGAGAATTGTGTGTAGGTGCATAATTAGGGAAGATTCTTCTAGAAATCCTACATGGATGAGGATCCTTTTGACATTTGTAAAGTGAAGGTGCCACATAGGTACCCACTTGGCTACAACCTTGTCTCATGCAAGTACCTTTAGTCAAAGATCTCCAAATAAAAAATTAGAAAAAAGACTTTGCCTAAAGAGACATTTCATGTGACCTCCTCACATGTGTTATGGGAGGTGGAAGGATTCTACAATTTTAACTTGTAAAAAGGTGAGAGGGGGTCAATTTCCCATCTCCCTTTCAAATCAATGAGTGAAGCCTCTACAATTGAGGTTTTAAGCATTCTTGTGTCATTAGCACTCTCCCAATTCTCTTAATCCTCTTCCCAAGATACTCTCTTTGCATATGTAGGCTTACTTAGAACTAGCTCCCACAAGGACTTACCCTAAGATTGGAACTCTTGATGATCGAAACTAAGGGAGATAAGGAGTTATTATCTCAGTGGGCCTATGACTTATCAAGGTAGCCCTTGCCTTATTACCGCCCTCCTTTGGAGGTACCAATGGTTTTAGTGGTAATAAGCATGTGGAAAGACTTTGGAAGCCATGGGTAAATTTGCGTCGTCCACTGCGCAATGTCAATCCTCTCTAGTTTGTATCATGAACGAGATGAAAGGCATGGACTTTGCTAAGTTGGAGTCTCAAAATGCAAAGAGGAATGCAGTTTTGGTGGTTTTCACCCCTACTTTCTATTGGTAATTACTATTTTCTTGGGTGATCTTTTCTAAAATTATTTATATGTTTAGAAATCTCTTTCAAATATCTTTCCATATGTGTAATCAATTATTCCATCTCATGTTAAAATGATGATCAAAATCTCTCCCAAAATTGCTAGCTTAAAGTCATTTTTTTGAACAACTTTCTTTGTCGTTAGTAAAATGCCCATAACTTTTCACTCGGTTTTCCGTTTTCAAAAGTTTTTTATATAGACCTGAAGCTCTTATCAAGCTCTACGCATCTATGGAGTCTAATTTAAGTGAAGCCATAAGGATTGCAAATAGCAATTCTCTATTTTTTGTTGTTTTTTCTCTTAATCATCTTGCCCATGTGAAACCCCATGTATTTAAATCATTTGTAACCTATTTCTACTACCATTCACTTGCCAATGGACCATAATACACTAGAAGTGTTTGGAATTGCCTTGCATCCTACATAATTAGAAGGTCCTCATATGGCATGACTTTAAATGCTACTTCAGTCCAAGTAGATGCTAATGAAAGGAGGGGAGATTAGAACCATACGTACATAGATAAGAGACATTACACCAATGAAAATGTAGCTTGGCTTACAAATAGTTCAAGGGGAGTATATGGTGTAGAGCCCAATTGTGTTTTTTAAGGGAGTGCATAGATTGTGAGGACTATATGGGCTGACATTCTCAACATTCTGTAGTAGTTGTTGCTACACATTCTCTAAGAGCTAGAGAGGAGATTCTTGTTAATTACTCATTTTGTGGACCTCTTTGTGATCGAAGCAGACATGAGAGATAACCATTAAATGTACCCGATGTCTATATATTTGTTTTTCTCTAGGGAGATAGGAAGTGGGATTGTCTCTTGTCCTCATTTAGCACCAAAATCTCTTCTTCCTTCTTCAACACAGGTTCTAAAGAAGTGACCGAAATAAACCCCCAATTTTGTGTCACATCTTTTGGTGGAGACGGCGGGTAGGTTTGTCTTTGGTTTTTTTTAACCTGCCTTACCTAACGGTCTTTGTGAATGGGTCAATAAATACTTCATAATGGTGAGGATACCGTTGGAGGAGATTGCCACCTAGCTTCGAGAATTGGAAAAAAGTGAAGGAGATCATCAAGCAATTTGATTAGTAATCATAATCATTGCTTTCATGTTTTCCTTATTAAATACCCTCATGAGTCGTCGATGACAACAAGCTATACCATGATAGCATGGGGTTTGGTGACTACAATAGCTTCATGGCGTGTACACCAGTGTTGGTGGGTCACATAATGGTGAGGATACTAGTTGAGGAGATTGCCACCCAGCTTCGAGAATTGGAAAAAAGTAAAGGAGATCATCAAGCAATTTGATTAGTAATCATAATCATTGCTTTCATGTTTTCCTTATTAAATACCCTCATGAGTCGTCGAATGACAACAAGGTATACCATGATAGCATGGGGTTTGGTGACTACAATAGCTTCATGGTGTGTAGACCAGTGTTGGTGGGTCAATGTTGATGATACCTTTGAGAATGTACATGTTGATGTTTTTTCCTTCTTTTGTAATTATGCAGATAAGGAGGAGTATCATTCAAGTTGCTATGTTCATTACCCATTGTAAGAAGGATTCACTTGAATTGCATTCACACCCAATGGATTCCTCATACTTGTGGGTCATTTAGGTTCAATGATATTGTCAAAGATCACATGGTGGAAAAAATTTGTGAAGGGATTCATAGTCACAAGCTAGTATTGTGCTTGAACAAAGTGCCAAGGTTTGTGCGTTTCTTTCCCAATCGCAAAGATGCTTAACATTCCAGTATTCCATGGAGGTGAAGGAGAATATCCAAGGGCCTACCTGCAAGAGTGTGAGGTCCCGGTCTCCACCGCGCAACGGATTCGGGGTACTAGTAGCATTGGAAATAGCACATCGTGCGCGGGGTAGGGGTCTCACACTCGCGGGGCCTCGCCCACCACGGATATCCGGACAAGAGACTAATCCGTCGGTTTGTCCAAAACCGAAACCGAAAAAACTTCCTTTACCTGGAAAGCACGAGCGATTCCACCAAGATAACTCTTTACTCTAACGTAGTCAAGATCATTACTGATCAAACTGATCTGACTGCACCTCTAACGGTACTTGGTCAGATCAAGGAAGAAACTTGCACTTGGATCATTGGGATCAACGCTTTTTTCCCCATCAAGAGGCACAGCCGTTGATTCCTATCCATAGAACAATTACTATTCGAGATTTACTTCATCTATCGTAATAATAGAAATTAAATCTCGATTTACAGATCCATTAGTCCAGCCTAACCCCATCCAGTCCCATGGGTTAGCCAACCGCCCAACCACTGTAGTGATGGGATCCAATTAAGAATTTGGTTAGGTTTTGTCCCGGGTACCAAGGAAAAGGGTTCCGAGGCCCCCTAGCCGGAAGTTCATGCAAACATAAAACTAGTCACACCACTTACACACCCAATATGAAATTGCTTTTTTCTTAGCATTAGCTAACTTTAAAACAAACCTTTAATGAAACCATTATGTCACTGATGACAATCCTCAGTCTTTGGTTGAATCCTTATTTCCAGTCATTCATTCATCGGTATACTTATGGTATCATTGGTAACCAGAACGCTCATCACCTGTTTACTCAGGGGCCTTTTCCATAGTTCCTAGCTCATAGTAACCGGCAATATATTCATATAATAGAATGGAATCTCCGTGGAAGATCAGCAAGATCAACCCACAGATCCATATAAAAGAGCCATGGACTCATCTGTTGAGGACCAGCAAGGTCAATCAACCAGATCCATGCCCGGTTTCAGAAAACAACTCTTACTCCTTGTTCCAATATCTTCCACGACGCACGTGTGGGTATCTTCGGCAACCCAGAGCCCGAGCACCATATGGTCAGCACCCTCTAGGATCCTTCGTAGGTGACCTAGCGCTTCACTCATAGGTCACTTCCTTGGTCCCTAATCCACCGTACCGGAAGCTCACCATTTAAATCGAACCGAGGCTGGTCAAGACCTCGACCGACCTTGCTACGCGAGACGTCCTCCATTGACTCTCCGTCAGCAGTTGCAACTTTATCAGTTAGGTCTCCTTGACCTTAATCCACAAGACGGTCAAAATGCTTCCCCAGCATTCTTGACATAAAACATTCATTTACAAACAGTTCACAAAATACAGTTTCCATATCGAACTCTCGTCTTTTCCATTTTATCCTCCTTAGTCCACATTACTTATTCCACATCCCATTCATATGTATTCATCATCATCTATTCACTCATATCGATGACACATTATTTCCCATACACATTCACATTCATTATTCTACATACACATCCATGCATACATCCATTTTCACATCCTCATTCATACATCCACTTCCACATACATACATCCACATCCACATTCACATTCATACATACACATCCACATCCACATTCACATTCATACATACATATCCGTATCTACATCCATATTACATCCACTCGCCCTACACATTCCATATACATCTTATCATATCCTATCACATCTTATACACATCTTATCACATCTCATACACCTCTTATCACATCTTATCACTTCCCATACGCATCTTATCACATATTATCACATCTCATACACCTCTTATCACGTCTTATCACATTTCATATCTTTTTATAGAATACAAGAGAATTCTTATATTTGATATAAGATTTCTCTACATTTTTATTTATGCATAAATTCCATTTCAGGAGACTAACACTTTCGAATTAAAAATCAATCTTTTATGCATCTTCCTATGCATAATTTTATTTTGAATGAAAATGACACTTTTGAATTAAAATTCAATCTTTTATGCATCTTCCTATGCATAAATTCAATTTGGATGAGAATTGACATTTTTGAATTAAAAATCCATCTTTTATGCATCTTCCTATATGCATAAATTCAATTTGGATGAGAATAACGCTTTTGAATTGAAATCTTATTCTTTTATGCATCTTCTTGTGCATAAACTCAATTTAGATGAGAATGACACTTTGAATTAAAAATCAAACTTTTATGCATCTTCTTATGCATAAATTCAATTTGGTAGGAATTACACTTTTAGAATAAAAGAATTTCTCTTATGCATCTAAGTTATGCATAAAATCCATTTATAATGAAAATCATACTTTTAGTATAAAAAGAATATCTTTTATGCATACCTCTATGCATGAAATCCATTATGATAAAAGTAACACTCTTACAATAAAATAATCAACTTTTATGCATACCTCTATGCATGAAATTCAATTATGATAAAAGTCACACTTTTATAATAAAATAATCAACTTTTATGCATACCTTTATGCATGAAATTCAATTATGATAAAAGTCACACTTTTATAATAAAATAATCAACTTTTATGCATACCTTTATGCATGAAATTCAATTATGATAAAAGTCACACTTTTATAATAAAATAATCAACTTTTATGCATGAAATTCAAATATGATAAAAGTAACACTTTTGATATAAAAATTTATCCATTATGCATACTTCTATGCATGAAATAAAAATGATAAAAGTAACACTTTTGATATAAAAATTTATCCTTTATGCATACTTCTATGCATGAAAATAAAAATGATAAAAATAACACTTTTGATATAAAAATTTATCCTTTATGCATACTTCTATGCATGAAAATAAAATTTGATAAAAGTAACACTTTTGATATAAAAATTTATCCTTTATGCATACTTCTATGCATGAAAATAAAAATGATAAAAATAACACTTTTGATATAAAAATTTATCCTTTATGCATACTTCTATGCATGAAAATAAAAATTGATAAAAGTAACACTTTTGATATAAAAATTTATCCTTTATGCATACTTCTATGCATGAAAATAAAAATGATAAAAGTATCACTTTTGATATAAAAATTTATCCTTTATGCATAATATAAAAATTTAATTTCTCCATGATTACAATGAAATTCTTTTAATTAATCTAGGATGATAATTCCTAGAATATGGTAGGAAGTCCTCTTTTCATGCTTTGAATGAAATTATTTTATGTGTAAATTTTTACAAAAATTTGCCATAGCTCCGCTGCTATGACTGATAAATCTCAATTATTTTAAAAGATAAAGCTTATCTTTAAGGGAATGATTAGAATGATCCCTAATTGGATCATTAATCCATAATGGATTGAATAAAAAGTAATCATGAAATACATAAACTAAAAGCATAGAAAAAAAACCATTAATTTAGTGTCAAGCATAGATTAATCTTGGATTAAGGAAAAGCTTTATGAAAAACTTCATTTGGATTGAGAATGGGTCATGAGTATGACCATTTCTTGAGTGAGAGAGAGAAATTACATAAAAACCATTAGAATTTAAACATAAATAGAAATTTATGTAATTCTTTACTATCATTAATCAATTAACTTCAATAGCATTCATCAAATTATGTAACTCTTCACTACTATTCATCAATTAACTTCAATAGCATTTAAAAACCATACCAATTAAGCTTCTCAAGCTTGAGAGGGGTTGAGAAGAGAGAAACATTGAGAAACTATAGAAAAGATCAATATTCACTAATTACCTTACAAATTGCTTGATTCTTTGTTCACGGTAAAGGCCCCCAACCAATCAATTAGTTTAGTATGTTGATGGAGCCACCAATGGGGATTGAAGAAAGAAGGAAGTGTCAAAAACTAGTGAATTAATGAATTCACAGTTCTTGGCTTAGGTGAAGTAGAATAACAATGCATTAAACATTGTTGAGTTTCAACAAAGGGGAAGGCCTCTATTTATAGAAAAAAGTGAATTCCTAACCAAACAAACTGATTCTAGAATTTTCCAACTCAGTTTGGTCAATTTTTGACCATTTTTAGGTCAGTTGAGCTAACTTTTTGTAACTAGACTTGAATTAGGAGAGAGGAGAGATGAAATATCTCAATTTTTATGAGTTTTAAACTCATTCAAGCATGTGAAATATGCACCTCCTTTAAAGAACTCCCCTTCCTTACATATGTGTCAAAATGGAATCATTATACTCAAAATATCTCATATTTTAATATTGCTCATAGTTTTTTACTAATAAACCTTGTACATTTTCAACTCTTCATCTTATGACACCGATTCTCACTTCTGAACTCATTGTTCTAAATCCTTAAAACAGGTGGGACTCCTGAGAAGTATTCTAGGGAAAGGGTCTTCCTTTTTTAAACAGAAACTTTCTTTTATTTTAGAGAGGGAATAATTATAAGATCAGAAACGGAGATTCTTACTCCTGTATACCTCGAAGGCTGGGGAGGAATCTTACATTCTACCCCACTTAAAAAAGTGCGAGATGTCCTCATCTCACAAGGTAGAGGACAGCTCTTTTTCTTAAGATCCAATTTTATTCAGGGGTTTCTTATATTCTGGTCAACCCAACAGAATACTGGGATAAATATCCCTTATATAGAACTCATAATTAAATAACAATTCATTCAGATCTTATCATTCATATCTTTAACATGATAATGGTTCATTAGACCGAAAAATTTCCTTCTGAACATTCCTCCACGGGAATTTCAGTCAAGCAAGTTCTCAATTTGTCATCCCTTAACTTGATCTACCGATCAAGTGTTAACAGTAACAATTTGACAGCACAACCCACTAATCTCATAGTGATTTGCTGAATTCATTATCATCATTCTAGTTATGAATATCATCATAGGGACTCGTCCCATTCCTCCTCATTGTGGTTTCATTATATTTCAACTAAATTTCTGAAATCATCATTTTTCAATCAAAATTTTCAATCAGAATCCAAATCAATTCATCAATTCTCAAACAGAATTAAAAATCATATCAACCACATTCAAAATCATCATCTGGATAGCATTAACGCTTATAATTTCAAGTCATAGACTTACTCGTATATACTGTCAGTAAAGAGCTACAGTTATACTCTCGGTATATACAGTAGTCACGGTCTACCATCATGTCTAGGCCTCAAGCAAGTCAAGGATTCTATATAATTGCCGTATTTCCATCTGAAGACCCAATTACCAAATTACGAATTTCAGTTTGAATATCAAATTGTATGAACTTTTTTTTTTGTGCTTCTTGATAAAATTTTGACATATTTGGTTTCTCAATTGATCTTTATTAGCCAAATGCTCTGATACCAACTGTGAGATCCCTGTTCCCACCGAGCAACGGATTCAGGATACTGGCAGCGGAAGTAGCACTTCTCGCGCGGGACAGGGGTCCCACATTCGGGGCCTCACCCACGGATATCCGGATAAGAGACTAATCCGTCGGTTGTTCCAAAACCGAACCCGAAAAAACTTCTTTTACCGGAAAGCACTTTTACTCTAACGTAGTCAAACCCTTACTGATCAAACAGATCCGACTGTATCTATAAAGATACTTGGTCAGATCAAGGAAGAAACTCATTGGAATCAATGCTTTTTTCCCCATCAAGAGGCACAGCCGTTGATTCCTATCCATAGAACAATTACTATCCGGGATTTGCTTTATCTATCGTAGTAACAGAATTTGAGTCTCGATTTACGGATCCATCAGTCCAGCCTAACCCCATCCGATCCCATGGGTTAGCCAACCGCCCAACCACTGTAGTGATGGGATCCAATTAAGAATTTGGTTAGGTTTTGTGCCCGGGTACCAAGGAAAAGAGTTCCAAGGCCCCCTAGCCGAAAGTTCATGCAAAATAAAACTAGTCACACCACTTGCACACCCAATATGAAATTGCCTTTTCACAGATTCAACTAGTTTTAAAAAAATCCTTTAATAAAACCATAGTATCACTGATCACCATCTTCCAAATTAACCGGTTGATTCAATTTCCCATCATTCCTTCATCAAAGTATCTATGGCATCATTGGCAACTAGAATGGTCACCACCTGTCCACTCAGGGGCCGTTTCAATAGTTCCTAGCCCATAATACTCGGTAATATAATCACTTATCAAGATGGACTCTCATTGAAGATCAGCAAGATCAACCAACAGATCCATATAAAGAGCCATGGACTCATCCGTTGAGGACCAACAAGGTCAGTCAACCAGATCCATGCCCGGTTTCAGAAAACAACTCTTACTCCTTGTTCCAATATCTTCCTCGACGCACGCGTGGGTATCCTGGGCAACCCAGAGCCCAAGCACCGTATGGTCAGCACCCTCTAGGATCCTTCGTCTCACAGGTGACCTAGCGCTTCACTCATAGGCCGCTTCCTTGGCCCCTCATCCACCGTATCGGAAGCTCACCATTTTAATCGCACCGAGGCTGGTCAAGACCTTGGCCGACCTCGCTACGCGAGACGTCCTCCATTGACTCTCCGTCAGCAGTTGCAACTTTATCAGTTAGGTCTCCACGACCTTAATCACAAGATGGTCAAAATGCTTTCCCAGCATTCTTGACATAAAACAGTTATTTACAAACAGTCACAAAATACAGTTTCTATATTAACTCTCATTTTTCCACATTATCTCTCATCAATCCACATTGCTTATTCCACATTCCAGTTATATGTGTACTCATCCCATCACATCATTTTCCATCTCATCACTTCAGATTCCTTCACATCACATATCATATATTCACATCCATACATATATCCACATCCACATCCATACATCCACATCTACATCCATGCATCTATTTTCACATCCACATCTACATGCACATTCATGCATCCTCATCCATACATCCACATCTACATGCTCATTCACATCCATACATCCACATCTATATGCTTACATTCACATCTACATGCATACATCCACATCCCATCCATGCATCTACATCGACATCCTCATTTACATCCATACATCCACATTCACACTCACATCTACATGCATACATCCATACATACACATCCACATTTACATCCATATTCTAACCCTATCACAACCCATATACATCTTATCCCATCACATACACTTCTTACCTCATCCCATACACATTCTTTCACTTCTTAACTCATCTTATCACATCCTAACTCATCTCTTATGCATACCTCTATGCATGAAATTCAATTATGCTAAAAGTAACTCTTTTATAATAAAATATTCATCTCTTATGCATACCTCTATGCATGAATTTCAATTATGCTAAAAGTAAGTCCTTTATAATAAAATATTCATCTCTTATGCATACCTCTATGCATGAATTTCAATTACGCTAAAAGTAACTCTTTTATAATAAAATATTCATCTCTTATGCATACCTCTATGCATGAATTTTAATTATGCTAAAAGTAACTCTTTTATAATAAAATATTCATCTCTTATGCATACCTCTATGCATGAAAATCAATTATGCTAAAAGTAACTCTTTTATAATAAAATATTCATCTCTTATGCATACCTCTATGCATGAATTTCAATTATGCTAAAAGTAACTCTTTTATAATAAAATATTCATCTCTCGTGCATACCTCTATGCATGAATTTCAATTATGCTAAAAGTAACTCTTTTATAATAAAATATTCATCTCTTATGAATACCTCTATGCATGAATTTCAATTATGCTAAAAGTAATTCTTTTATAATAAAATATTCATCTCCTATGCATACCTCTATGCATGAAAATCAATTATGCTAAAAGTAACTCTTTTATAATAAAATATTCATCTTTTATGCATACCTCTATGCATAAAATTCAATTATGTTAAATGTAAAACTTTTATAATAATATATTTATCTTTTATGCATAATATAAATTTTTTTTTTCCATGATTACTATGAAATTCTTTCAATTAATCTAGGATGATAATTCCTAGAATATGGCAGGAAATCCTCTTTTCATGCTTTGAAATGAAATTATTTTATGTGTAAATTTTTATGAAATTTTGCCATAGCTCCACTACTATAACTAATAAATCTCAATTATTTTAAAAGATAGGTTATCTTTAAGAAAATGATTAGAATGATCCCTAATTGGATCATTAACCCTTAATGGATTAAATCAAAATTATCATAAACTAAAAGCATAGATTAAAAAAACTATTAATTTATTCTCAAGCATAGATTAATCTTGGATGAAGAAAAAGCTTTATGAAAAGCTTCATTTGAATTGAGAATGGGTCATGAGTATGACCATTTCTTAAGTGAGAGAGAGAGAAAACCATTAGAATTAAACATAAATAAAAATTTATGTAATTATTTACTATCATTAATTAATTAACTTCAATAGCATTTCAAAAACCATACCAATTAAGCTTCTCAAGCTTGAGTACATCCACTTCCACATACATACATCCATATCCGTATCTACATCCATACATCCACATCCACAACTACATTCATATCCATACATCCACATCCACATCCACATTCACATTCATACATACACATCCACATCCACATTCACATTCATACATACATATCCGTATCTACATCCATATATCCATATTACATCCATTCTCGCCCTACACATTCCATATACATCTTATCATATCCTATCACATCTTATCACATCTCATACACCTCTTATCACATCTTATCACTTCTCATACGCATCTTATCACATCTCATACACCTCTTATCACGTCTTATCACATTTCATATTTTTTTATAGAATACAAGAGAATTCTTATATTTGATATAAGATTTCTCTACATTTTTATTTATGCATAAATTCCATTTAAGGAGACTAACACTTTCGAATTAAAAATCAATCTTTTATGCATCTTCCTATGCATAATTTCATTTTAAATGAAAATGAAACTTTTGAATTAAAATTCAATCTTTTAGGCATCTTCCTATGCATAAATTCAATTTGGATGAGAATTGACATTTTTGAATTAAAAATCCATCTTTTATGCATCTTCCTATGCATAAATTCAATTTGAATGAGAATAACGCTTTTGAATTGAAATCTTATTCTTTTATGCATCTTCTTGTGCATAAATTCAATTTAGATGAGAATGACACTTTGAATTAAAAATCAAACTTTTATGCATCTTCTTATGCATAAATTCAACTTGGTAGGAATTACACTTTTAGAATAAAAGAATTTCTCTTATGCATCTAAGTTATGCATAAAATCCATTTATGATGAAAATCACACTTTTAGTATAAAAATAATATCTTTTATGCATACCTCTATGCATGAAATCCAATATGATAAAAGTAACACTCTTACAATAAAATAATCAACTTTTATGCATACCTCTATGCATGAAATTCAATTATGATAAAAGTCACACTTTTATAATTGTTCATAGTGGAGGCCCCCAACCAATCAATTGGTTTAGTATGTTGATGGAGCCATCAATGGGGATTGAAGAAAGAAGGAAGTGTCAAAAACTAGTGAATTAATGAATTCACAGTTCTTGGCTTAGGTGAAGTAGAGTAACAATGCATTAAACATTGTTGAGTTTCAACAAAGGGGAAGGCCCATATTTATAGGAAAAAGTGAGTTCCTAACCAAACAAACTAATTCTAGACTTTTCCAACTCAGTTTTGTCAAATTTTGACCATTTTTAGGTCAGTTGAGCTAACTTTTTGTAACTAGACTTGAATTAGGAGAGAGGAGAGATGAAATATCTCAATTTTTATGAGTTTAAAACTCATTCAAGCATGTGAAATATGTACCTCCTCCCTTTCCTTACATATGTGTCAAAATGGAATCATTATACTCAAAATATCTCATATTTTTAATATTGCTCATAGTTTTTTACTAATAAACCTTGTACATTTTCAACTCTTCATCTTATGTGAAATATGCACCTCCTTTAAAGAACTCCCCTTCCTTACATATGTGTGAAAATGGAATCATTATACCCAAAATATCTCATATTTTTAATATTGCTCCTAGTTTTTTACTCATAAACCTTGTACATTTTCAACTCTTCATCTTATGTGAGCATTTACTCATTTTTGGGTATCTTCTTTTACAAATTGGATTTATCTCCTCCCTACACATGGATTGATGCTATTGGCCCATAAGAACCTTAATTGGACCATAATCCAAAATTTTTTGAAAATCTAGACCCTTATGCTAAGGTCCTTTATACCCATTTCCAATTAATTCCAATTGCACATTGGAAAGTTCTTTTTGAATTTCTGTTTCAGGGGAACTTATTTTAATAAGATGAGATAATTTTCTATCCAAAAATATTAAAAATCTGAATATTCTCTCTCTAGGTTAAAACAGTTAGAAAGAAGTCTTTTATATTTCTTAAGAGGGATTGATTACAGGGAAAGATGCTGGACATTTTGAGAGGCTGGGGAGGAATCTTACAAAGAGTTTAGTTGAGCATGTAGGATAGCAAGTTCGTCATGGGAGTAGAGATACTTCTTGATTTCTTGGAAGGTGCAGCTTTGGCATGGTATGAAGGCTTGCCAAAAAAAATTCAAAAGGATTGGGAAGAGCTAACCAAGGCAATGAAGGAGAGGTTTGGGTTAGTGGAGTCACCAAATGCTTTGCTTCTACAATTGGATCAGCTTTCTAAAAAAGAAGGGGAGTTGGTTCTTACTTTCTCCATGAGGTATGAAGCCTTGTTCAACAAATACCCGCATGCCTCCTTACATGTTGCTTCTTCTCCTTCTTCTTCCATGGTGGATTCTAAGAGCTACTTAGCAATGGAGCACCTATAAATGAGTTGTTTTGTCATGGTCTTGGCTCCTTCTTTTGCGAGGAAAGGTCTTAAGCAAAGACCCCAAAAGTTTTCAAGAAGCCCTTTAGATTGCTACTATGAAGAAGGAGGTTTCCCTTCAAATTGAGTCAACACTTCAGGCTTCCATAACTATGGCAATTCCAACTTCTCAAGTGGATGTCCCTTCAACTACTTTGTCAACAAGGTACCTTCATCCACTGCATAAGATCACAATATTACACAACTTATGTGGCTGAGTTTGTTAATATTAAGCTTCACTTAGTAAATGCTCGCCCACCTAGACCCCCTAGAGTGGAAGATAGGCTAACAAGGGATAAAAGTAGTATCACTTGTTATGAGTGCCAAGAGAAGGGTCATTATCACCCTGAGGTGTCCAAAGTTAAAACAGGAGGACAAGAGGGTGGCATTATTGGAGGACACATCTTTAGAGGGAGATAATGAAACTTTGATGCCACTAATAGTAGAAAGGGATCATAGAACAAGGAGTCAAGAGGAAAAAGAAGGTAAAGAAGATGAGAGGATGGAGGAGGAAGAGAATTATAGGAAGAAGAAGAAGTCATCTAAGAGAAAAATTAGCCAATCTGATTTTCCTCTTGGACAAGGATCCCTTAGCTCTATGATCTTCTCACCGACTTAAGGGATCAAAATGCTTATATCACATTTGGCCAACTCCTTGAACTTTCCCCAAAGCTTAGAAAGGAGTGGGGGAGATTAGCAAGCACAAGAGAAGGAAAGAGAAAGAAGAATAAGGGTGATGAGACCCCTATAGCTCAGAAGGTGGACATTGATGTAGGAGATGATGTTCCAGTAGAGTTGATGTCATCATAGATGGGCAATCCATATCTAATGCATACATTGATGGGGGTGCATCTATCAATGTGATGAGTTAGAAGACAATCAAGGATGTGGGTTTGAAGCTATCCTCTGCTAATTCTCCATACTCCATCAAACTTGTAGATAACACTAGGGTGAAAATCCTAGGAGTAGTAAGAGATTTGGAAGTAGATGTTTGTGGAATTTTTGTGCCTGCTACTTTTCAGGTGACTCCTACCAAGGCTAATGCTAGGGCTTATCCTTTGATTTCGGGAATGCCATGGCTCCGCAAAAAGTGAAGGCAGTTCAAAAATGGGAGACAGGTGATCTCATTCTTCAAGGAGGCAACAAGAAGGTATGATACAACATCAAGAGTCGGTGTGGTAAGAGAGATGAATCCTCAACTTCTGAAAGTTTAGAGTCAAAGTCATTTGATGAGGAGACAAGTGGTAGCTCATAGATTTCCATCTCAGAAGGAGAGGTAGAAGGAGTTGTATTTGGTATTTTCTTCCTTGGAATAGATTGGGGGGACACACTGAAAGAGACAGAACCTTGGAAGGAGAAGATTCTTCAACCATGATCTTGAGAGACGGTGTGGACCTCACTAGTCTTCGCCAGCAAATGTGAACTTCTTCTTGTGATGAGTCCATAACAGGTAATGAAAGGGAAAATTACTTGAAAATGTTAGATGGATTTCCTAATCTTTTTGCAAATAGCTACTTACAAGAAGGCCAAGTTACCTTAGTGGAGCACAAAATTGACTTCAAACCCAAAAGCAAGCTAGTAGTGCAGCGACTCAGGGCGATTGGGAGTGGTGCAAGCAGAGGTGCTTAAAAGAGAGGTAACTAACTTGCTTAAAGCTAGGTTCATCTTTCTTGTAGAGAATTCAAAATGGATTTCTTGAGTTGTGGTCACTCCAAAAAAGGGTAGAAAATGGCATGTATGTGTGGAATTCCATCCTTTAAATGCATGCACGAAGAGGGATTATTTTCCTCTACCCTTTCAAGATGATATTTTGGATTAGGTTGGAGGCAGCAATGAGTTATATTCAGTATATGTGATGGATACTCTAGATACTTTCAAATAAAAATTTGTGAAGAAGATCAAACAAAAACCTCATTTGTCACCCGTTAGGGAGTGTTTGCCTATAGGGTAATGCCATTCAGCTTGACTAATGCACCAACAACTCTCCAACGATTCATGAGTCAGGTATTTGCACCCTACTTTCGGAAAGTTAATAAGGGTCTTCTTGGATGATTTTTGCATTTATTCGAGCTGCATGGATCATTTGGAAAAATTGAGGTTGGCATTGAAAAGTGTTGAGGATTCAAAAGGGTGTCTTAATCCTGGAAAATTCCGCTTAGCCCATAAAAAGGTGATTCTCTTAGTAGGACATGTCATCTCAAAGGAAGGCATAGAAACGGATCCTGAGAAAGTGCAAGCAATTTTGGCTCTCCCACCACCAACGTAAGGGAGGTAAGATGAATTTTTGGTAAGATAAAGTACTACTAGCACTTTGTTGACATGTTCTCTAAGAAGATGTATCCCATAAACCTATTGACAAAGAAAAATGTTTCCTTCCAATGGGGGCCCGAATAAACTCATTATTATTTTTTGCTTAAGGAATGCATGGGCCAAAGTCCAAATGTGTAGCCTCTCCTAGGTGGGGGGAGGACTTTTATGTGAATCCAAGTGTCTCATCACATTCAGTGGGAGATATACTCTTACAAAAGGGGAACCAAGGATGCATGCAACTGGTGTATTATGCAAGCGGACAACTCACTGATGTTGAGGAGAGGTATGGTGAAATGGAAAAAGAAGGGTTGTCTCTTGTTTTTGCAGGAGTGAAGAAGTTTAGATCATACTTACTACCTCTCCCTTTCTTCTTCCTTACATCTTAGCCTTATTTACAATTATTGGTTCCCAAACCCAATCCTGTAGGGAAGTTTGCCAAGTGTCTTTGCGAGCTTCAAGAATTATCTTTCAATTTTATTATAGAAAGCACCACTACGGCCTCTCTTGCAAATTTTCTTATAGGTGAGGAAGAGGGAACAAGGAATAGGGACAAAGGGAAGAGGTATGTGAAGATTTGCGGACACCACCAACTGCTTTCACTATGCATTTTGATGGAGCCTTTAGCACCTCTAGGCAATGTGGGGCTGGGGGGATAATTTTATTTGACCCAAAAGGAAAGGAGGTATGGGCAAAAGGTAAGGAATTTCCAGAAGCTATGTTAAATAATGTGGATGAGTATAATGCTTGATTTATGGATTGGAAGATTGCTTGAAGGAGGGTGTGAGGGAAGTAGAGGTTAAAGGGGACTCCCAACTGGTCATTAGGCAAATGTAAGGAGAATACAAAGGAAGGTGTCCTAATTTGCAAGAATTGTACAAAAGGGAAATGGAGTTAAAAGAAGCTTTTGAGTTTTGCAAAAACAAGAAAGACAATGAAAAGGCTGATGAGCTGGCTACTAAAACTTTAGCTTCTTTAAAGGTGGCTATTATTGCATTGATGGATACAGGTTGGCCAGAGCTCCAAGATGTTCAGCATTACTTGGATGAAGGTTGCTTTCCTCTTGGATTAAACCCTCAGCAGAAGCAAAGGCTTATGTGAGGAAAGCTTGTCCTTACACGATTCTAGGTGACATTCTCTACAGGCAAGGTAAGGATAAGATTCTTAGAAGGGTAGTGACCTTGGAAGAATCTAAAAGGATTATGGAATTATGTCATGAATGTTCAAGTCACTTTGCCTCAGCTAGCACAACTCGCAAGATCCTTGACACTGGGTATTACTGGCCTCGACTCAACAAAGATGTCTATGAGTGGTGTCAAAGCTATGAAGTGTGATAAGCATATGGTCGCAACAATTGACTCCTAGACCCTTAAATCCCATTCCAACATATGGTGCATTTGAAATGTGGGGATTAGATTTTGTGGGTCCACTTCGTCGCTCCTTACATGGAAAGTATTACATATTGGTGGCCACATATTATGCAATGAGATGGGTAGAAGAAAAGGCCACAATCAATAATAAAGCAGGGACTCTGTCATTATTTCTTAGGGAGTATATATGTGCTTGATTTGGGTGTCCATTGGACATTCTTATAGATGGAGGGAGATCTTTTAGGAATAAATTGATTGAATCTTTGATGCAAAAATTGAGGATAAATCATGCTATGTCGACTCCTTATTATCCTCAATGCAATAGTTTAGTGCAAAAGACTAATGGTTTGCTTTGTGGATCTTTGTCTAAGCTAGTGGTGGATACTATAAGCGAGAGTGGGATGTGCATTTACCAAAGATCCTATGGGTTTATAGGACCACTCACAAGATCTCCTTTGGTTTCACACCTTTTCAACTAGTTTTCAACTAGTTTACTAGGGTGGAGGCTATTTTGCCAATAGAATTGGAAATCGCAAGCCTCCACATATTTTGCACGCTTGAACAATGAAAAAGAAACTCATGCCCGGTGCCTGATACAACTTGAGACCTTGGATGAAAAGCGGCTTCACGCACTTCAAAATTTAGAGGTAGCACAACAACGGGGCAAGGCAAGGCAAGGCATGACACTCTCACAAAAAAGAAGAAGAAGCCAGAACTCAAGGAGGGAAGCTTGGTCATGCGGTTTGACAGCCGTGTGGAGAAGCAGTTAGATAAGAAGCTTCTTCGACGATGGGAAGGCCCCTTCAAAATAAAGCAGAAGTTTAGAAACAACACCTATCTTTTGGAAGATGCAAATGGCTAGGAGCCCTTGCTTTTGGGGCTGATCAGTTAGCCCAAATTAATGCTTCCCCTGTCGTACCATTCTTCCCTTCAAGATGATGGGAGGACTTGAGAATGGCATCCACTTTGACTCTTCCTTTAATCTAAGGGAGAATGGTAATGGTGCCATTCTAACCTTCAAAGTGATAGGATGGGAGGCCTTGAGAATGGCAGTGGTGCCATTCTCCCCTTGCATGTGCCTTGAGAATGGCTTTGGTTTCATTATGTCTTTTAATCAAGGTGATGAGAGGCCTTGACGGCACCACTGTCATTCTTCCTTGAATGTAAGGAAGACTAGAAATGGTGCCATTCTCCACTTCAAGGTGATGGAAGGCCTTGATAATGGCACCACTTCTATTCTTCCTTGAATGTAATGGAGAATGGTAATGATTTCATTCTACTCATGAGGATGATGGAAGGCCCACTGCCAATCTTCCTTGAATGTAAGGGAGATTGTAGGCCTTGAGAATGGAACCACTGATGTTATTCCTTTAATATAAGGGAGAATAAAAGTGGTGCCATTCTCTAGTTCAAGGTGATGGGATGGGAGGCCTTATAATGGCATCATTGCCATTCTCCCCTTGAAGTGATGGGAAGCCTTGAGAATTGCACCACTGTCATTCTTCCTAGAATGTAAGTGAGAATTGCACCACTGCCATTTTTCCTTGAATGTTAGGGAGAATGGTAGTGTTGCCATTCCCGTCCTTGAAGGTGACGAGAGGCTTTGATAATGGCACCAATGCCATTCTTACTTGATTGAATTGAAAGAATGGCGGTGGTGCCATTTTCAACTTCAACCAAGGTCATGGGAGGCCTTGAGAATGGCAGCCACTCTCATTCTTCCTTGAATGTAAGGAGAATGGTAGTGGTGCCATTCTAGGGAGGTCTTGAGAATGGCAAGGGTGTCATTCACCCCTTGAATCAAGGTGATGGGAGGCTCTGCGAATGGCATCACTTCTATTCTTCCTTGTATGTAAGGGGGAATGACACCACTGCCAACCTGCCTTGAATGTAAGGGACAATGGCAGTGTGGTTTCCCTCTCACTTTTTTTGGTGATGGGAGGCTTTGATAATGGCATCACTCTCATTCTTCCTTGTATGTAAAGGGGAATGGCACCACTAGTGGCAACCCCTGAATGTAAGGGAGAATGGCAGGTTGTGATCTTCTCTCCTTTTTTGGTGATGGGATGGGAGGCCTTGAGAATGGCACTAATACCACTCTCCCCATGAAGTGATAGGAAGCATTAAGAATGGCATCAATTTCATTCTTCCTAGAATGTAAGGGAGAATGACACAACTGCCAACCTGCCTTGAATGTAATAGAGAATGGCAGTGGTGTCCTTCTCTCCTTTTTTGGTGATAGGATGGGAGGAAGAATGGCACCACTACCACTCTCCCCATGAAGTGATAGGAAGCATTGAGAATGGAACCAATGCCATTCTTCCTTGAATGTAAGGGAGAATGGTAGTGGTGTCCTCTCCTTTTTTGGTGATGGTATGGGAGGCCTCGAGAATGGCACCATTGCCACTCTCCCCATGAAGTGATAGGAGGCATTGAAAATGGCACCATTGCCACTCTCCCCATGAAGTGATAGGAGGCATTGAAAATGGCACCACTTCCATTCTTCCTAGAATGTAAGGGAGAATGGCAGTGGTGTCCTTCTCTCCTTTTTTGGTGATGGGATGGGAGGCCTTGAGAATGGCACCACGGTTACTCCCCCCATGAAGTGATAGGAAGCATTGAGAATGGCACCAGTGCCATTCTTCCTAGAATGTAACGGAGAATGGTACCACTGCCATTCTTACTTGAATGTAAGGGAGAATGGCATTGGTGCCATTCCCCCCCTTGAAGGTGATGAGAGGCCTCCTTGACAATGGCACCATTACCATCCTGCCTTAAATGTAAGGTGGAATGGCAGTGGTTCCCTTCTCCAATTCAAGGTGATGGGAGGCTACCTTGATAATGGCACCACTTTCATTCTTCCTTTAATGTAAGGGACCATGGTAATGTTCTCATTATCCCCATGAAGGTGACGGGAGGCCTTGAGAAAGGCACCACTACCATTCTTCCCTAATTTAAAGGGTAGAATGGTAGTAGTGCCATTCTCCCCTTCAAGCTGATAGGAGGACTTGAGAATGGCATCCACTTTGATTCTTCCTTGAATGTAAGGGAGAATGGCAATGTTGCCATTCTACCCTTGAAAATGATAGGATGGGAGGCCTTGAGAATGGCAGTGGTGCCATTCTCCCCTTTCATGTGCCCCTGAGAATGGCATTGGTTTCATTATGTCTTTCAATCAAGGTGATGTGAGGCCTTTATATAACGGCACCAGTGCCATTCTTCCTTGAATGTAAGGGAGTCTAGAAATGGTGCCATTCTCCACTTCAAGGCGTTGAAAGGCCTTGAGAATGGCACCACTACTAGTCTTCCTTGAATGTAAGGTAAAATGGTAATGATTTCATTCTACCCACCATGAGGATGATGGAAGACACACTACCATTCTTCCTTGAGTGATGAGATTGTAAGATTCCTCCCCAGGCCTCAAGATGTCCAGTATCTTCCCCTGTAATCAATCCCCTTTTCATAATAATCAAAGATCTTGTTTCTACCTGTTTTGGCTTAGAGAGACAAAATGTTCTAGAGAGAGGTTATTCAGTTTTTAAATATTTTTGGATGGAAAAATATCTCTTCGTATTAAAATAAATTCCCCCCAAAACAGAAGTTCAAAAAGGATTTCAGAAGGTGCATTAGAAATAAATTATAATCTGTTCAAAAGGCCTTATCCTAAGGGTCCAAATTTTTTCAAAATTTTAGATTAAGGTTCTGAGGAGCCAATTAGATTAATCCAAATGTAGGGAAAAGATAAATTGAAGAAATAAAGAAAATCCCCCTAAAAATGAGTAAATACTCACATAAGATGAAGAGTGGACTAAGGACCAAAGGAAATACTAAAAAAATCAATTTTTGACACCTCTGAGTGGGGATTCCCCCTCATGAAGGAGGCGTGTATTTCACATGTGTGGTGGAGTTTTAAACTCTCAAATAATGAGATATTTCATCTCTCCTCTCTCCTAATTCAAGTCTAGTTCCAAAAAGTAACCTGAACTGATTAAAAAATGGTCTAGAATTGACCAAACTGATCTAGAAAATGCTGGAATCAGTTTGCTTGGTTAGAGGCTCACTTTTTCCTATAAATAGAAGCCTCCCCCTTTGTAGAAGCTTAATAGTGTTTTATGCACTGTTACTCTACTCCTTCCCAGAACCAAAAACATTGAATAATTCACTTGTTTTTGACTATTTCCTCTACAAAGAATTGGTTGCCACTCTAGATTTAAATTCTATGCATAGAAAGATGCATATTGGATATTTTTTAATTATAAAAGTGTGATTTTAATTAGATTTAAATTCTATGCATAGAAAGATGCATATTGGATATTTTTTATTATAAAAGTGTGATTTTCATTAGATTTAATTTCTATGCATAGAAAGATGCGTATTGGAAATATTTTTATTATAAAAGTGTTACTTTCATCAAAATTGATTTTTATGCATAAAATGATGCATAAAAGAATTTTTTTATTATAAAAGTGTTACTTTCATCAAAATTGATTGTTATGCATAAAGTGATGCATAAGAGAGTTTTTTGAAATTTAAAAAGTGTTACTTTCATCAATATTTATTTTTATGCATAAAAGATTTTTTTAAATAAAAGTGTTACTTTCATCATCAAAATTGATTTTTATGCATAAAAGATTCTTTTTTAATTATAAAAGTGTTACTCACCCATATTGATTCTTATGCATAAAGTGATGCATAAATGATTTTTATATCAAAATTAGGGTTCTCTTTAATTCGATGTTTAATTTCTATGAATAATTGATAAGTGAGTAAGTAAATACTCAGTAAGAGAAAAATCCTATCGTTTCATATTCACTCGGATGGTAATGAGAAAACTCAGAAAGAAAAACTATCGAAGTCAAAATTTTAGATAAATGATAAATTTATTTCTCATAGGATTTTGTGATTAGTTTAGAAATCAGTTAAGCAAATATTCAATGAATGAAATTCAAAAAATAGTAATTGAAATATCACCCTTTTGAGAAGAATCTTACCATACTCAAATCCTGAATCAGGCTATGACCAAGACCAAACTCTTTCGTCGGTTTCATGGAAAGACGATGTGACCAGTTCAAAAAAAAACACTCAAATCACCCACCGAATCTGAAACTAAGTTAAGATCCTTTGAATTTGATCTGAGGATCAAGGTTACAGAATTCAAGGAATTCTGTTTGGAATTCAGCCCTGCGATCTAGAAGTCTTGGATATGGATTTAAGATATACAAATTGTATTCAAAAGAAAATCAAAATTGAAAACTTGCATAGAAACCCTATTTTCTTAAAGGACTATCTTACGCCAGAATGCTGGAGGGAGCATTTGGTATATGTGTTTTTCTAAGGGAAGTTCGGTTGCAACAGTTGGCGGGGAGTGTTCAAAGGACGGCTCACACGACAAAAACCTACCTTGGTCTTGACCAACTTTGGTATGGTAAAAAATGGTATGCTTCTGGTACGATGGGCGAGGGGCGATGAAGCGGTCCCCTGAGTGAAGTGCGAGGACACCTAAGGAGGATCCTGGAGGGTTCTGACCAGTCGATGCACGGGCTCGCAGTGCTTAGGACACCCATGCGTATGTCCTGGAAGATATATATATGTCTGATGACGAAAAAAATTATTGTAATCTGTTTACTGGATCTCGTTGCTGACCAGCTGGTCTCGATGAAGAGTCCAGAGTGACACCTGTTTTTGCGAACAAGAACTGGAAGGAAATTTTGAGTTATGATATCTGTAATCCATAGTCGTTTGACAATGGATGGTTTTATAAGTTAAAGTTTTTTTTGGTGATGGTATGCGAGGCCTTGAGAATGGCACCATTGCCACTCTCCCCATGAAGTGATAGGAGGCATTGAAAATGGCACCACTACCATTCTTCCTAGGATGTAAGGGAGAATGGTAGTGGTGTCCTTCTCTCCTTTTTTGGTGATAGGATGATGGGAGGCCTTGAGAATGGCACCACGACTACTCCCCCATGAAGTGGTAGGAAGCATTGAGAATGGCACCAGTGCCATTCTTCCTAGAATGTTTTAACGGAGAATGGCACCACTGCCATTCTTACTTGAATGTAAGGGAGAATGGCAATGGTGCCTTGCCCCCCCTTGAAGATGATGAGAGGCCTCCTTGACAATGGCACCAGTACCATCCTGTGCCTTAAATGTAAGGGGAATGGCAGTGGTTCCCTTCTCCAATTCAAGGTGATGGGAGGCTACCTTGATAATTGCACCACTTCCATTCTTCCTTGAATGTAAGGGACAATGGTAATGTTTTCATTATCCCCATGAAGGTGACGGGAGGCCTTGAGAATGGCACCACTACCATTCTTCCCTGAATTAAAGGGGAGAATGGTAGTAGTGCCATTCTCCCCTTCAAGCTGATAGGAGGACTTGAGAATGGCATCCACTTTGATTCTTCCTTGAATGTAAGGCAGAATGGCAATGGTGCCATTCTCCCCTTCAAAATGATAGGATGGGAGGCCTTGAGAATGGCAGTGGTGCCATTCTCCCCTTTCATGTGCCCCTGAGAATGGCATTGGTTTCATTATGTCTTTCAATCAAGGTGATGGGAGGCCTTTATATAACGGCACCACTGCCATTCTTCCCTGAATGTAAGGGAGTCTAGAAATGGTGCCATTCTCCACTTCAAGGTGTTGAAAGGCCTTGAGAATGGCACCACTGCTAGTCTTCCTTGAATGTAAGGCCTTGAGAATGGCACCACTGCTAGTCTTCCTTGAATGTAAGGTAGAATGGTAATGATTTCATTCTACCCATGAGGATGATGGAAGACCCACTACCATTCTTCCTTGAGTGAGGGAGATTTTAAGATTCTTCCCCAGGCCTCAAGATGTCCAGTATCTTCCCCTGTAATCAATCCCCTCTTCAGAATAATCAAAGATCTTGTTTCTACCTATTTTGGCTTAGAGAGAAAATGTTCTAGAGATAGGTTATTCAGTTTTTAGATATTTTTGGATGGAAAAATATCTGTTCTTATTAAAATAAATTCCCCCGAAACAGAAGTTCAAAAAGAATTTCAGAAGGTGAATTAGAAATAAATTATAATATGTTCAAAAGGCCTTATCCTAAGGGTCCACATTTTCTGAAAATTTTAGATTAAGGTTCTAAGGAGCCAATTAGATTAATCCAAATGTAGGGAGGAGATAAATTGAAGAAATAAAGAAAATCCCCCCAAAAATGAGTAAATACTCACATAAGATGAAGAGTGGACTAAGGACCAAAGGAGATACTAAAAAATCAATTTTAGACACCTCTGAGTGGGGATTCCCCCTCATGAAGGAGGGCGTATTTCACATGTGTGGTGGAGTTTTAAACTCTCAAATAATGAGATATTTCATCTCTCCTCTCTCCTAATTCAAGTCTAGTTCCAAAAAGTAAGCTGAACTGACCCAAAAATGGTCAAAAATTGACCAAACTAATCTGGAAATTCTAGAATCAGTTTGCTTGGTTAGAGGCTCACTTTTTCCTATAAATAGAAGCCTCCCCCTTTGTAGAAGCTTAATAGTGTTTTATGCACTGTTACTCTACTCCTCCCCAGAGCCAAAAACATTGAATTCACTTGTTTTTGACTATTTCCTCTACAAAGAATTGGTGGCCACTCTTGATCCAAGCAAGAGTAGAACCCTCAATCCCTCAAGCCAAAGGATAGCTCACAAAACTCCATGTCAGTCAGAAATTCTACTTTTTTCTAATTCTATTCTATGGTTTTATGATTTCTTGCTTCTTTTAATTTGAAATTGGATGTTATGCCTTGATGGAAAGGCTTCCCCCTTCTCTTCATTGAATTCAGCCCTTCTTTATCCAAGATGTGTAATCAAATAAATAGAGTTGAACTTTTTGTATTGTTTTCTCTTAAAACAAATTAGGAATTTATTAAATTAGAGTGCTAATTTCATCTTGGGGTGAGCTCTAAGTAGATTTAGAGTGTAAAAATTGAAAAATGGTCAGCCATACAAAGAAGGTTATGGCAAAAGTTTCTTAAATTTTATGAAAATAAGTTTTTTCTTCATGTTATTCAAAAAGAGTAATCCCCTTCGTTTGTGTATTCTAAAAGTGTTATCTTCATTATATGCATAAAAAGATGCATATTGGAATTTTTTTATTATTGTAAAAGCGTTATTTTCATTAGAATTAATTTCTATGCATAGAAAGATGCATATTGGATATTTGTTTTTTATTATAAAAGTGTGATTTTCATTAGATTTAAATTCTCTGCATAGAAAAATGCATATTGGATATTTTTTTATTATAAAAGTGTGATTTTCATTAGATTTAAATTCTATGCATAGAAAGATGCATATTGGATTTTTTTTAATTATAAAAGTGTGATTTTCATTAGATTTAAATTCTATGCATACAAAGATGCATATTGGAAATATTTTTATTATAAAACATTAGGGCCAATTTGGATGAAAAAAGGGCTGTTTAGGGTTTCTCTATTCTTGATCTAAGGGTCAAGGAGGAGCCACGTGTCAAGAAGTATGGCATTTTTGTACACGTGTCAAGATCTCCTTCACTTACTTTTGGAACATTTTGCACCATTTTTGCCATAACTTTTACATATGAACTCCAAATTTAGCGCGCAAATGGTCCACAGGTGGCGCTTGATGAGCGCTATCCAATGAGTACCCATGTTGAATAGTTTTGGTAAGATCTTCATGGTGTTTTTTAAGCTGTCCCTTTTTAGATCCTTAGACAGCCCTTTTCTTGTCCAAATTGGCCCTAATGAGTGTTACTTTCATCAATATTGATTTTTATGCATAAAATGATGCATAAAAGAATTTTCTTATTTTTATAAAAGTGTTACTTTCATCAAAATTGATTTTTATGCATAAAATGATGCGTAAAAGAATTTTTTTAAATTAGAAAAGTGTTACTTTCATCAATATTGATTTTTATGCATAAAATGATGCATAAAATAGTTTTTTTAATTATAAAAGTGTTACTTTCATCAAAATTGATTTTTTATGCATAAAGTGATGCATGAAAAGATTTTTTATTATTATGAAAGTGTTACTTTCACCCATATTGATTCTTATGCATAAAGTGATGCATAAATGATTTTTATATCAAAATTAGGATTATCTTTAATTTGATGTTTAATTTCCATGAATAATTGATAAGTGAATAAGTATATACTCAGTGAGAGAAAAATCCTATGGTTTCATATTCACTCGGATGGTAATGACAAAACTCAGAAAGAAAAACTATCGAAGTCAAAATTTTAAATAAATGATTAATTTATTCTTCATAGGATTTCGTGATTAGTTTAAAAATCAGTTAAGCAAATATTCAATAAATGAAATTCAAAAAAATAGTAATTGAAATATCACCCTTTTGAGAAGAAGCTTAGCATACTAGAGACCTAACTGATAAAGTTGCAACTGCTGATGGAGAGTCATTGGAGGACGTCTCGCGTAGCAAGGTTTTGGCCGAGGTCTTGACCAGCCTCGGTTCGATTTAAATGGTGAGCTTCCGGTACGGTGGATGAGGGACCAAGGAAGCGGCCTATGAGTGAAGCGCTAGGTGACCTGCGAGAAGGATCCCAGAGGGTGCTGACCATACGGTGCTCGAGCTCTGGGTCACCGAAGATACCCACACGTGCGTCGTGGAAGATATTTAATCAAGGAGTAAGAGTTGTTTTCTGAAACCGGGCATGGATCTGGTTGATTGACCTTGCTGGTCCTCAAAACGGATGAGTCCATGGCTCTTTTATATGGATCTGTTGGTTGATCTTGCTGATCTTCAACGGAGATTCCATCTTGATTTTTATAAGTGATTATATTGCCAGGTACTATGAGCTACTAGGAACTATTGAAAAGGCCCCTGAGTGAACAGGTGGTGAGCGTTCTGGTTGCCAATGATGTCACATCACATCACATCCATCCACATCATATCTCATTCATCCATCCACATTACATCACATCCACATCATGTCTCATTCATACACATCTCATCTCAGTCATCCACATCCATCCAATCGTTCACATGTACGACTACCCACATCTATCCATACATTCATATCTATCACTTCACATCCATATATATTCATGTCACATCACATCACATTCTTTCACATACACATCCACATCCATTGTTTCACATACATCCACATCCATTCTTTCACATACACATCCACATCCATTCTTTCACATACATCCACATCCATTCTTCACATACACATCCACATTCATTATTTCACATACACATCCACATCCATTCTTCACATACACATCCACATTCATTTTCATTACACCACATCCTATCACATCTCATTTACATCTTATCACATCCCCATTTACATCTTATCACATCTCATTTACATCTTATCACATCCATTCCCATTTAGTAGCTTTTTCTACTTTGATACCGATAATGGGACTTTTTCTAAATTTTTACCAAAATTGCTTGACTTAGATAAAGATTCTTTTTCTTAACGACTATTTTCATGTTCCCTCTCAATTCCTCAATTGAATTATATTCAATATTCCTCTTTTGAATAAAAGAATTCATGGGATTTACAAAAATCAATTCTACCCATATTTTCACTTTTGATGAATAATCATAAATTGAATTATACTAAAAATTCCTCTTCTTCCCATTTGATTTCATGGATCTCATATACCATGGGAATTCCTCTTTTTGCATTTAATTATTTGCATTCCAATGTCATGGGAATTCCTCTTTTATTATCAAATATTTCTCATAAAATAAATTCATCTAAATTAAAATACCCATTAACTCAATATGCTAGGAATTTCTCTTTTCCCATCTAATTGATTGAATTCCAAATGTCATAGGAATTCCTCTTTTACCATTTAATTATTTCGCATAGATAAAATAAATTTATCTAAAATTTATCTTTAAATTTAAATAAAATATCCAATAATTCCAATATGCTAGGAATTTCTCTTTTCCCATCTAAATGGTTGAATTCCAAATGTCATAGGAATTCCTCTTTTACCATTTAATTATTTCTCATAGATAAAATAAATTTATCTAAAATTCATCTTTGAATTTAAATAAAATATCCAATAATTCCAATATGCTAGGAATTTCTCTTTTCCCATCTAAATGGTTGAATTACAAATGTCATAGGAGTTCCTCTTTTACGATTTAGTTATTTCTCATAGATAAAATAAATTTATCTAAAATTCATCTTTGAATTTAAATAAAATATCCAATAGTTCCAATATGCTAGGAATTTCTCTATTCCCATCTAAATGACAGAATTCCAATTATCATAGGAATTCTTCTTTTATCATTAAATATAATTACCATAACTTCCTCATTTCTTAATTATTTAATTACACATGAACTTAAAAATTAGTTTTCCATTGAATGTGACAAAAACCATTCTTTTAACCTAGGATATTCAATCCTAGAATATGATAGGAAGTCTTCTTTTCACCTTATGCATAAGAATGAATTATGCATCAATTTCTTAAAAATTTTACCATAGCTCCGTTTGCTATTACTGAAAATTTTTAATTTTTATGAAAAGAATAAGACATAGTAAAATAATTATGATAGTATAACTATCTTTTAGCATTAAATCCAATCTATGGATTTATCCCATAATATTACCATGTTTTTCAAGCATATAAGTATAAAAACCATTTTCTTAAATCTCTAGCTTCACAAGCCTAGAGTTTGATTTGTGATCGAGAATTTCTCCATGAGAATCATTAATTGAATATAGAATAGGTCATAGGAATGACCATTCTTTGGGGGAGAGAGAGATATGCTTAAAAAACATTTTAATTTAAGCATAGATAGATTTTTTATAAGATTTATCACTAAAGTTCATTAGAGAGCTTCAATTGCATTAAAGAGCCATTCAATTGAATGCTTCTCAAGCTTCAGAGGGGTTGAGAAGTGAGAAACATTTAGAGATTAAGAAAAAGACTATAAATCACACTTTACCTCTTATTTTGCTTGATTCTTTAGTCTAAGGAGAGGCCCCACACCAACCAATCGGTTTAGTATGTTGATGAAGACTCTAAAGAATGTTGAGGAGAGAGAAAAACTCTATTCTCTCCAAATTGTAGAGGATTTTTAGAGGATAATAGAAAATTTTATATTTCAGTATAATACTGGCATGGTATAGTTCACATATTTTTTTACAAAGAGCTAAGGGTCTATTTATAGGTGAGGGAGGCCTCTAACCAAGTCCAACTAGTTTCTAGAATTTTCTAGGTTTAGTTTGGCTGAATTTGGCCAAGATTTGGACCAGTTTGGCTCCCTTTTGGATTTGGTTTGATCCAGGAGAGAGGAGAGATAAAAATATCTTATTATTTTGTATCATTATACCCAAAATATCTCATTTTTTAGTAATATTCATAGTTTTTTACTAATAAACCTTGTACTCAGTCAACTCCTCATCTTATGTGGGTATTTACTCATTTTTGGGTATTTTTCTTTTATAAATTAGATTTATCTCCTCCCCACACTTGGATTGATCTTATTGGCCCATAGGAACCTTAATTGGACCATAATCCAAAAATTTCTAAAAATCTAGACCCTTAGGCTAAGGTCCTTTATTTCTATCTTCAATTAATTCCAATTACACATTGGAAAGTTCTTTTTGAATTTCTGTTTCAAGGGAAACCATTTTAGACACTAGGAGGATTTTTATATCCAAAAATATCTCAATTTTGGATTACCTCCCTCTAGACATTTTCTCTCTCTATACCAAAACAAGGTAAAACAGGATCTTTCTTTTATTTCAGAGAGGGGAATAATTATAAGACCAAAAGGGGAGGTTCTTACACCTGTACACCTCAAAAGCTGGAGGGAGGAATCTTACATCGATAATGGCACCACTTCCATTCTTCCTTGAATGTAAGCGACAATGGCAATGTTTTCATTATCCCCATGAAGGTGACGGGAGGCCTTGAGAATGGCACCACTACCATTCTTCCTTGAATGAAAGGGGAGAATTGCAGTCGTGCCATTATCCCCTTCAAGCTGATGGGAGGACTTGAGAATGGCATCCACTTCCATTCTTCCTTGAAAGTAATAGGGAATGGTAATGGTGCCATTCTACCCTTCAAAATGATAGGATGGGAGGCCTTGAGAATGGCAGTGGTGCCATTATCTCCTTTCCCCTGCGAATGGCATCGATGCCATTATATCTTTCAATCAAGGTGATGGGAGGCCTTGATAATGGCACCACTGCCATTCTTCCTTGAATGTAAGGAAGAATGGAAATGGTGCCGTTCTCTGCTTCAAGGTGATGGAGGGCCTTGAAAATGGTACCACTGCTATTCTTCCTTGAATGTAAGGGAGAGTGGCAATGCTTTCATTCTACCCATGATGATGATGGGAGGCCCACTGCCATTCTTCCTTGAATGTAAGGGAGATGGTAGGCTTTGAGAATGGAACCACTGACATTATTCCTGTAATGTAAGGGAGAATGGAAGTGGTGCCATTCTCCACTTTAAGGTGATGGGATGGGAGGCCTTGAGAATGGCACCAGTGTCATTCTTCTTAGAATGTAAGTGATAAAGACACCACTACCATTCTTCCTTGAATGTAAGGGATAATGGAAGTGGTTCCATTCCCCTCCTTGAACATAAGGGGAGAATGGCGGTGGTGCAATTCTCACCTTCAATAAAGGTGATGGTAGGCCTTGAGAATGGCAGCCACTGTTATTCTTCCATGAATGTAAGGGGGAATGGTAGTGGTGTCATTCTAGGGAGGCGCTTCAAGAATGGCATCACTCCCATTCTTCCTTGAATGTAAGGGGGAATGGCATCACTGCCAACCTACCTTGAATGCAAGGGAGAATGGCAGTGGTGCCCTTCTCTCCTTTTTTGGTGATGGGATGGGAGGCCTTGAGAATGGCACCACTGCAACTCTCCCCAACCATGAAGTGATAGGAAGCATTGAGAATGGCATGAGTGCCATTCTTCCTAGAATGTAAGGGAGAATGGCACCAGTCATTCTTACTTGAATGTAAGGGAGAATGCCAATTGGTGTCATTCCCCCTCCGTGAAGGTGATGGGAGGCCTTGAGAATGGCACCAGTGCCATTGTTCCTTGAAACAAAAGGGGACAATGGTGGTGGTGCCATTATCCCCTTGCAAGGTGATGGGAGGTCTTGAGAATGGTAGCCCATTGCCATTCCTCCTTAAATGTAAGGGGAAATGGCACTCGTGCCATTCTACCTAGCAAGATGATGGGATGGGAGGCCATTAGAATGGCATTGGTTCTATTGTCTCCTTTCAGGTGATGGAAGGCCCTGAGAATGGTAGCCCATTGCCATTCCTCCTTAAATGTAAGGGGAAATGGCACTCGTGCCATTCTACCTAGCAAGATGATGGGATGGGAGGCCATTAGAATGGCATTGGTTCTATTGTCTCCTTTCAGGTGATGGAAGGCCCTGAGAATGGTAGTGGTGCCATTCTCCCCTTCAATCAAGATGATGGGAGGCTTTGAGATTAGCATCACTCCCATTCATCCTAGAAATGTAAGTGGGAATGGAAGTGGTTCCCTTCTCCAATTCAAGGTGATGACAGGCCTTACCAATTCCATTATTCCTTGAATGTAAGGGACAATGGCAATGTTTTCATTATCCCAAGGTGACGGGAGGCCTTGATAATGGCACCACTACCATTATTCCTTGAATTAAAGGGGAGAATGGCAATCGTGCCATGCTTCTCTTCAAGCTGATGGGAGGACTTGAAAATGGCATCCACTTCCATTCTTCCTTGAATGTAAGTGAAAATGGTAATGGTGCCATTCTACCCTTCAAAATGATAGGATGGGAGGCCTTGAGAGTGGCAATGGTGACATTCTCCCCCCTTTCATGCACCCTGAGAATGGCATTGGTTTCATTATATGTCTTTCTATCAAGGTGATGGGAGGCCTTGATAATGGCACCATTGTCATTCTTTCTTGAATGTAAGGGAGACTAGAAATGGTGCCATTCTCCACTTCAAGGTGATGGAAGGCCTTGACAATGGCACCACATCTATTCTTCCTTGAATGTAAGGGATAATGGTAATCATTTCATTCTACCCCCATGAGGATGATGGAAGGCCCACTGCCATTCTTTCTTGAATGTAAGGGAGATGGTAGGCCTTGAGAATGGAACCACTGACGTTATTCCTTTAATATAAGGGAGAATAGAAGTGGTGCCATTCTCCACTTTGAGGTGATGGGATGGGAGGCTTTGAGAATGGCACCATTGCCATTCTCCCCATGAAGTGATGGGAGGGCTTGAGAAGGGCACCACTGTCATTCTTCCTCGACTATAAATGAGAATGGCACCACTACCATCTTTCCTTGAATGTTAGGGAGAATGGCAAAACAACAGTGCAATTCCCCTCCTTGAAGGTGATGGGAGTCTTTGATAATGGCACCACTGCCATTCTTACTTGATTGAATGGGGAGAATGGTGGTGGTGCCATTCTCAGCTTCAATAAAGGTGATGGGAGGCCTCGAGAATGGTAGCCACTATCATTCTTCCTTGAATGTAAGTGGAATGGTAGTGGTGCCATTCTAGTGAGGTCTTCAGAATGACAAGGGTGTCATTCTCCCCTTGAATCAAGTTGATGGGAGGCTTTGAGAATGGCATCACTCCCAATCTTCCTTGAATGTAAGGGGGAATGGCACCACTGCCAACCTGCCTTGAATGTAAGGAAAAATGGCAGTGGTGCCCTTCTCTCCTTTTTTGGTGATGGAATGGGAGGCCTTGAGAATGGCACCACTGCCACTCTCCCCAAGTGATAGGAAGTATTGAGAATGGTACCACAATGACATTTCTCCTAGAATGTAAGGGAGAGTGGCACCATTGCTATTCTTACTTGAATGTAAGGGAGAATGGCAGTGGTGCCATTCCTGTGAGATCCCTGTCCCCACTGCGCAATGAATTCAGGGGTGCTAGCAACAGAAGTAGCACTTCTTGCGCGGGGCAGGGTCCCATACTCGTGGCCTCGCCCACGGATATCCAGACAAGAAACTAATCCATCGATTCTTCCAAAACCAAACCCAAAAAACTTTCCTTACCTGGAAAGCACGTGCGATTCCTCTAGGATAACTTTTCTCTAACGTAGTCAAAAGCCTTAACTAACTGAACTGATCTAAACAAACCCGTAAGTCCCATAGTAAGATCAGGGAAAAGATTGCACTTGAATCATAGAGACCAACGCTTTTTTCCTCATTGAGAGGCACAGCCGTTGATTCTTTTCCATAGAACAATTTTTGTCCGGGACTTACTTCATCTATCATACCATAACAGAATTGAGTCTCAATTTAGGGATCCATCAGTCTAGCTGGGCCCATGGGTTAGCCAACCGCCAACCGCCCAACCACTATAGTGATGGGATCCAATTAGGAATTTGGTTAGGTTTTGTCGTCATGGGTACCAAGGAAAAGCCGAGGTCCCCTAGCCGGATATTCATGCAAACTTAAACTTGTCACACCACTTACACACCCACCACCAATATGAAATTGCCTTTTTCACACAATGAGCTATCTTTAAAAATAATTATTTAATGAAACCATGGTGTCACTAATCATAATCCTCAAAATCTTTGGTTAAATCCTTATTTCCAATCATTCCTTCATCAGTGTACCTATGGCATCATTGACAACGAGAACGCCACCACCTGTCCACTCAGGGGCCTTTTCGATAGTTCCTAGCTTATAGTAACTGGCAATATAATCACATATCAAAATGGAATCTCCGTTGAAGATCAACAAGATCAACCAATGGATCCATATAAAAGAGCCATGGACTCATGCGTTGAGGACCAGCAAGGTCAATCAACCACATCGATGCCCGAATTCAGAAAACAACTCTTACTCCTTATTAAATATCTTCTCCGATGTACTTGTGGGTATCTTCGGCGACCCAGAGCCCGAGCATCTATGGTCAGCACCCTCTAGGATCCTTCGCAGGTCACCTAGCGCTTCACTCATAGTAGGCCGCTTTCTTGGTCCCTCATCTATCATACCGGAAGCTTACCATTTAAATTGAGCCGAGGCTGGTCAAGACCTCGACTGACCTTGCTACGTGAGACGTCCTCCGTTGAGCTGTTGCAACTTTATCAACTACTAGGTCTTCAGGACCTCATTATCACAAGACGGTCAAAATGCTTTCCCAGCATTCTTGACATAAAACAGTCATTTAAAAAGAGGTCATAAATACAATTTCTATAACGAACTCTCGTCTTTCCACATTAATCAACATTACTTAATCCACATTCATTTCATATAAATTCTCATTCTCATCCAATCACCATTTTTCATCTCATCACTTCTTTCTTGAATTATCCTAATTAAATCTCATCCACTTCTATTTACCCATATCCACATCTCATTAGATCTCATCCACTCCCATTGACCCATATCCACATCTCATCACATCACATTCATTCACATCTTATCCATTCAGACCACATCACATTCACTCACGTCACATCTCATTCTCATTCAGACCACATCACATTCACTCACATCACATCTTATTCAGACCACATCACATTCATTCACAACACATCTCATTCAGACCACATCACATTCATTCACATCTATCTCGATTCACATGACATCACATCCATTCACATCCCATACCATTCATTCTCATCCGGATTCACATGCCATCACTTTCATTCATATCCCTTATCATTCATTCATATCCCGATTCACAGGCTATCACATTCATTCACATCCCTTATCATATATTCACATCCTGACTCACATGCCATCACATTCATTCACATCCTGACTCACATGCCATCACATTCATTCACATCCCTTATCATTCATATCTATCCAATTTACATCACATCTCATCGCCTCTATTCTCGTTCATATTCATCACATTCACATCCACATATATTCTTCCACATACATCCACATCCATACTTATCACATACACATTCACATCTATCCTTTCACCTACATCTACATCCATCCTTTCACATACATACATCCACATCCATTCTTTCACATATATCCACTTTCATTCTTCACATACATCCACATCCATCCTATCACATACATCCACATCCATCCTATATCCTTCATTTACATCCTGATTCACATGACATCTCATCACTTCTATTCACATCACATCTATCCATCCATTCATTCACATTTATCTGATTCACATCTATCCATCCATTCATTCACATTTATCTGATTCACATCACATCTATCCATCCATTCATTCACATTTATCTGATTCAAATCATATCAATCCATCCATTCATTCTTTTATAAAAATCAACTTCAGAGGGAATAACACTTTTATAAAAATCCTTTTATACATCTATTTATACATAAATTCAATTTAATGAAAAATAACACTTTTGAAATAAAAATAAATCCTTTATGCATCTTTATATGCATAAATTTTTTTTTAATGAGAATGACTCTTTTGAAATAAAAATAAACTTCTTTATGCATCTTTCTATGCATAAAATCAAATTTAATGAGAATGACTCTTTTGAAATAAAAATAAATTCCTTTATGCATCTTTCTATGCATAAAATCAAATTTAATGAGAATGACTCTTTTGAAAAAAGAATAAATTCCTTTATGTTTTTATGCATAAAATCAAAATTAATGAGAATGACTCTTTTGAAATAAAAATAAAATCTTTATGCATCCTTCTATACATAAAATCAATTTTGATGAAAGGAATACTTTTATAATAAAAAATTTTCTTTTATGCATCACTTTATGCATAAAAATCAATATTGGTGAAAGTAACACTTTTTTATTAAAAATATGTCCAATATGCATCTTTCTATGCATAGAAATTAATTCTAATGAAAAACAACTTACATGGAGTTTTGTGAGCTATCCTTTGGCTTGAGGGATTGAGGGTTCTACTCTTGCTTGGATCAAGAGTGGCCACCAATTCTTTGTAGAGGAAAAAGTAAAAAACAAGTGAATTGTTAATGAATTCAATGTTTTTGGCTCTGGGGTGGAGTAGAGTAACAGTGCATAAAACACTATTAAGATTTTACAAAGGGGGAGGCTTTTATTTATAGGAAAAGTGAGCCTCTAATCAAGCAAACTGATTCTAGAATTTTCCAGATCAATTTAGTCACTTTTTGACCGTTTTTAGGTCAGTTTAGCTTACTTTTTGCTTCTAGTTGAAACAGGAGAGAGGAGAGATGAAAATATCTCATTATTTGTGAGTTTAAAACTCATCCACACATGTGAAATAGGTGCCTCCTTCATGAGGGAAATTTCCCACACTGAGGTGTCAAAAATGCATCGTTTCCTCTAAATATCTCTTCTTTTTTAACTAATAACCTTATCCTTAGTCAACTCTTCATCTTATGTGAGTATTTACTCATTTTTGGGGGGATTTTCTTTATTTCTTCAATTTATCTCCTCCCTACATTTGGATTAATCTAATTGGCCCCCCTCAGAACCTTAATCTAAAATTTTTAGAAATCCTTTTTGAACTTCTGTTTCGGGGGAATTTATTTTAATAAGAAGGGATATTTTTCCATCCAAAGTTATCTAGAAACTGAATTACCTCTCTCTAGAATATTTTCTCTCTCTAGGACAAAACAGATAGAAACAAGATCTGTTATTATTCTGAAAAGGGGATTGATTATAGGGACAGAAATTGGACATCTTGAGGGGCTGGGGGAGGAATCTTACATCCTACCCCACTTAAAAAATGTGAGATGTCCTCATCTCGCTGGTGGAGTATGATCTCTCTCATCTTCTTCTTCTTCTTCTTCAATCACTTCCAGCGTTACTGCCTTGGAAGTGGATGGCCAATTTGGGAACAACTCTCTTTGACTTCCCCTATTCTGAGGCAGAGGTCTTGCATTCTTTGGTTTGAAACTGTGGGTTGGATAGAGGGTCTACCTCTGGGATTTCCCTAATTTTGGGCTGATAGAAACCTAATTACTCTAGAAGGAAGTTGTTGGAGTCTGGAATCTTGATCCCTAATTTCCCTACCCTGAAAACCTTGATCCAAAAGGAGTTGGACAATCCATACTGCGATGTCCAAATCCTTGACACTTAGCATTTCACTCCCTTGTTCAAGGGTGGAACTTTTGTGGTTGAATTCCAGGGGATTGAGTTTCGAGAAAAGGACATATCTTCCATTCCGAAACTTCTCATATCCTAGGCTTGACCTTGATATGTCTTAGGCGGTGGAAGGTTGGAATCACCTTCTAGAACTAAAAACTTTTTGAAATGTGATCGTGCTGGCTTTGGTGGGACCTTGACATCAAAGGCCTTGGAGAAATCCTTCGTCTCATCGGCACTACTTCGGCCATGGAAACTGGCTTGGCATTCTTCACCAAAATATTCAAAGGTTCATTCAGTCCCTGAATGTACTTGGCCATCAGCTGTTCTTCATTCACTGGTGGCCAAGTATTTGAGGAGGAGAGCGAACGCTTGGTGATATACTTCAATAGTTCTGCTCCCCTGGGTTAACTCTAAGAATTTGTTCATCTTTGTTTCCAAAAAGCTAGGAGGACAAAATCTCTTCCTTAGGTAAATTTTGAGATCATTCCATGTCTGGGTATTCCAATCCAGACGGTTTGTCTCACAGTGGTTTCTCCATGCCACTCTGGTTGTTTCTACTATCTTCAGCCTTGCAAGAGCCATTTTGCTCTTCTCATTGTACCCGGTGACATCAAAGTACTCGTCCATGGCTTCGATCCACTTCTCCACAGCCTCGCCCAAGTTTTCCCCTTCACCCTTGAAAGGTCCAGGCTGCGAACTATGAAGAGTTTTACGAACATCCAAGTCGAGCTCTTCCTCATCGCGTTGGGGGTTATCATTTCTACCACGACGACCTCGATCCAAGTTCCTATCAATACGAAACATCTTGTTAAGTCCCTTTATTTATGATTCAAATCCGATTTTTGATTCATCTGATTCTAGGGTTCTTTAGATAGGTCAGCTCCCCATAGAATCATGGGATAAAGATACTCGTATTATCAGATAACAATTCATTCAGAACATATCATTCATATCTTTAACACAATAATGGTCTATTAGACCGAGATTTCCATCTGAACACTACTCCATGGGGGATTTCAATTTTATAGATTTTTAATTTGCCATCCCTTACCGTGATCCACTGGATCAAGAGTTAACAGTACCAATCTGTGAGCACAATCCACTAATCTCATAGTGATTTGCTGAAGTCATTATAAATCATCATTCTAGTTATGAACATCAACACAGGGACTCGTGCCATTCATCCTCATTGTGGTTTTTGCTCAGTTTATTACTTTTCAACCAAAAATTCAGGAATCATCATTTTTCAATTAGAATCCAATTCAACTTATCAGTTCTCAATCAAAATTTTAAAATCATATCAACCACATTCGGATTCATCATCTGGATAGCATTTTAATTTCAAGATCTTAGATTTACTCGTATATACTGCCAGTAAGAGATATAGTATCTTAGATTTTCAGGAATTCATCATCTGGATGTAAATTATAGCTTATAATTTCAAGATCTTAGATTTACTCGTAAAGAGATGCAATTATACCCTCGGTATATATGGGTAGTCATGGTCCTTGGAACTATAAGGTAAATACCATCATGTCTAGGCCTCAAGCAAGTCAACGATTCTATACAACTACAGTACTTCCATCTGAAGATCCAATCATCAAATTAGGAATTTCATTCTGAATATCAATTTGTATGAGTTTCATCACACAATTCCAACCTTTTCCTACTACTTACTAAATTTATGACATTCTTGGCTTCTCGGTTGATCCACTTTAGCCAAATCGCTTTGATACCAGAGCTGTGAGATCCCTGTCCCCACCACGCAACGAATTCAGGGGTGCTAGGAGCGAAAGTAGCACTTCTTGCGTGGGGCAGGGTCCCACACTCGTGGCCTCGCCCAAGGATATCCGGACAAGAAACTAATCCATCGGTTCTTCCAAAATCAAACCCGGAAAAACTTCCCTTACCCAGAAAGCACGGGCGAATCAGAGCGATTCCTCCAGGATAACTTTTCTCTAACGTAGTCAAAAGCCTTAACTAACTGAACTGATCTAAATGAACTCGTAAGTCCCATAGTCAGATCAGGGAAAAGATTGCACTTGGATCATAGAGACCAACGCCTTTTTCCTCATTGAGAGGCACAACCATTGATACTTTTCAATAGAACAATTTTTGTCCGGGATTTACTTCATCTATCGTACCATAACATAATTGAGTCTCAATGTAGGGATCCATCAGTCCAGCCTAACCCCATCTAGTCCCATGGGTTAGCCAGCCGCCCAACCACTATAGTGATGGGATCCAATTAGGAATTTGGTTAGGTTTTGTCACGGGTACCAGGGCAAAGAGTTCCCAAGTCCCCTAGCCGGATATGCACGCAAACTTAAACTTGTCACACCACTTACACACCCAATATGAAATTGCCTTTTTCATAAAATGAGGTATCTTTAAAAATAATTATTTAATGAAACCATGGTGTCACTAATCATAATCCTCAAAATCTCTGGTTAAATCCTTATTTCCAATCATTCCTTCATCGGTGTACCTATGGCATCATTGACAACCAGAACGCTCACCACCTGTCCACTCATATCAGGGGCCTTTTCGATAGTTCCTAGCTTATAGTAACTGGCAATATATTCACATATCAAAATGGAATCTCCGTTGAAGATCAGCAAGATCAACCAATGGATCCATATAAAAGAGCCATGGACTCATCCGTTGAGGACCAGCAAGGTCAATCAACCATATCCATGCCCGAATTCAGAAAACAACTCTTACTCCTTATTAAATATCTTCTCCGACATACTTGTGGGTATCTTCGGCGACCCAGAGCTCGAGCACCATATGGTCTCACAAGACGGTCAAAATGCTTCCCCAGCATTCTTGACATAAAACAAGCAGGTCATAAATACAATTTCTATAACAAACTCTCATCTTTCGACATTAATCAACATTACTTAATCCACATTCATTTCATATAGATTCTCATTCTCATCCAATCACATCATTTTTAATCTCATCACTTCTTTCCTCAATTATCCAATCAGATCTCATTCACTCCCATTTACCCATATATCCACATCTCATCACATCACATTCATTCACATCTCATTCACATCTCATCCATTGAGACCACATCACATTCACTCACATCAAATCTCATTCTCAGACCACATCACATTCACTCACGTCACATCTCATTCAGACCACATCACATTCACTCACATCAAATCTTATTCAGACCACATCACATTCATTCACAACACATCTCATTCAGACCACATCACATTCATTCACATCTATCCCGATTCACATGACATCACATCCCATACCATTCATTCTCATCCCAATTCACATGCCATCACATTCATTCACATCCCTTATCATTCATTCACATCCCGATTCACAGGCTATCACATTCATTCACATCCCTTATCATACATTCACATCCTGACTCACATGCCATCACATTCATTCGCATTCCTTATCATTCATTCACATCCCTTATCATTCATATCTATTCAATTTACATCACATCTCATCGCCTCTATTCTTGTTCATATTCATCACATTCACATCCACATATATTCTTCCACATCCATACTTATCACATACACATCCACATCCACATCCATCCTTTCACCTACATCTACATCTATCCTTTCACATACATACATCCACATCCATTGTTTCACATATATCCACTTCCATTCTTCACATACATCCACATCCATCCTTTTACATACATCCACATCCATCCTATATCCTTCATTTACATCCTGATTCACATGACATCTCATCACTTCTATTCACATCACATCTATCCATCCATTCATTCACATTTATCTAATTCACATCACATCTATCCATCCATTCATTCACATTTATCTGATTCACATCACATCAATCCATCCATTCATTCTTTTATAAAAATCAACTTTAGTGGGAATAACACTTTTATAAAAATCCTTTTAAACATCTATTTATGCATAAATTCAATTTTAAGGAAAATAACACTTTCGAAATAAAAATAAATCCTTTATGCATATTTCTATGCATAAAATAAATTTTAGTTTAATGAGAATGACTCTTTTGAAATAAAAATAAATTCCTTTTTGCATCTTTCTATGCATAAAAGCAAATTTAATGAGAATGACTCTTTTGAAATAAAAATAAATTCCTTGATGCATGTTTCTAAGCATAAAATCAAATTTAACGAGAATGACTCTTTTGAAATAAAATTTTTTTTCTTTATGCATCTTTCTATGCATAAAATCAAAATTAATGAGAATAACTCTTTTGAAATAAAATAAATTCTTTATGCATCGTTCTATGCATAAAATCAATTTTGATGAAAGGAATACTTTTATAATAAAAAAAAATCTTTTATGCATCACTTTATGCATAAAAATCAATATTGGTGAAAGTAACACTTTTTTATTAAAAATATGTCCAATATAACTCTTTCTATGCATAGAAATTAATTCTAATGAAAATAACGTTTTAATAATAAAAATATTTCCAATATGCATCTTTCTATGCATAGAAATTAATTCTAATGAAAATAACCCTTTTATAATAAAAATATTTCCAATATGCATCTTTCTATGCATAGATGAAAATAACACTTTTAGAATACACAAACGGAGGTGATTACTCTTTTTGAATAACATAAAGATAAACTTATTTCCACAAAATTTAAGAAAATTTTACCATAACCTCCTTTGTATGGTTGACCATTTCTCAATTTTTTCATTCTAAATCTACTTAGAGTTTACTCCCAAGATGAATTTAGCACTCTAACTTAATCAATTCCCATTTTTTTAAAAGAAAACAATACGGAAATTTTAACTCTATTTATTTGATTACACATCTTGGATAAAGAAGGGCTGAATTCAATGAAGAGAAGGGGGAAGCCTTTTCATCAAGGCATAACATCCAATTTCAATTTAAAAGAAGAAAGAAATCATAAAACCATTAGAAAAAAGTAGAAATTCTAACTTACATGGAGTTTTGTGAGCTATCATTTGGCTTGAGGGATTGAGAGTTCTACTCTTGCTTGGATCAAGAGTGGCCACCAAATCTTTGTAGAGGAAATAGTAAAAAACAAGTGAATTATTAATGAATTCAATGTTTTTGGCTCTGGGGTGGAGTAGAGTAAGAGTGCATAAAACACTATTAAGCTTCTACAAAGGGGGAGGCTTCTATTTATAGGAAAAAGTGATAACCAAGCAAACCGATTCTAGAATTTTCCAGATCAGTTTGGTCACTTTTTGACCATTTTTAGGTCAGTTTAGCTTACTTTTTGGTTCTAGTTGAAACACGCGAGAGGAGAGATGAAAAAATCTCATTATTTGTGAGTTTAAAACTCATCCACACATGTGAAATAGGCACCTCCTTCATGAGGGGAATTCCCCACACTGAGGTGTCAAAAATGCATCATTTCCTCTAAATATCTCTTCTTTTTTAACTAATAACCTTGTCCTTAGTCAACTCGTCATCTTATGTGAGTATTTACTCATTTTTGGTGGGATTTTCTTTATTTCTTCAATTTATCTCCTCCCTACACTTGGATTAATCTAATTGGCCCCTTATAACCTTAATCTAAAATTTTCAAAAAAATTGGACCCTTAGGCTAAGGCCTTTTGAACAGATTATAATTTATTTCTACTAATGCACCTAATGAAATCCTTTTTGAACTTCTGTTTCAGGGGAATTTATTTTAATAAGAAGGGATATTTTTCCATCTCCAAATATATCTAGAAATTGAATTACCTCTCTCTAGAATATTTTCTCTCTCTAGGCCAAAACAAATAGAAACAAGATCTGTTATTATTCTGAAAAGGGGATTGATTAACAGGGAGAGAAACTGGACATCTTGAGGGGTTGGGGGAGGAATCTATTACTATTCTGAAAAGGGGATTGAATAGAGGGGGGAGAGAAACTGGACATCTTGAGGGGCTCGGGGAGGAATCTTACAATTCCCCCCCTTGAAGGTGATGGGATGCCTTGGAATGGCACCAATGCCATTCTTCCTTGAAAGGAAAGGGGAGAATGGTGGTGGTTCCATTCTCCCCTTAAATCAAGGTGATGGGAGGCCTTGAGAATAGCAACCACCACTGCTATTCCTCCTTGAATGTAAAGGGAAATGGCACTGGTGTCATTCTACCCTACAAGACGATGGGATAGGAGGCAGTGAGAATGGCATGCATGCTATTGTCGCCTTTTAGATGATGGAAGGACCTGAGAATGGAAATGGTGCCATTCTCCTCTTTAATCCAATTGTTGATGGGAGGCTATTGGCATCATGTAAGGGGGAATGGCACCACTACCATCTTGCCTTGAATGTAAGGGGGAATGGCATTGGTTCCCTTCTCCAATTCAAGGTGATTGGAGGCCTTGATAATGGCACCACTTCCATTCTTCCTTGAATGTAAGGGACAATGGCATTATCCCTAAGAACGTGATCGGAGGCCTTGAGAATAGAACCACTACCATTCTTCCTTGAATTCAAGGGGAGAATGGCAATTGTGCCATTCTCTCCTTCAAGAAGCTGATGGGAGGACTTGAGAATGGCATCCACTTCCATTCTTCTTTGAATGTAAGGGAGAATGACAATGGTGCCATTTTACCCTTAAAAATGATAGGATGGCAGTGGTGCTATTCTCCCTTTCATGTGCCCTGAGAATAGCAGCATTGGTTTCATTCTATCTTTCAATCAAGGTGATGAGAGGCCTTGATAACGACACCACTGCCATTCTTCCTTTTATGTAAGGGAGACTAGAAATGGTGCCATTCTCCACTTAAAGGTGATGGAAGGCCTTGAGAATGGCACCACTCCTATTCTTCTTTTAATGTAAGGGATAATGGTAATGATTTCATTCTACCCATGAGGATGATGGAAGGCCCACTTCCATTCTTCCTTCAATATGTAAGGGAGATAGTAGGCATTGAGAATTGAACCACTGACATTATTCCTTTAATATAAGGGAGAATAGAAGTGGTGACATTCTCCAGCTCTAGGTGATGGGATGGGAGGCCTTGAGAATGGCACCATTACCGTTCTCCCCCCATGAAGTGATGGGAGGCCTTGATAATGGCACCACTATCATTCTTCCTAGAATGTAAGTGAGAATGGCACCACTGCCATTTTTTTTAATGTTAGGGAGAATGCCAGTAGTGCCATTCCCCTCCTTGAAGATGATGGGAGGCTTTGATAATGGCACCACTGCCATTCTTCCTTGAACGAAAGGGGAGAATGGCGGTGGTGCCATTCTCACCTTCAATCAAGGTGATGGGAGGCCTTGAGAATGGCAGCCACTGTCATTCTTCCTGGAATGTAAGGGGAATGGTAGTGGTGCCATTCTAGGGAGGTCTTAAGAATGACAAGGGTGCCATTCTCCCCTTGAACCAAGTTGATGGGAGGCTTTGAGAATGGCATCACTACCATTCTCCCTTGAATGTAAGGGGGAATGTCACCACTTCCAACCTGCCTTGAATGTAAGGGAGAATGACAATGGTGACCTTCTCTCCTTTTTGTGTGATGGGATGGGAGGCCTTGAGAATGGCACCACTACCACTCTCCCCACCATGAAGTGATAGAAGGCCATCATGAAGTGATGGAAGGCATTGAGAATGGCACCAATACCATTCTTCCTAGAATGTAAGGAAGAATGGCACTAGTTCCATTCTTACTTGAATGTAAGGGAGAATGGAAGTGGTGGGATTCCCACCCGTGAAGGTGATGGGAGGCCTTGAGAATGGCACTAGTGCCATTCTTCCTTCTTGAAACAAAAGGGGATAATGACGATGGTGCCATTCTCCCCTTCTATCAAGGTGATGGGAGGCCTTGAAAATGGCAGCCACTGCCATTCCACCTTGAATATAAGGGGAAATGGCACTGGTGCCATTTCTACCCTGCAGGATGATGGAAGGGGAGGCCTTGAGAATGGATGAATGTAAGGGGAAATGGCACTGGTGCCATTCTACCCTACAGAATGATGGGAGGGGAGGTTGTGTGAATGGAATTGGTGCTATTGGCTCCTTTTCAGGCGATGGAAGGCCCTTAGAATGGTAGTTGTGCCATTCTCCAGTTCAAGGTGATGTGGAAGGCCTTGATAATTATGTAAGGGAGAATGGTAATGATTTCTTTCTATCCATGAGGATGATGGTGTTAAATTTGCAGCAATGTGATGAGCTATGGTGGATCAAATGCTAGAATCAATATCATTAGAAAAGATATTAGACGATAATTAAGATGTGATTAGTGAGCAATTAACTGATAGCTTAATGTAGGCATGGATAATAAAAAACCAGCAAATTCTCATTAGGCCAATTCCTCAATTTATAGAGTTTACATGATCCAAGCATCTAATCCCACTGATCTCTCCTTGATTCACTCCACCTTTTTTGCTTGATTCTCTCCACCTCTTCCCAGAATATCTCCACACCTCCTAAATCTTCTCATGCTACCCTTTATTCTCTCCCAGTAGATACTTCTCACCTTTTCACAGCTTCTCTCACATTTATAGATTCTCTTTTACAGCCTCTTGCTAAGAGCTTGTTCCCGCACACACCCTATTCACTTGTATATTTCAACACCTCCCCTCCAGTGAATACGCTTAGCACACATGGACCCTATACAAAGTTTCCCTCTTACTTGATAGTCCGCGACGAGTGCCTCAAGTCCCTAAACTCATAGTCCTTGACACTCTCTCTCTCTATGTGGTCCAAGGCTACTACAAGTTCCCGTGACCTTGACTAAAGTGCTCACACATACATCTAACACATGGCCTACATCATCGGTGGCTCAGAGGTGGTTTTACTTTGTTGGGGCAGGTTACATGGGTTGTGGGGTTTCTCTCTCTCAGAAAAGATGATTTGACTCCACTTCCTTAGGAGCCTCCATGAAGTTTGCCGATGTCGTTCCTTCTCCACTAGGTTTGCTGTAGTAGCTGTCTCTTGCCATGTGTCCTGGCTTCCCACAGTTGTGGCAAGTGAAGGTCCTTCCTCCTACTCTGCCTCTTCCTCATCCTCGTCCTCGAGAGAATCCTCCTCGGGTGAAGAATGCTTTTTCTTCTCTAGTTGTTGAGTGTAGCCATTTCTTCTCTTTGACTCTGGTTTGTTGCTCTAGTAGAGCTCCTTCTATCTCGTGCAGCTTCAATTCACGTACATTCTTTAATGTTGCTACAATGTTTTCATATTCACCTTTGTCCACACTCTTCAAAAGCATTGCTCTAGTGCCTCATCATCTTCTACCTTCTTGCCAATGGCTGACAGTAGTAGTTGCTTAATGCTTTTATATTTCCTCAAGTGTGTGATTAAAGGTTCACTTTCCTTCATATCCAGTTTTCATATCCATTTTGTAGAATTGCATTAACATATTTATCTTTGAATTTTTTGCTTGAGTGCAAATAATTTATTGAGTTCATCCCATGCATCTTTTGCCCATTGTATCCCATTGTATCCCTGTGATGTGATGAGTGATTTCATCATTTAAGTCCTAATGCTTGCTTTCATTCCTGCTCTTCCACTCATTTTCCCCTCTCACCTCTGAGCATTCATCTCTTCCCTAAACTAGCCCCCATAGATTTTTCCTCATGAGCAGATACATGGTTTTTGCCTGCCATGTGTAAAACTGCTCCCCATTAAATTTGGCTATCTCTTGTGCTGTACTCATGATGATGTGAAGGGGGTCTTACCTCTTGATCCAATTTCAAGATTCAAGGGCAGTGTCTACCCTTTTAGAACTCAATCTGGTGTTTAGGTGACGATTACAACAGATTTATCAGCATAAATTCACCAGAAATTACATTAAACCAAGGGTAACAAATCTGTAGGGGAATGGTTTGTGAGATCCGTGTTCCCACCGCGCAATGGATTCGGGGTGCTAGCAGCGGAAGTAGCACTTCTGCGCGGGCCAGGGTCCCACACTCGGGGCCTCGCCCATGGATATCCGGACAAGAGACTAATCCGTCAGTTTTTTCAAAACCGAACCCGGAAAAACTTCCTTTACCCGAAAAGCACGGGCGATTCCACCAAAATAACTCTTTACTTTAACGTAGTCAAGACCATTACTGATCAAACTGATCCGACTGCACCTATAAAGATACTCGGTCAGAAAAAGGAAGAAACTTGCACTTGGATCATTGAGATCAACGCTTTTTTCCCCATCAAGAGGCACAGTCGTTGATTCCTATCCATAGAACAATTTCTATTCGGGATTTACTTTATCTATCGTAATAACAGAAATTGAGTCTCGATTTACGGATCCATCAGTCCAGCCTAACCCCATCCGGTCCCATGGGTTAGCCAACCGCCCAACCACTATAGTGATGGGATCCAATTTTAAATTTTTGGTTAGGTTTTGTCCCGGATACTAGGGAAAAGAGTTCCCAGGCCCCCTAGCCGGAAGTTCATGCAAACATAAAACTAGTCACACTACTTACACACCCAATATGAAATTGCCTTTTTCTCAGCATCAGCTAACTTTAAAACAATCCTTTAATGAAACCATTATGTCACTGATGACAATCCTCAAAATCTCTAGTTGAATCGTTATTTCCAATCATTCATTCATCGGTGTACTTATGGCATCATTGGCAACCAGAACGCTCACCACGTGTTCACTCACCGGCCTTTTCAATAGTTCCTAGCTCATAGTACCCGGTAATATTTTCACATATAAAAATCAAGATGGAATTCTCGTTGAAGATCAGCAAGATCAATCAACAGATCCATATACGAGAGCCATGGACTCATCCGTTGAGGACCAGCAAGGTCAATCAACCAGATCCATGCTCGGTTTCAGAAAACAACTCTTACTCCTTATTCCAATATCTTCCACGATGCACGTGTGGGTATCTTCGGCAACCCAGAGTCCGAGCACCGTATGCTCAGCACCCTCTAGGATCCTTCGCAGGTGACCTAGCGCTTTACTCATAGGCCGCTTCCTTGGTCCCTCATCCACCGTACCGGAAGCTCACCATTTAAATCGAACTGAGACTGGTCAAGACCTCGGTCGACCTTGCTACGCGAGACGTCCTCCATTGACTCTCCGTCAGCAGTTGCAACTTTATCAGTTAGGTCTTCATGACCTTAATCCACAAGACGGTCAAAATGCTTCCCCAGCATTCTTGACATAAAACAGTCATTTACAAACAGTCACAAAATACAGTTTCTATATCGAACTCTCGTCTTTCCACATTATCCCTCCTCAGTTCATATTACTTATTCCACATTCCATTCAATGTGTACTCATTCTCATCCATTTACCCATATCGACGACACATTATTTCACATACACATTCACATTCATTATTCTACATACATATCCATGTTCGTACATTCACATCATACATCCAATCCCATATCTGCATTCATACATACACATCCATATCCACATCCATACATCCACATCCATATCCACATTCACATCCATATCCACATTCACATCCATACATCCACATCCATATCCATATCCACATCCATACATCCACATCCATATCCACATTCACATCCATACATCTACATCTACATATATATATCCATTTTCACATCCTCATTCATACATCCACATTCACATACATACATCCACATCTATATCTACATCCATACATCCACATCCACATCCACATTCACATTCATACATCCACATCCGTATCTACATCCATACATCCACATCCATATCCACATTCACATTCACATCCATATATCCACATCTACATGCATACATCCATTATCACGTCTTCATTCATACATCCACATCCACATACATACATACATCCACATCCACATTCTCATTCACATCTATACATCCACATCTACATCCACATTCACATCTATGCATATACATCTTCATGCATACATCCATTATCACGTCCTCATTCATACATCCACATCCACATACATACATACATCCACATCCACATTCTCATTCACATCTATACATCCACATTCACATCTATGCATATACATCTTCATGCATACATCCATTTTCACATTCATACATCCACACTCCCATCTCCACATCCACACATCCACATACATACATCCATTTCCACATTCGCATTCATATAATCCCATATGCCTTCACATCTATTCTTTTACATCACATCCATTCTCGCCCTATCACAACCCATATACATCTTATCCCATCACATACACACTTTACTTCATCCCATACACATCTTATCACATCCTAACTCATCTTAGCACATCCTATCACATCTCATACACCTCTTATCACATCCTATCACACCTCATACACATCTTATCACATCTCATACACCTCTTATCACATCTCATACACCTCTTATCGCATCTTATCACATCTTGTCACATCTCATACACCTCTTATCACATCCTATCACTTTTCATACGCATCTTATCACATCTCATACACTTCTTATCACATCCTATAACTTTCCATACGCATCTTATCACATCTTATCACATCTCATACACCTCTTATCACATCCTATCACTTTCAATACGCATCTTATCACATCTTATCACGTCTCAATATCTATTTATAGAATACAAGAGAATTCTTATATTTGATATAAGATTTCTTTACGTATCTATTTATGCATAAATTCCATTTTAAAGAGAATAACACTTTCGAATTAAAAATCAATCTTTTATGCATCTTCCTATGCATAATTGCATTTTAAATGAGAATGACACTTTTGAATCAATCTTTTATGCATCTTCCTATGCATAAATTCAATTTAGTAGGAATTACACTTTTAGAATAAAAGAATTTCTCTTATGCATCTAATATATACATAAAATCCATTTAGGATGAAAATCACACTTTTAGTATAAAAATGTCTTTTATGCATACCTCTATGCATGAAATCCAAATATGATAAAAATAACATTTTTACAATATAATAATCATCTTTTATGCATACCTCTATGCATGAAATTCAAATATGATCAAAGTAACACTTTTACAATAAAATAATCATTTTATAATAAAATAATAATTTTTTTAATACCTCTATGCATGAAATTCAATATGATAAAAGTAACATTTTTACAATAAAATAATCATTTATTATTATTTTTTTAAATATTTTTATAATAAAATAATCATTTTTTTATGCATACCTCTATGCATGAATTTCAATTATGATAAAAGTAACACTTTTATAATAAAATAATCATATTTCATGCATACCCCTATGCATGAATTTCAATTATAATAAAAGTAACACTTTTATAATAAAATAATCATCTTTTATGCATACCCCTATGCATGAATTTCAAATATGATAAAAGTAACACTTTTATAATAAAATAATTATCTTTTATGCATACCCCTATGCATGCATTTCAAATATGATAAAAGTAACACTTTTATAATAAAATAATCATCTTTTATGCATACACCTATGCATGAATTTCAAATATGATAAAAGTAACACTTTTATAATAAAATATTCATCTTTTATGCATACCCCTATGCATGCATTTCAAATATGATAAAAGTAACACTTTTATAATAAAATAATCATCTTTTATGCATATCTCTATGCATGAATTTCAATTATGATAAAAGTAACACTTTTACAATAAAATATTTATTATAAAAACTTGATATTAATCAATTAACCATTCACCTAGAATAGAGAATGGTTGGTTTTGTTAGAAAAGAGAGGGAAATACCTTTTTGTAATGAGGTATAACATTTTTAGAGAAGACATAAAGCATAAAAACCATTTAAAGCCATAAAAACCATAAAATACGTGAAAAGAAGAATCGCCAACTTACTAATGACTTTGAAAGCTTTCCTTTGGCTTGATGGTTTGAGGGTTCAACTCTTGTTTGAACAAGAGTGGCCAACCAATCTTTGGAAGAGGAAAATGTCAAAAACTAGTGAATTATTAATAAATTCATAGTTCTTGGCTTGGGTGAAATAGAGTAACAATGCATTACACACTAGTCCTTTTTCAACAAAGGGGGAGGCTTCTATTTATAGGAAAAATTGAGCTCCTAACCAAACAAACTGATTCTAGAATTTTACAAAACAGTTTGGTCAATTTTTGACCATTTTTAGGTCATTTAAGCTAACTTTTTGGGACTAGACTTGAATTAGGAGAGAGGAGAGATGAAATATCTCAATTTTTGATGATTAAAAACTCAATTTTCACATGTGAAGTAGGCGCCTCATTAAAGGGCCTCCCCTTCCTTACATATGTGTTAAAAATAGAATCATTATACCCAAAATATCTCATATTTTTAATATTGCTCATAGTTTCTTACTAATAAACCTTGTACATATTCAACTCATCATCTAAAGTGAGCATTGAAGGGAATCCCCTTCCTTACATATGTGTCAAAATGGAATCATTATACCCAAGACATCTCATATTTTTAATATCACTCATAGTTTCTTACTAATAAACCTTGTACATATTCAACTCTTCATCTTATGTGAGCATTTACTCATTTTTGGGTATCTTCTTTTACAAAATTGGATTTATCTCCTCCCCACACATGGATTGATCCTATTGGCCCATAGGAACCTTCATTGGACCATAATCCAAAAATTTCTGAAAATCTAGACCCTTGGCTAAGGTCCTTTATATCCATTTCCAATTAATTCCAATTGCACATTGGAAAGTTCTTTCTGAATTTTTGTTTCAGGGGAATTCATTTTAATAAGATGAGATATTTTTCTATCCAAAAATATTAAAAATCTGAATATTCTCTCTCTAGAATATTTTCTCTCTCTATGTTAAAACGGTTAGAAACAAGATCTTTTATATTTCTGAAGAGGAATTTAATTACACGGGAAGATGCTAGACATCTTGAGAGGCTCGGGAGGAATCTTACATTCTCTCCCACTTGAAAAACGCGAGATGTTCTCATCTCGCAAACTGGGGGTAATTTCACAAGATGCACGAATATGAGACTAAGAGAAAATTTAATTAAGATTAACCACCAAGAAGTCTCAAAGAGAGCAAGACTCAAGACAAGAACAAAGATTTCAACTTTATTCACTCTTGGAACATATACAGCAAGATAGAAGAACTTTTTACAATTCCATAAGCCCGTCCATCATATGGTCACAAAAGCAGCACTCACAAGCTGCACACGTATAAGGTAACTCATCTATGGGAATAACTCGGCCGGTTATTGCAGCACCTATCTCATTGGTATGAGGTGACCTATTAAAAGGACCTCTGAGAGGCAAGCCAAAAACGGGATAAAGACATATCTTCTGATGAGGAAGAAAACACGCTAGTAAGAAGACCCACTTAGAAAACCCAACATGCCTTGATCTCATCACGCAATAGTATCGGGGACCCAAACCCAAAGCTTCAATAACCATAGCCAAGTGGACATTGAAAGTGCTGCTGACCCCACGGTGTTACCCTAGTTATGTCTTGATAGGTCCGCCATTTGGTCTGAGCTACAGAAGTTCCCAAGTGAGGGAAAAGTGAGCGCTCATACAGTTCTATAAAATCCTTCTTCACAAACTCGCTTGCGTCTTGAAGGTGAGAAATCATCATGGATAAAACCAAGTCCTGCTCCCAAGCCATAAAAGAGATCAAGAAAGAAAGGAGATCGATGGAAGTAAGATTACTGCGAGCGACAAGTAAGAGTTACGACTTATATAAAAGAAAAGAACTAGCGTAACCTAGAAGCAACGGGATATCTTGCCACTGAAGTTTTACCGTCTTTCCATGATTTGGGTTTGGCACATATTTCTATAGAAGGCTTACATGAGATACATTATGAACTTTGAGATGAGGAGGTAAAAGAAGCTCGTAGGCTAAGTCACTTACTTTCTTCGATAATTCAGATATGGTCCACAATATCTGAGGATAACTACTTCTACTCCCCAAGAGATAAAGAACTTCTTTTGGGCCGTACTCGAATCAAGACCATATCTGCTTCTTTGAATTCTCTGACTGTTCTCTTCTTATCTGCATACTGTTTCTGTCGATCCTGGGCAGCTTTTGGGTGGTTGCAAGATCAGGGTGCCCAATTTTGTCCACTCAGGCACCCTGTAAACAGTTAAAAAATAGGCATTTGTTTACCTTTAGTGGCTAATCTCTCCTAGTAAATGAAGGAATTTTGTTTCAAGTTCTTTTGTTGGAACATCATATTCAAAGTTGGAAATATAGTTGCATGATTTCATTAAGCATTAGATAGTCAAAAGTCCTCATTTTCTTAGGTACAAAGTCAATGTATACACCCTATCCCAAATTTGAACTGATTCCATAAAATGCTAATATCTTTTACATATAAACTCATATGAGATTCCCACTTTGTACCTTAGATCTTCACATAATATGGAGCTTAACTTGATTTTTTGAGAAAATTTCAAGATATTTGTCTATTTTCTTTAAATATTTCAAGGTCTTTAAAGTGTTATAATATACGCCACTTTTTGTACCCACAATAGCTACCACTTAAAATCCTCAATCTTGTAGATCAAAAGAGTGGGTAGATACTGAGACATTAGTAGAATGTGGTGGTTAGTAAAAATTTCAAATCCAATGGTGGGATTTTTAATGATCTCTTATTCAAAATTATTCCAGACTATCAGAAGGCCTGTAAATATTAATAATCTAATTAGTAAAATTACATTTTTGATGTGAATCATCTAAAATCTATAGGGACTAGTGTATTTTTAATGGTGCATCTATGGAAAAATAAATTGGATCACTCTAAGTATGGAAAGATCATTTGTTTGTCATTTTATCATATTTTTGATTAATTTTGATTAATTAGACTAATTTATATTAATTTAAGTTATATTGGGTTAATTTAAGAGCAAGCATATTTTCTATTATTTGCTTGATCTCATTTTAGTACCTTGCCCCCCAAAATTTACTCTCCAAGCATTGTCCCAGTCCAGCATAAACTGGATAAAACTGAACACCCTCATCTTGCAACAACTCTTTTATATCTTTATGAATTGCCTGCATCTGTTAATTCATGTTTATTTTTATTTCAAAAAAGTCATTCTAATCAATTTTCTTTTTATGCATAAGAAGATGCATAAAGAAATTTATTTTTATTTCAAAAGAGTTATTCTCATCAATTTTATTTTTATGCATAGGAAGATGCATAAAGAAATTTTTTTTATTTCAAAAGAGTTATTCTCATTAAAATTGAATTTATGCATAGAAAGATGTATAAAAGATTTATTTTTATTCCGAAAGTGTTATTCTCCTTAAAATTAAAATTATGCATAAATAGATGTGTAAAGAATCTTTATATAAAAAAATAAGGATTCTCTTGCATTCTAAGAATGGATGTGATGAGATGGGATACGAATCAGATAGATGGGAATGAATGGATGGATGGATGTGGATGTATGTGAAGAATAGAAGTGGATGTATGTTAAAGAATGGATGTGGATGTATGTGATAAGTATGGATGTGGATGTATGTGAAGGATGGACATGGATGTATGTGAAAGAATGGATGTGGATGTGTGTATGTGAAAGAATGGATGTGGATGTGTATATGATAAGTATGGATGTGGATGTATGCTGAAGGATAGATGTGGATGTGTATGTGATAAGTATGGATGTAGATGTATGTGAAAGGATAGATGTGGATGTGTATGTGATAAGTATGGATGTGGATATATGTGGGAGAATATATGTGGATGTAAATGTGATGGATATGAAAATGAGAATTGAAGCGATGAGATGTGAAGTAAATTGGATAGGTATGAATGATAAGGGATGTGAATGAATGATATAGGATGTGAATGAATGTGATAGCATATGAATCGGGATGTGAATGAATGATATAGGATGTGAATGAATGATGAGGGATATTAATGGATGTGATGTGACGTGAATCGGGATGTGAATGAATGATAAGGGATGTGAATGGATGTGATCATGTGATGTGAATTGGGATGTGAATGAATGATAAGAGATGTGAATGGATGTGATGTGATGTGAATCAGGATGTGAATGAATGATGAGGGATGTGAATGGATGTGATGTGATGTGAATCGGAATGTGAATGAATGATAAGGGACATGAATGAATGTGTTAGCATGTGAATCAAGATATGTGAATGAATGAGATGTGATGTGAAATGAATGTGATAAGATGGGATGTAAACTGGATAGATGTTAATGTATGTCAAGTGATGAGATATATGGGTAGATGCAAGTGGGTAAGATCTTATGAGGAAAAATGAGAAAATAGGTGATGAGATAGAAAAAGATGTGATTAGATGAGAATGGGAATGCTTATGAAATAATGTGGATTGATGTGCATGGATGTTTAAATGATGTGGATTGATGTGGATGAATGTATGGAAGATATGGATGGATGTGTGGATAATGTGGATTGATGTGGATAATGTGGATTGGTGTGTGTATGACGAGTGAATGATGTGGATTGATGTGGATGATGGGGATGGATGCATGGATGAGGTGGATTGATGTGTAGATAATGTGGAGTGATGTGCATGGATGCTTGAATGATGTGGATTGACGTGTGGATTGATGTGGATGGATGTATGGATGATGTGGATTGATGTGTGGATGATGCGATTAGATGTGATTTGATGTAGGAATGATGTGATGTGATAGGAATCGATGATGAAAATAAAATTGTGGTAAGATGAAAAAAAATGGGGTCTAATGTGAAAGGATGCGGAGTAATGAGAAAAGAAGGAAATATTGTTGGAACTGTATTTGTTTGTGAAATCTGTTTTTAAATGAGTGTTTTATGTCAAGAATGCTGGGGAAGCATTTTGACCGTCTTGTGAATGAGGTCGTGGAGACCTATCTGTTAAAGTTGCAACTACCGAGACGGAGAGTCATCGGAGGGACGTCTCGCGTAGCAAGGTCAGCCGAGGTCTTGACTTGCCTCGGTTTGATTAAATGGTGAGCTTCCGGTACAGTGGATGAGGGACCAAGGAAGCGGCCTATGAGTGAAGCGCTAGGTGACCTGCCGAAGGATCCTAGAGGGTGCTGACCATATAGTGCTCGGGCTTTGAGTCGCCGAAGATACCCACGAGTACGTCGGGGGAAGATATTGGAACAAGGAGTAAGAGTTGTTTTCTGAATTTGGGCATGGATCTGGTTGATTGACCTTGAGTATTCGGCTAGGGGATGTGGGAAATTTTTTCCCTGGTACCCAGGACAAAACCTAACCAAATTCCTAATTGGATCCCATCACTATATTAGTGGTTGGGTGGTTGGCTAACCCATGGGATTGGATGGGGTTAGGTTGGACCGATGGATCCGTAAATCGAGAGTAAATTTATGTATAGTACGATAGATGAGATAAATCCTGGATAAAAATTGTTCTATGGAAAAGAATCAACGGCTATGCCTCTCAATGAGGAAAAAAGCGTTGGTCTCTATGATCCAAGTACAGTCTTTTTCCCTGATCTGACTATGGGACTTACGGGTTCGGTCAGATGAGTTCAGTTAGTTAAGGCTTTTGACTATACGTTAGAGAAAAGTTACCCTAGAGGAATCGCCCGTGCTTTTTGGACAAGGGAAGTTTTTCTGAGTTCGGTTTTGGAAGAACCGATGGATTAGTCTCTTGTCTGGATATCCGTGGGCGAGGCCCCGACGAGTGTGGGACCTTGCCCCACGCAAGAAGTGCTACTTCCACTCCTAGCACCCCCAAATTCGTTGTGCAGTCGGGTAAGGGATCTTACAACTGGTATCAAAGCAAATTGGCTAATGAGGATCAACTGAGAAGCCAAAAATGTCAAAAATTTATGAAGAATCAATAAAAGGTTGTAATTGTGTGATAAAAATCATACAAATTAATATTCAAACTGAAATTTGTAAATTGGTAATTGGGTCTTCAGATGGAAGTATCGCAAATGTATGGAATCCCTGACTTGCTGGAAGCCTAGACATGATGGTATTTACCTTATAGTACTACCCGTATATACCGACGAGGGTAACTGTAGCTCTTTACTGACGTATATACGAGTAAATCTAAGACTTGAAATTGTAAGCATTAATACTATCTAGATGATGAATTCGAATGTGGTTGATATGATTTTAAATTTTGATTGAGAATCGATGAGTTGAATTGGATTCTGATTGAAAAATGAAGATTTCTGAATTCTGGTTGAATTGTAATAACTAAGCAACACCACAATAAGGATGAATGGGACGAGTCCTTGTGATAATGTTCGTAAGCTAGAATGACGTTAATGACTTTAGCAAATCACTATGAGATTAGTGGATTGTGCTGGAAGATTGCTACTGTTAACACTTGACCCAATGGATCAAGTTAAGGGGTGTCAAATGAAAACTCTATAAAAATGAAAATTTCCATGGCGGACTGTTCAGATAGAAATCTCGGTCTAATGGACCATTATTGTGATAGGGATTGAATGTTACGATCTGAGTGAATTATTGTCAGATGATAAGTTTTATATAAGGGATCTTTATCCCAGGATTCTATTAGGTTCTCCAGACTATAAGGAACCCAGAATCACTTGGATCTTAAGGAAAAGAATTCTCCTCAAGTTTTGCGAGATGAGGACATCTCGCGTTTTTTAAGTGGGGTAGAATGTAAGATTCCTCCCCAGCCTCTCAGGATGTCTAGTATCTTCCCCTGTAATCAATCCCCTCTTCAAAAATATAAAAGATCTTGTTTCTACCTGTTCTGTCTTAGAGAGAGAAAATATTCTTGAGAGAGGTTATTTAGATTTTGAATATTTTTGAGGTGGAACGCAGACAAAGTTTTTCTTTTGGATAAGGAATTTGCTCTACGGATCTTTGGATAGGGCCCCAGATAAAAATATCTCTTCTTATTAAAATAAGTTCCCCAGAAACAAAAGTTCAAAAAGATTTTCAGAAAGGTGCATTAGAAATCAAGGATAATCTGTTCAAGAGGCCTTATCCTAGGGGTCCAGATTTTTGAAAAATTTTAAATTAAGTTTTTGAGGGGCCAATCAGATTCATCCAAATGTGTGGAGAAGATAAATCAAAGAAATAAAGAAAATCCCCCCAAAAATGAGTAAATACTCACATAAGATGAAGAGTGGATTAAGGACCAAAGGAATTACTAAAAAAATGGATTTTTGATACCTCACAATGGGAATTCCCCCCTCATGAAGGAGGCGCCTACTTCACATGTGTGGTGGAGTTTAAAATTATCAAAAATTGAGATATTTCATCTCTCCTCTCTCCTAATTCAAGTCTAGTTCCAAAAAGTAAGCTAAACTGACCTAAAAATGGTCAAAAATTGACCAAACTGATCTAGAAAATTCTAGAATCAATTTTCTTGGTTAGAAGCTCACTTTTTTCCTTAAATAGAAGCCTCCCCCTTTGTTGAAGCTTAATAGTGTTTTATGCACTGTTACTCTACTCCTCCCAAGAGCCAAGAACTGGAAATTTTTTAATAATTAACTAGTTTTTGACCATTCCCTCTTCTAAAAAATTGGTGGCCACTCTTGTTGCAAACAAGAGTAGATCCCTCAAACCATCAAGCCAAAGGAAAGCTCCCAGAATTTCATGTAAGTAAGAAATCTTACTTTTTCTTATTCTTTTAATGGTTTTCTAAATTGTTTGTTATCTTAATATGATAAACAGATGCTATGCCTTCTTGGAAAGGCTTTCCCCCTTTCTCATTCTTAAATTCAACGCTTCTTTATCCTAGTTAAGTAATGTAATGGTTGGAATTAAACTTTTCATATTTTTTTCTCTTTTAAAAGTAAAATTTGATTAGTTTAGAGTGCTTAAAACCATTTGGGGATAATTTTAAGTAATTTTAAGATAGGAAAATTTGAAAAATGGTCAGCCATACAAAGGAGGTTATGGCAAAATTTTCTAAAAATTGGTGAAATAAGTTTTATCTTTTATTATTCAAAAAGAGTAATCCCCACCAATTGCGTATCCTAAAAGTGTTATTTTGATTTTATGCATAGAAATATGCATAAAGAAATTTATTTTTATTTCAAAAGAGTTATTCTCATCAATTTTCATTTGATGCATAGGAAGATGCATAAAGAAATTTATTTTTATTTCAAAAGAGTTATTCTCATCAATTTTCATTTTATGCATAGGAAGATGCATAAAGAAATTTATTTTTATTTCAAAAGAGTTATTCTCATCAATTTTGACTTTATGCATAGAAGATGCATAAAGAAATTTTTTTTTTTAAAGAGTTTTTTTCATCAGTTTTCATTTTATGCATAATAGGAAGATGCATAAAGAAATTTATTTTTATTTCAAAATAGTTCTTCTCATCATTTTTCATTTTATGCATAATAGGAAGATGCATAAAGAAATTTTCTTTTATTTCAAAAGAGTTATTCTCATCAGTTTTCATTTTATGCATAGGAAGATGCATAAAGAAATTTATTTTTATTTCAAAGGAGTTATTCTCATCAGTTTTGATTTTATGTATAGGAAGATGCATAAAGAAATTTATTTTTATTTCAAAAGATTTATTCTCATCAGATTTGATTTTATGCATAGGAAGATGCATAAAGAAATTTTTTTTATTTCAAAAGAGTTATTCTCATCAGTTTTAATTTTATGCATAGGAAGATGCATAAAGAAATTTATTTTTATTTCAAAAGAGTTATTCTCATCAATTTTCATTTTATGCATAGGAAGATGCATAAACAATTGTTTTTTTATTTCAAAAGAGTTATTCTCATTAATTTTGATTTTATGCATAGGAAGATGCATAAAGAAATTTATTTTTATTTCAAGAGAGTTATTCTCATCAATTTTCATTTCATGCATAGGAAGATGCATAAAGAAAATTATTTTTATTTCAAAAGAGTTATTCTCATTAAAATTGAATTTATGCATAGAAAGATGCATAAAAGATTTATTTTTATTGCGAAAGTGTTATTCTCCTTAAAATTGAAACTATGCATAAATAGATGTGTAAAGAATCTTTATATAAAAAAAAAGGATTCCCTTGCATTCTAAGAATGGATGTGATGAGATGGGATGTGAATCACATAGATGAGAATGAATAGAGAATAGATGTGATGAAAATTGAAGTAATAAGAATGAGAGGTAAATAGATGTGATGAGATGGGATGCGAATCAGATAGACGGGAATGGATGGATGGATGGATGTGGATGTATGTGAAGAATAGAAGTGGATGTATGTTAAAGAATGGATGTGGATGTATGTGATAAGTATGGATGTGGATGTATGTGAAGGATGGATGTGGATGTATGTGAAAGAATGGATGTGGATGTGTGTATGTGAAAGAATGGATGTGGATGTATGTGATAAGTATGGATGTGGATGTATGTGAAAGGATAGATGTGGATGTGTATGCGATAAGTATGGATGTGGATGTATGTGAAAGAATAGATGTGGATGTGTATGTGATAAGTATGGATGTGGATGTATGTGGGAGAATATATGTGGATGTAAATGTGATGGATATGAATGAGAATTGAAGCGATGAGATGTGAAGTAAATTGAATAAATATGAATGATAAGGGATGTGAATGAATGATATAGGATGTGAATGAATGTGATAGCATATGAATCGGGATGTGAATGAATGATAAGGGATGTGAATGGATGTGATGTGATGTGAATCGGGATGTGAATGAATGATATAGGAGTGAATCGAGATGTGAATAAATGATAAGGGATGTGAATGGATGTGATGTGATGTGAATCCGAATGTGAATGAATGATAAGGGACATGAATGAATGTGTTAGCATGTGAATCAAGATGTGAATGAATGAGATGTGATGTTAAATGAATGTGATAAGATGCGATGTAAACTGGATAGATGTTAATGTAAACTGGATAGATGTTAATGTATGTGAAGTGATAAGATATATGGGTAGATGCAAGTGGGTGAGATCTGATGAGGAAATAAGTGATGAGATAGAAAAAGATGTGATTAGATGAGAATGGAAATGCTTATGAAATAATGTGGATTAATGTGTTTGGATGTTTGAATGATGTGGATTGATGTGCATGGATGTTTGAATGATGTGGATTGATGTGGATGGATGTATGGATGGATGTGTGGATAATGTCGATTGATGTGGATTGGTGTGTGTATGATGAGTGAATGATGTGGATTGATGTGGATGATGTGGATTGATGTGGATTGGTGTGTGTATGATGAGTGGATGATGTGGATGGATGTACGGATAAGGTGGATTGATGTGTGGATAATGTGGATTGATGTGCATGGATGTTTGAATGATGTGGATAATGTGGATGTGCATGGATTTTTGAATGATGTGGATTGATGTGGATGGATGTATAGATGATGCGGATTGATGTGTGGATGATGCGATTAGATGTGATTTGATGTAGGAATGATGTGATGTGATAGGGATCGATGATGAAAATAAAATTGTGGTAAGATGAAAAAAAAAGATGGGGTCTAATGTGAAAGGATGCGGAGCAATGAGAAAAGATGGAAATATTGTTAGAACTGTATTTGTTTGTGAAATATTGTTGGAACTGTATTTGTTTGTGAAATTAATTTTTAAATGACTGTTTTATGTCAAGAATGCTGGGGGAGCATTTTGACAGCCTTGTGAATGAGGTCGTGGAGACCTATCTGTTAAAGTTGCAACTGCTGAGACACAGAGAGTCATCGGAGGACGTCTCACGTAGCAGGTCATGACCAGCCTCTATTTGATTAAATGGTAAGCTTCCGGTTACACTGGTGGATGAGGGACCAAGGAAGTGGCCTATGAGTGAAGCACTAGTTTACCTGCGAAGGATCCTAGAGGGTGCTGACCATACAGTGCTCGGGCTCTGGGTCACCGAAGATACCCACGAGTACGTCGGGGAAGATATTGGAACAAGGAGTAAGAGTTGTTTTCTGAATTCGGGCATGGATCTGGTTGATTGACCTTGCTGGTCCTCAACAGATGAGTCCATGGCTCTTTTATATGGATCTATTGGTTGATCTTGCCGATCTTCAACGAAGATTCCATCTGGATATTTTTATGTAATTATATTGCCGGTACTATGAGCTAGGAACTATAGAAAAGGTCCCTGAGTGAACAGGTGGTGAGCGTTCTGGTTACCACTGATGCCATAGGTATACCGATGAGAGAAGGAATTAGAAATTAGGATTTAACTAGATAATTAGAGGATTATGATCAGTAACTCTATGGTTTCATTAAATGATTGTTTTAAAGATTGTTAAAGCTGTGAAAAAGGCAAGTTCATATTGGGTGCGTAAGTGGTGTGACTAGTTTTATGTTTGCATGAGTATCTGGCTAGGGGACGTGGAAACTTTTTTCCTTGGTACCCGGGACAAAACCTAACCAAATTCCTAATTGGATCCCATCACTACAGTGGTTGGGTTGTTGGCTGGGTTGTTGGCTAACCCATGGGATTGGATGGGGTTAGGTTGGATTGATGGATCCGTAAATCGAGACTAAATTTCTGTATAGTACGATAGATGAGGTAAATCCTGGATAAAAATTGTTCTATGGTCAACGGCTGTGCCTCTCAATGAGAAAAAAAGCGTTGGTCTCTATGATCCAAGTATAGTCTTTTTCCGTGATCTGACTATGGGACTTACGGGTTTGGTCAGATGAGTTCAGTTAGTTAAGGCTTTTGACTATGTTAGAGAAAAGTTACCCCTGGAGGAATCGCCCGTGCCTCCTGGGCAAGGGAAGTTCTTCCGAGTTCGGTTTTGGAAGAACCGATGGATTAGTCTCTTGTCTGGATATCCATGGACGAGGCCCCGAGTGTGGGACCCTACCCCATGCAAGAAGTGCTACTTCCGCTGCTAGCACCCCCAAATTCATTGCGCAGTGGGGTGAGGGATCTTACAAAGAATGGTGATGATTTCATTCTACCCATGAGCATGATGGAAGGCCCATTGTCATTCTTCCTTGAATGTAAGGGAGATGGTAGGCCTTGAGAATGGAACCATTGACGTTATTCCTTTAATATAAGGGAGAATAGAAGCGGTGCCATTCTCCACTTCGAGGTGATGGGATAGGAGGCTTTGAGAATGGCACCATTTCCATTCTCCCCATGAAGGGATGGGAGGCCTTGAGAATGGATGGCACCACTGTCATTCTTCCTAGAATGTAAGTGAGAATGGCACCACTACCATTTTTCCTTCAATGTTAGGGAGAATGGCAGTGGTGCCATTCCCCTCCTTGAAGGTGACGAGAGGCTTTGATAATGGCACCATTTCTATTCTTCCTTGAACGAACGGGGAGAATGGTAGTGGTGCCATTCTCACCTTTAATCAAGGTGATGGGAGGCCTTGAGAGTGGCAACCACTGTCATTCTTCCTTGAATGTAAGGGGAATGGTAGTGGTGCTATTCTAGGGAAGTCTTGAGAATGGCAAGGGTGTCATTCTCCCCTTGAATCAAGTTGATGGGAGGCTTTGAGAATAGCATCACTCCCATTCTTCCTTGAATGTAAGGGGGAATGGCACCACTGCCAACCTACCTTGAATAATGTAAGGGAGAATGGCAGTGGTGATGGGAGGCCTTGAGAATGGCAACCACTGTCATTCTTCCTTGAATGTAATCAAGGTGATGGGAGGCCTTGAGAATGGCAGCCACTGTCATTCTTTCTTGAATGTAAGGGAGAATGGTAGTGCTGCTATTCTAGGGAAGTCTTGAGAATGGCAAGGGTGTCATTCTCCCCTTGAATCAAGTTGATGGGAGGCTTTGAGAATAGCATCACTCCCATTCTTCCTTGAATGTAAGGGGGAATGGCATCACTCCCATTCTTCCTTGAATGTAAGGGAGAATGGCAATGGTGCCCTTCTCTCATTTTTTGGCAATGGGATGGGAGACCTTGAGAATGGCACCACTGCCACTCTCTCCATGAAGTGATAGGAGGCCACCATGAAGTGAGGAGGCAAGTGAAATTATTACTACAATGTAAGGGAGAATGGCACCACTTCCATTCTTCCTTGAAAGTAAGGGAGAATGGCAGTGGTGCTATTACTGCCTATGAAGGTGATGGGAGGCCTTGAGAATGGCACCAGTGCCATTCTTCCTTAAAGGAAAAGGGGAGAATGGTGGTGGTGCCATTCTCCCCTTCAATCAAGGTGATGGGAGGCCTTGAGAATGGCAACCACTTCCATCGTGCCATTCTCCCCTTCAAGCTGATGGGAGGACTTGAGAATTGTAATCACTTCCATTTGTCCTTGAATGTAAGGGGGAACGGCACCAATGCTGAAAGATCCCCGCCCCCCTCCGCGCAACGAATTCGAGGGTGCTAATAGCGGAAGTAGCACTTCTTACGCAAGACAGGGTCCCTCACTCAGGGCCTCGCCCCACACAGATATCCGGAGAAGAGACTAATCCCTCGCTTCTTCCAAAACCGAACCCGAAAAAACTTCCCCCGCTCGAAAAGAACAGGCGATTCCTCTAGGATATTTTTACTCTAATGTAGTCAAGGTCATCCTCACTGACCAAATTAATCCGACCGAACCTGTAAGTCACTTGGTGAGATCAAGGAAGAAACTTGCACTTGGATTATAAAGACCAACGCTTTTTTCCTCATCGAGAGGCACAGCCGTTGATTTTTTTCCATAAAATAAGGACTGTCTAGGATTTACTTCATCTATCGTACCATAACAGAATTGAGTCTCATTTTAGGGATCCATCAGTCCAGCCTAACCCCATCTGGTCCCATGGGTTAGCCAACCGCCCAACCACTGTAGTGATGGGATCCAATTAGGAATTTGGTTAGGTTTTGTCTCGGGTACCAAGGAAAAGAGTTCCCAGGCCCCCTAGCCGGAACTTCATGCAAACTTCAAGCTAGTCATACCACTTACACACCCAATATGAAATTGCCTGTTTCACAGATTCAGCTGACTTTAAAACAACCTTTTAATGAAATCATAGTATCACTAATCATAATCCTCCAAAATATCAGTTGAATTCTCATTTTCAATCATTCTTTCATTGGTGTACCTATGGCATCATTGGTAACTAGAATGCTCACCACCTGTCCACTCAGGGGCCTTTTCGATAGTTCCTAGCTCATAGTACCCGGCAATTTATTCACTTATAAAAATCAAAATGGAATCTCCGTTGAAGATTAGCAAGGTCAACCAATAGATCCATATAAAAGAGCCATGGACTCATCTGTTGAGGACGAGCAAGGTCAACCAACCAGATCCATGCCCGGTTTTTAGAAAACAACTCTTACTCCTTATTCTAATATCTTCCCCGACACACGTGTGGGTATCTTCGGCGACCCAGAGCCTGCGCACCATATGGTTAGCACCCTCTAGGATCCTTCGCACGTCACCTAGCGCTTCACTCATAGGCCGCTTCCTTGGTCCCTCATCCACCATACCGGAATCTCCTTATTTAAATCGAACCGAGGCTAGTCAAGACCTCGACGACCTTGCTATGTGAGACATCCTGTGTTGACTCTCCATTAGCTGTTGCAATTTTATGAGTTAGGTCTCCACGACCTCATTCACGAGACGGTTGAAATGCTTCCTGAGCATTATTGACATAAAACAGTCATTTAAAAACAGGTCATAAGTATAGTTTCTATAACGAACTCTCGTCTTTCCACATTGTTCCACATCAATCCACATTACTTAATCCACATCCAATTCATATGTATTCCCACTCTCATCCAATCACATCATTTTCCATCTCGTCACATCTTTCCTCATTTATCCTCATCACATCTCATCCACTTGCATCTACCCATATCCACATCACATCACATCCATTTCACCTCACATCTCATTCATTCAAATCTCATTCATTCACATCTATCCCGATTTACATCCCATCACATCACATCACATCCATTTCACTTTACATCTCATTCATTCACATCTATCTCGATTCACATTTCATCAAATCTCATCCATTCACATCACATCTCATTCATTCACATCTATCCCGTTTCACATCACATCACATCCTGATTTAATTCACATCACACATCATCCATTCACATCTATCCCAATTTTCATCACATCCATTTCACATCACATCGCATTCATACACATCCCGATTCACATCACATCACATCTCATCCATTCACATCTATCCCAATTTACATCACATCCATTTCACATCACATCTCATCCATTCACATCCCATATTATTCATTCACATCCTGATTCACATGACATCACATCTCATCCATTCACATCCTGATTCACATCACATCACATCTATTTACATCCACCATCACATCACATTCATTTACATCACATCCATTTACATCCATCACATCACATTCATTCATATCCATCACATTCATTCTCATCACCATCCCATCACATACATTCTATCCACATTATATCACATCACATCTATCCACATCATATCTCATTCATCTCATCCACATTACATCACATCACATCTATCCACATTATATCTCATTCATCTCATCCACATTACATCACATCCACATCATGTCTCATTCATACACATCTCATCTCATTCATCCACATCCATCCAATCGTTCACATGTACGACTACCCACATCTATCCATACTTCACATCTACATATATTCATGTCACATCACATCTCTTTACATCGCATCACATTCTTTCACATACACATCCACATCCATTCTTTCACATACACATCCACATCCCTTTATATCACATACACATCCACATCCATTCTTTCACATACATCCACATCCATTCTTTCACATACACATCCACATCCATTCTTTCACATACACATGCACATCCCTTCTTTCACATACACATCCACATCCACTTCTTTCACATACACATCCACATCCACATCCACAAGCTCAGCCATGTTTTCAAAGAGCAATGGGATTGTGCAGGACATTGATATGTGACACAAAAGGATTGGACATGTCAATATACAGAGATTAAAGAACATGCAAAATAAGAGGCATTGTCAGTGGATTGCCTAGATTCAAATATGATGGACATATGCATGTTTGTGAAGCCTGTCAGTTTGGAAAGCAGGAAAGGTTGAGGTTTCCTAGAGAAGGAAATATGAGTAGCAGGCCACTTGAGATCGTACATAGTGATGTATGGGGTCCTGCACAAAACCCATCTATCAAAGGCAGTTTATACTATGTGACATTCATAGATGATTTCAGCAGGATGACATGGATATACTTTCTGAGAGAGAAGAGTGAAGTGTTGGAAAAGTTCATGGATTTCAAAGCTCTTGCAGAAAAGCAATATGGCTATTGGATTAAATGTTTGAGAACAGATGGAGGTGGTGAATACACCTCAAAAGCTTTTGAGCATTTCTTGAGGAAGCATGGAATAAGAAGACAGTTGACTTGTAGGTATACACCTCAGCAGAATGGTGTGGGCTGAGAGAAAGAATAGAGTCATATGTGAAGTGGCAAGGGCAATGCTCAATGAAAAGAGCATGTCAGATTACTATTGGGTAGAAGCATGTGCTACTGCAGTGTATATACTGAACAAAACACCTACAGCAGCCATTCATGGAAGCACGCCAGAGATGCGGCTTACAGGTTACAGGCCAGACATTGGACATCTCAAAGTTTTTGGATGCATAGCTTATGTACATGTGCCTGACGAAAGAAGAAGGAAGTTGGATCCTAAGGCAGAGAAATGTGTATTTGTTGGATATGCACAGGATCGAAAGGCATACAAATGTTATAACCCTCAAACTAGACAAGTGGTCATCTCACGAGATGTGGTGTTTGATGAGCTTGCTAGTTGGTACAAAGCAAAAGATGAGGGAGTCATTGAGTCACTTGAGGCAGATGTGCCTGTGAACTTGCCACAAGCAAGTTCTAGTTCTACTACTATGTCTGGGCCAGCAGAGCAGAAGCTGAGAGTAGCAGTGTATGTCCATGGTCAGGACGTTTGAGGCATGAGAGTGTGAGCACCGGGAGTAGTGCTATGGATAAAGGAAAGAAGAAGGTCGAAGGAATTGGAATCACAGGTTATGAGTCATCTAGTTCACAGAGTTTGGATGAGGAGCTTGGCATACCTGTTTTACGCACACCTAGTGCTAGGCAGGACAGATATGTGCCACCACATGCTAGAGTTACAGGTGTACAGAGTGACTCACATGCATTGCGGAGATCCCAGAGAGTCAGATATCCAGTTGACAGATTGACATATCGGGATTTTTCTATGCACTATGCATACATGACATCTATGGTGAAGCATGTGGAACCTACATGCTATACAGAGGCTATTGGAGAGCATGTATGGGAGAAAGCCATGGATGAAGAGATGGATGCTTTGGACAAAAATGATACATGGGAATTGGTTGAGTTACCGCAAGGAAAGAATGCAATTGGTTGCAAATGGGTGTATAAGGTAAAGTGCAAGTCAGATGGCAGCCTAGAGAGACATAAAGCAAGGCTGGTCGCTAAAGGATATGCACAAACTTATGGTCTTGATTATGATGAAACTTTCAGCCCAGTGGCTAAGATGGCTACTGTGAGGTCTATCATTGCACTAGCAGCACAAAAAGGTTGGGCTTTACATCAAATGGATGTAAAAAATGCTTTCTTGAATGGTGAACTACAAGAAGAGGTGTACATGGAACAGCCAGAAGGATATGTACATCCAGAATATCCTACTTTTGTTTGCAGGTTAAAGAAAGCAATATATGGTTTGAAGCAAGCACCTCGTGCTTGGAGTGACAAGATCAGCAGCAAATATCTTGTCAGTATTGGATTTGTGGTTGGAAATGCAGACTCTTTACTTTATGTGAAGAAGACACATGATGGTGTCGTGATGATAGTCATTTATGTTGATGATTTGATTATCACAGGTGATTGTGGGAAAAGCATTAATGAGGTTAAGGCCTCTTTATGCAAAGAGTTTGATATGAAAGACCTTGGTGATTTAAGGTTCTTTCTTGGCATTGAGGTGATAAGAACAAGCAAGGGTATATGGCTGGCGCAAAGGCAATATGCACTTGACATGCTGGCAAAGTATGGTATGACAGCATGCAAACCAATGTTGACACCATTAGAGAAAAACATGAAGCTTAGGGCTGATTTGGGTGATGAGCTTGATGATATCACCATGTACACAAAAATGGTTGGTAGCCTTATCTACATGACCATTACGAGGCCAGATCTCAGCTATGCAGTTGGTTTGGTAAGTCAGTTTATGCAGAGTCCTCGTAAACCTCACTTGGATGCTGTGAGACGTATTCTGAGATACATCAAAACTACCGTGCATTATGGTCTTTTCTATGAGGCATGAAAAGACATGCATGTCTATGGATATACAGATACAGATTGGGCCAGTAGTGCATATGACAGGAGGCCTACCAGTGGCTATGTTTTGAGCCTTGGTAGTGGAGCTGTGAGTTGGAGCAGTAAAAAGCAACCTACAGTTGCTTTATCTACCACAGAGGCCGAGTATCGTGGAGCAGCCATAGCTGCATGTGAAGCTATATGGTTGAAGAAGTTGCTAGATGATGCCAGGTTACAGAGTGATATGAGAGTTGTCATTCATTGTGACAACATGAGTAGTATTCAGCTTGCTAGCAACCCAGTTTATCATGCCAGGACCAAACATATTGAGGTCCACTATCATTTCATCAGAGAGAAAGTGTTAGATGGGCATGTTGATTTGACATATGTACAGACAGATGAGCAGGTTGCAGATATCTTTACCAAAGCACTTGGTAAGGATAAGTTCGAGTATTTTCGTACTAGATTGGGAGTCCTAGAGATGGACATGTCGAGCTTGAGGGGGAGTGTTGAAATGTCAAGCTCGTATACAGCTGGAGGATAGTACATGGGTGCTGACAGAGTGACAGTATGGTAGATGGATATCGTGTGGTGTGTTTATGACCGCGTCCAGCTGGTCATGTGTAGTGTGGACATTACATTAGGTTTACTTTGTAGTGTGGACATAACACTATGTTGTGTTCTCTTTTGTGTGTGTGAGAGAGATGATGACTATGGCTTCTCTCCTTCTTTATGATTGATGAATATGGATTAGGGTTTGCTTCTCTTGTGTGTGCTCCCTCCTTCTTCTGTTTTTTATCAGATCGGTGGAGTACAGTAAAAGAACTCTTTTCAATTAGGCGTCAATCAAATGAATCCATTAGAGATTTTTTCCTTAGGAAAAAACTCTTGGACTTACGTTGTGAGTCATGGGAAAAATTAAACGATGCTCAATTAAAGAGATGTTTCATGATGGGCTTAAAGAATAACAGCTTACACAACTTGATCATTGTATCTAATCCGAAAACATTTGATCAATGATGCAAATAAGCAATACGTTTAGATGACAACATGGTAGAAGATGAGCATTCTACGAGAGCTGTTCCTCATCTAAACCAAGTGAAGCAATGAAAAAAGAAAGATCGATCTCGGAATTGACATTCCCAGAATTTTATGCAGCCTTGCTTAAAACCTTACAGCCAACATCTCTAAGAGAGGATGACCACCCTGAGAGGGATGAGTCATCACTCAATCTTCTTTCATCTACCATATTGGTGTCAGTTGAAGATAAACCATCTACTAGATCCCATGCATATTTTTATGAATGTATTAAAAAACATTTGAGATCATTTGAACTATTCAAAGCTTGAGAGAAAAGGGGCAAGAGATGACTTGAAGGAAATCAATCACCTTCCTCATGCATGGCCATATGAGGATGAGAGTGGCAAGATTGTAATTCCAAGAGCACTATGGAAACAGTCACCTTGAACACTCCTGCATGTACAATTGCTATTATGGGAGGAAGAAACCTTGCAGGAGCCGGAACTTCCAACATATCTTACTGAAAAGATCCCTAGGATTTTTGTGAGCTATGGGATTTATTAGGTCACCCAACACTCACGGCACATCCTGAAAGGATTAACTTTACACAAGACTTGAACATGCCATGTTTAGGGTATTTTGAACATACATTGTATATTCAAACTAACCCCCTCACTTTTGCAAGTTTTTTGTGGTTGAGTATATGTTGGAAGAAGATTTGATCTTGAGGCATAAATGGACTATTGTTGCCCAAGCACCACTGTGCTTTGCTAGCGATAGAGTCGTCATGATGGTCAATGATAAAAAGTCAACAATACCATACTACAAGGAAGAGGATTCAACTTTAATGGATTTCTATGATGCTGAACGCAAAAGGATACAAGCCTCTTCCACAAAATCCCCTCTACACAATGACCTACTATCCGCATCAAACAACCAACTTCCATAAAGCCTCTACTCCTTCAACCCCATCCTCACCTACCAAATTCGAAGCCAAAACCTCACAATTAGTAGCTACGGACAAGCCTGTGCTTCCAAGATTTCATCATTTTTTCTTGCATATACACTTCCATCAAAGCCTAAAGCCTGATTGCCGCATCCATGATGCCCACACTGAGTCAATGAGTGTCCCCATGACTTACCACAATATAGAACATCACTCATGTACACATGTACAAGTTGAGTTTGGGGTTCTCAAAAAACTTCACACATATTTAGCAACCCCCTGTTTCTGCTGAGACATTCATGTTCAGCAGCTGTACAAATAGAGACCATTTTTCCTCCTGGATCAAACAGAAATCTCGGTGCATACACCTTCCAGTCCTTCAAGCATTTTCCTCTGTCAAATAACCATTGATATATCCTGTCATGGTCTTCTACTTTCAGCAACCCCTTGGGTTCTTTATATATGGCATCATCAATATATACTATAGCATTTCCTCCTCCATACCAGCTCACATAGTCTTGTGATGGAAACAACCATTCCTCACCTCTACTCCTCTTTAATACATCTGAATCCCACTCATAATCATATACTGAATTAACAAACATCTGATCATCAACTTCCATCTCATGGTCATCCAATTTGCAACCCACATCATTGGTTGCCAACTCTTCTTTTGGGCAAACTGCCAAACTCAGACTATAGCCAAACCACTCATCCATATGTTGAGCATCAACATGAGGTGTGTCCACCATAAACTCATTTCCCTTCAGCCCATCAACATCAAACATAGCAACCTCATGCACTATAGACTCATCATTGCCACTTCCCTGTAGTTTCTCTAGCTTCAAGACCATTGGTGATCCTTCAAGATTCTCCACATCTTGCACAGGCATCTCTACCAAGTCTAAGCTTCCTAAACTTCCAGGCAAAGCATCTTGGTCCCCTTGACCAACAACAATAGCCTCACATGCATTCTCACTACTGACAACTGACTCATTCTCTTGGGCATGACAAGAAACACACACCTTATGATCAGCAACCGCATATGCAAAATCTATCACATCATCATCCAAAATAGCATCTAACTCATCATGAGTCACACCATCACTCCCTTCCTGCACAACTGGTATGCAAGTATTTGTTATCTTCTCCAAGGAAGCCAATTCCAACAGATCATCCACAAGAATATAGTTCAGCTCATCATCCAAATTCTCACAAGCTGCAATATCCAACTCATCACCCGGATCATCAATATGTACTTCATCCATAGTATCTTCATTTGTAACATTTTGACCATCCCATTCTACCTTGACCGGCTGAAGTACAGGCACATGCAAGTCATTACTCATTTTTAAATCAAAGAGATCATCCAAGTCATATCCATACTCAAACACATCAGGTTCCTCAGCACTAGCATCACTCTCACAATCCACAGCATCATCAATAATTCCATCCTCCTCCTCCTCATCTTTTGAAAACTCTTCAAGGCTGATTCCAAGAACTTCACCCTTTTCCATTTCTAACAGGTTAATCTGTCCCATATCCTGCTCTGCAATTCAAGCTTAAAGACTTCATGATCTCCACTGCTTCATGAATCTCTTTCTTCAATGACTCCTCCTGTTTAGGAACAACAGCAGCTTTTCTTCCAGGATGCATACTCTCAATCTTTGGCATCTTCACAAACTTCTTTGGCTCTTCCTGTATTTCCAACTGCCTCAGACGCTTCACCTTCCACTCCTTCTCACGAGCAACTCTGACAGCCTTCTCAAAGCTATCCAGATTCTTTAGCTCCACCTTCAGACGGAGGGTTGGCTCCAGACTAGCCACAAAACGGTCTCTCTTTATCATCTGCGGGGGTACTTTAGGAATAAAAGCCTCACACCATAGACTCCATAGTCTACCAAACTCTATCTGATACTGATCCAGATCCTGTTCATCCTTCTGCTGAGTTGTACACAACTCCTTCCACACTTCATTCGGACTCCTCACACTGGTAAACTGTGCCAAAAATGCAGCTCTAGCTACACGGTACTCAAGATCCTGTTGATGAGCATTCTTGTGTGTAGTCACAAACATTTGTAGCCATGCTTTTGCATCACCCTGCAAGCAATAAGTCAAAATCTGAGAAAGGATCTCCGGGGTTGCCCTATCTTTCATCAAAGGTGTAAACTCCATCTTCTCCAGAAACCTGATTGCACTCTCCTGTGGCAATCCCCAATACTCTGGAAAGTCTTGAGCCATCTCTTCAATCTTTCTTCACACAAACCCTATCTTTTTCACAAATCGAAGGAAATTTCTTCCTCTGTGGAGGCACCAAAAAGTGATGACACGGAAGCGGTAAAGCTATTTACGCCTTTATAGAGTGTCACACTTCCATACTCAGATGCAAACACAACCAGAACACCAGACCCAAGAGCATAAACAAGACTTTATTTCAGAACAAATCTTCATCTCTACAAAGTTGGATATCCAAAATATCCTCTGAACCATCTTCATCTGGCACCCATTCACAATCAGCCCACTCTAGCTCCTGGTCGCTCCCAATCCTTCTCCTTTAGCCCACGATAGTCCTTCCCCTCTCCTACTGAGGGATCCTCTCTCCCCAGGTTTTCTTCTCCTTAATTTTCAAAGAAGGACTCATCATCATCTTCATATTACAGCATCATGCAAGATCCTTACACAATACCCTCATGCCCATGCTATATATCTTTACAAGATGATAGGATGATGCAATACACACCCATGGGACAATATTCATCAGATTTACACAAAAGAAAGAAGTGACAAAAGATATATGTCTTCAATACATGCTGGCAATCTCCCATAACATATCTTCAGCACAACTTGATATCTTCCACAAGAAAGAGACATCCTCTTCATACATTACCACTATCAACTTGTAGGTTTTCAATATCTACTGCCCACAAACTTCAACATCTTCTGATATGCCTTCTCCTTTTCTCCAAGGATCACCTCCTATGATGCGCTGCCAATAGCAAGCACCCACATACTTGATGGCCTGCACTACAATCGAGTACGTTCTCTGAGACTCCCGTCGCTCTTTATCACCTTCCTCACGTTCATACATAAAACAATAGCCTGACGTAGCCCAGCATCCCTCGACTCTTAGTAAACATCTCTGCTTTCTCTCCACATCTTCATAGCAGGAGAGCAGAATGGATCTTCTTTACGGACCCACACACAATGTTAAACATACCTTGGGCGTGATGTGACAGCTTGGTGGCCCACCCAAAGATTGTTAGCTCAATCTTTGTCTTCTCTTCCTCTTTGTCTCACTGCGGCTCCCATCTCTCACGTCAGAACTCTTGTTTTAAAAGTGACAACCTCACGGCCCTCCAAAAGAACCCCTTCTTCATCGATCACTGCCTTGGTGAAACGAGGGCAGCAACCACTCTCTGACATCGTTAGTATCAGACACCGTCCGCAGCAGCCTTTCTCGAATCTTTTCCAGCTGCTCGCTCTCCCTCCTGGCCTGCAGTCACCGCCACCTCTCCTTCTCTGGTTCGCTGCACCTTCTCTCCTCTACTTTGCTTACAGTCGACGTACTCTCCTCTTCTATGTAGTGGATGCCACCACCCTTTTTACTTCCCTGTAGTTAGCGCCACCTCTTCTTCTCTGTGCTTCACTACAGTCGACACCACATCTTCTCTACTGCAGCTACGGCAGTCTACAAAGCGACACACCAAACCACCACCGCAGAGGCGGCCCTCTCCACAAGGAACTCCTCTTCCTTGCACAATGGACCTTCAGTTCTCCTTCGCTCTGCAGTCTCTCCCTCTCTTCACTGTTGACGCTCTCTATCCCGCCTCTGCAGTGGACGCTCCTTCTGGAAGAACCCGCCACCCTGGCCCAGATTGGCATCTTCCCTTCTCGAATCCCCTGCACCACCTTTCTCCTGCCACGCACGCCCGCCATCATCACCTTCCTTTTATGCTTCTTTTAATCTTGGATATTCTTCACCTCCTCATACACATATCATATTGGCTCCCCAACAATTAATTGCCCCCACGCTTCCATGCACACTTTCGAATTCAACCTACTAGTGCCCATTTTCATTTTTTTGGGACACGCACACATACAGAGCGACCAAATGACTGACACCACCTCCAGCCCCTCACTACACTCCGGACAAGCCTGTGCTTCCAAGATTTCATCATTTTTTCTTGCATATACACTTCCATCAAAGCCTAAAGCCTCGGATTGCCACATCCATGACGCCCACACTGAGTTACCACAATACAGAACATCACAATTCTCAATCCAAATGAAGCTTTTCATAAAGCTTTTCCTTAATCCAAGATTAATCTATGCTTGAGACCAAATTAATGGTTTTTTTTCTATGCTTTTAGTTTATGTATTTCATGATTATTTTTTATTCAATCCATTATGGGTTAATGATCCAATTAGGGATCATTCTAATCATTCCCTTAAAGATAAGCTTTATCTTTTAAAATAATTGAGATTTATCAGTCATAGCAGCGGAGCTATGGCAAAATTTTATAAAAATTTACACATAAAATAATTTCATTCAAAGCATGAAAAGAGGACTTCCTACCATATTCTAGGAAATATCATTCTAGATTAATTAAAAGAATTTCATTGAAATCATGAAAAAAATAAATTTTATATTATGCATAAAGGATAAATTTTTATATCAAAAGTGTTACTTTTATCATTTTTATTTTCATGCATAGAAGTATGCATAAAGGATAAATTTTTATATCAAAAGTGTTACTTTTATCAATTTTTATTTTCATGCATAGAAGTATGCATAAAGGATAAATTTTTATATCAAAAGTGTTATTTTTATCATTTTTATTTTCATGCATAGAAGTATGCATAAAGGATAAGTTTTTATATCAAAAGTGTTACTTTTATCAAATTTTATTTTCATGCATAGAAGTATGCATAAAGGATAAATTTTTATATCAAAAGTGTTATTTTTATCATTTTTATTTTCATGCATAGAAGTATGCATAAAGGATAATTTTTATATCAAAAGTGTTACTTTTATCATTTTTATTTCATGCATAGAAGTATGCATAATGGATAAATTTTTATATCAAAAGTGTTACTTTTATCATATTTGAATTTCATGCATAAAGGTATGCATAAAAGTTGATTATTTTATTATAAAAGTGTTACTTTTATTATAATTGAATTTCATGCATAAAGGTATGCATAAAAGTTGATTATTTTATTATAAAAGTGTGACTTTTATCATAATTGAATTTCATGCATAAAGGTATGCATAAAAGTTGATTATTTTATTATAAAAGTGTGTCTTTTATTATATTGAATTTTATGCATAGAGGTATGCATAAACGTTGATTATTTTATTATAAAAGTGTGACTTTTATCATAATTGAATTTGATGCATAGAGGTATGCATAAAAGTTGATTATTTTATTGTAAGAGTGTTACTTTTATCATATTGGATTTCGTGCATAGAGGTATGCATAAAAGATATTCTTTTTATACTAAAAGTGTGATTTTCATCATAAATGGATTTTATGCATAACTTAGATGCATAAGAGAAATTCTTTTATTCTAAAAGTGTAATTCCTACCAAATTGAATTTATGCATAAGAAGATGCATAAAAGTTTGGTTTTTAATTCAAAGTGTCATTCTCATCTAAATTGAATTTATGCACAAGAAGATGCATAAAAGAATAAGATTTCAATTCAAAAGCGTTATTCTCATCCAAATTGAATTTATGCATAGGAAGATGCATAAAAGATGGATTTTTAATTCAAAAATGTCAATTCTCATCCAAATTGAATTTATGCATAAGAAGATGCATAAAAGATTGATTTTTAATTCGAAAGTGTTAGTCTCCTTAAATGGAATTTATGCATAAATAAAAATGTAGAGAAATCTTATATCAAATATAAGAATTCTCTTGTATTCTATAAAAAGATATGAAATGTGATAAGACGTGATAAGAGGTGTATGAGATGTGATAATATGTGATAAGATGCGTTTGGGAAGTGATAAGATGTGATAAGAGGTGTATGAGATGTGATAAGATGTGTATGAGATGTGATAGGATATGATAAGATGTATATGGAATGTGTAGGGCGAGAATGGATGTAATATGGATGTATGGATATAGATACGGATATGTATGTATGAATGTGAATGTGGATGTGGATGTGTATGTATGAATGTGAATGTGGATGTGGATGTGGATGTATGGATATGAATGTAGATGTGGATGTGGATGTATGGATGTAGATACGGATGTGGATGTATGTATGTGGAAGTGGATGTATGAATGAGGATGTGAAAATGGATGTATGCATGGATGTGTATGTAGAATAATGAATGCGAATGTGTATGGGAAATAATATATCGTCGATATGAGTGAATGGATGATGATGAATACATATGAATGGGATGTGGAATAAGTAATGTGGACTAAGGAGGATAAAATGGAAAAGACGAGAGTTCGATATAGAAACTGTATTTTGTGAACTGTTTGTAAATGAATGTTTTATGTCAAGAATGCTGGGGAAGCATTTTGACCGTCTTGTGGATTAAGGTCAAGGAGACCTAACTGATAAAGTTGCAACTGCTGAGACGGAGAGTCAATGGAGGACGTCTCGCGTAGCAAGGTCGGCCGAGGTCTTGACCAGCCTCGGTTCGATTTAAATGGTGAGCTTCCGGTACAGTGGATTAGGGACCAAGGAAGCGGCCTGATCTAAAGAGTCAAAGTCTTAACTAACCAAACTGATCCAACCAAACTCGAGTCACATGGTGAGATCAAAGAAGAGACTTGCACTTGGTCTATAAAATCACTGCTTTTTTCCTTCTTTAGCGAGGCACAACCCCCGCTGATTCCCTCCCACAGAACAAGGGTCTTTCTAGGACTTAATCTAACTAACGTAACTTAATCGTAACTATTTGTATCATAGGAATCCCTCCCACAAAACAAGGATCTTTCTAGGACTTAATCTAACTAGCGTAACTTAATCGTTACTATTTGTATCGCAAGAATCTCCCAAAACCCCAACTAGCCCCATGGGTTAGCCCAACCACTGTATTGGTGGGATTCCTTTATAAAAATTTGGTTATGTCTTGACCGCATAGTACCGAGAAAAAGAGTTCCCAGGCTCCCTAGCTGGCGTTTCAACAAAATTCAAGGTAGTCATACTACTTACACACCCAATATGAAATTGCCATTTTAATAGATTCGGCTGTCTTTAAAACAATCTGTCAATGAAATCATAGGATTACTGATCATAATCCTCCAAAATATTGAGTCCATTGTTTTACAAAATATATCATCTGGACTCTCCGTTGAAGACCAGCTCGTCAAGCAACGAGATCCAATATCAAAATTCCATTCACAAAAGTCATTCTTTCGGTTCATTCATATCGTCCTCAACCTATGCATGGGTGTCCTAGCAACCGTAGGCCCATATATCACCTGGTCAAAACCCTCTAGGATCCTACTTAGGTGTCCTAGAACTTCACTCAGGGACCGCTTCATCGGTCCTCGCCCATCGTACAAGAAGCGCACCATTTTAACCATACTGACGCTAGTCAAGACCTCGGCATATTTTGCCGCCGCCCGCGAGCGACGTCCCTCGATGACTCCCCGCCCCAGGAGGTTGCAATGAGTCTCTCCTTAGTTAAACACATACCAAATGCTTCCTCCAGCATTCTGGCGTAAAACCGTCCTTTAAAAGAAAACAGAGGTTCTATGTAAGTAAAATTCCCGGTTTGAGATTGGTTCCACAAAACCCTTTTCCCTTAATCCAGATTTTTTTTAATGAGAATCATCGATCTCTCATCAGGGTAATCTACCCATCATTTAACTGAATTTCCAACTAGATCCTTGGTGATTTCGGTTAAGGAAAAACTATGCTAATTCAATGGTAGTCTATTCTTTATGTTAGGAATTGGAATTGGTCACGCTTGATTCAGATTCGAGAGATGGGCAAGTAGTTTACTTCCCTCTCACAATCGTGGTCTAACCAAAATTATTCGGTTTATTTCTAACTTTGATTCCTAAGGATTTTCTTTAGATAAAAATCTACTAAACTTCTAACCGTAAGGAAAATTCCAACTTTATGAATTTCATTCCTTCCTAACCATAATAGATTAAGAAATGGTTCTATATGAGAATATCCAATTTTTTAAAAAATACTCTTCTTCCATTAATCTAATTTTGGGTAAATATCAATTTGGTGATCTATCCACCTGCAATATCTAGGAATATTCTCTCTACCGATTTAATTATCAACCCTAAGTTTATAGGTGCAGCTATGGTAAAAATTCCTCTTTTGTCACCAAAATTTAATTCAAACCTTTCTCTACTTAAAATTTAATTCAAACCTTTCTCTACTTAAAATACCATAAAATTCTTCTTTTAATTAAATATAAATATCCTTTTTTTAATATGCTTAAAATTCCTCTTTTTGCATTTAAATGAGTGAATTCCAAATGTCATGGGTTCCTCTTTTATCAAATAAACTGATCTAAAGTTTCTTTTTTTTAAAATTAAATAAAAATATCCACTATTTCAAATACGCCAAAAATTCCTCTTTTTGTATTTAGATTATTAAATTCCAAATGTCATGGGAATTCCTCTTTTATCATTTAAAAATTTCTTATGTGCATAAAATAAATTTATCTCAAATTTCTCTTTTTTTAATTAAATAAAAATATCCATTATTTCAAATATGCCAAAAATTCCTCTTTTACCATTTCATTACTTGGATCTTCTCAATTATCATGGGAATTCCTCTTTTTGCATAAAAATAAATTTACCAAAAATTTCTCTTTTCTTTTAATTAAACATTTATGCTTAAATACTAAAAATTTAGTTCACATGAATATGATGAAAATCATTCTTTTTGCATAGGATGTCCAATTCTAGAATATGGTAGGAAGTCCTCTTTTAGCATTATGCATAAAATAAGATATGTATTAATTTTTGAAAATTTTACCATAGCTTTGCTGCTATTACCGATAATTTTTAATTTTTTTCTTAAAAGAATAAAACATTGTAATGCAAATATGATAGAAGATATATTCTTAAGCTTAAATCTAAACTATGAATTTAAATCATAATTTTAACTCCATAATCATAAACTTAATTATGATTATTCTACTAGATTGAGCTATTTCCATTTTTTCTTGTTTCCCAAATTGATAGGATTTTCTCTTTCTCATTTAGAATCAATTAAAGTAGTTTTTAACTACTTATAAATAAATTAAAGTAGTTTTTAACTACTTATAAATAAATTAAAAATAAATAACCATTATTTTGTTAACATAAAAGCATAAAAATACCATTTTCTTATTCGCTAGCTTAACAAGCTTAGAGTTTGATTTTGAATTAAGAATTTATAAATGAGAAGCATTCTTTTGCTAAATAATTAGCCATAGGAATGACTTCTTTTTAGAGAGAGAGAGATATATACATAAGAAAGCATTCTAAATAAGCATAACGATTAACTTTTTCTTGATTACACATTAAAATTCTTAGGGAAAGCTTAATTTGAATTTAAAACAACCAATTAGAAAACTTCTCAAGCTTGAGAGGGATTGAGAAGAGAAGTTATTTGAGAATACTAACAAAAAACCATAAAATTCATTGTTACCTCAAAGATTAGCTTGCTTCTTTTTCCAGAAGTGAAGCCCCCAACCAATCAGCTGGTTTAGCAAGTGAAGAAGAGAGCTCCAAGAGTTTTTGAAGAGAGAGAGAAGCTTCAAGCTCCCCAAAAGTAGATGATTTTTAAGGAATAATAGAAAATATGATTATTTTAATGTAATATTGGCATGGTATAGCTCACAGATGATAGTACAAAAGAATGAGGGTATATTTATAGGTGAGGGAGGCCACTAACAGAGTCCAATTGGGTTATGGAATTTTCCAGCTTTAGTTTGACTCAATTTGGACAAGATTTGGATCAGTTTGGCTCCCCTTTGATCTAGTTTGATCCAGGAGAGAGGAGAGATAAAAATATCACTATTTTTTGAATTAAAAACCCTTCCAACATGTGAAAGAGGCACCTACCTCAAAGGTCCCTCTCTCCTTACCAAGGTGTCAAAAATTCATTATTTCTCTAAAATATCTCATTTTTGTAGTAATATCTCTTAATTTTTAACTAATAAACCTTGTACTCAGTCAACTCTTCATCTTATGTGAGCTTTTACTCATTTTTGGATATTTTCTTTTATTCTTTGGATTTATCTCATCCCAACACTTGGATTAACCCTATTGGCCCATATAGGAACCTTAATTGGACTATAATCTAGAAATTTCTAAAAATCTAGACCCTTAGGCTAAGGTCCCTTATATCATTTTTAATTGATTCCTAATGCACATTGGAGAATTTATTTTGAACTTTTGTTTTAGGAAAATATAATTAGATATTAGGAAAATTTTTATATCCAAAAATATCTCAATATTGAATTATCTCTCTCTAGAATTTTTCTTCTTTCTAGGCAAAAACAAGGAAAAACAATAGTTTCTTGTATTCAAAAATAGGGAATGATTACATGGGATTGAGGTAAAATATTATTCATTATTCAGGCTGAGGAGGAATCTTACATCCTCTCCCACTTAAAAAACGCGAGATATACTCATCTCACAAAGTGGGGGTAATCTTTTGCCATCTCTTCTTCTTTCTCCCAGGTGGCGTCTTCTATAGAGGGAAGAATTTCCACTTGACAAAAAATTCTCTGAGGACTTTGCTCCTGAGAACCTTCTCCCGAATGTCAAGTATTTCTTTAGGCTAGAATACCATCTGGCCTTGAGTTGGAGAAATTATTTGTTCATCATCATCAAGCACGTGACTTGGCCGAGTTGCTCTATGTACATATTGCAACTTTTATATAAATAAAGAAACGTTTTTTGGTTAAAGAATTCCTGTTGGATAAATGATTGTTTATGGCAGACGATCTGCTGATAAAGAAAAAAAATCTGTTATCGGACATATGTCATAGATCTCCATTAAGATATTGTCTTGTATAAGAAATTGTTTTCCGAACTCTTAAGTCTTAGGATCTCGTGAATATTATCAAAATAAAAATTTAATAATATATAAAATTTGGCAGAATCATGAGACGAGGAAACCGTGGTCGTCAGCCAGACCCTGTCTCTGAAGATGACGAGCTTGACCTTGATGTTCACAAGGCTCTTCATAGGTCTCAGCCCAGAACCCTTCATAGGAGAAGGGGAGAACCTGGGCGAGGCTGTGGAGAAATGGGTAGAAGCCTTGGAAGAGTATTTTGACGTCACAGGATACAATCATCAGAGCAATTCGCTAATAAAGATCAACTGAGAAGCCAAATACGTCAAAATTTATCAAGAAACACAAAAAGGTTGTAATTGTGTGATATAATTCATACAATTTGATATTCAAACTGAAAAATTCGTAATTTAGTAATTGGGTTTTCAGATGGAAGTACCGCAATTGTATGGAACCCTGACTTGCTTGAGACCTAGACATGATGGTATCTATCTTATAGTTCCAAGTATCATGACTACCCATATATACCGAGAGTATAACTGCAGCTCTTTACTGACAGTATATACGAGTAAATCTAAGACTTGAAATTATAAGCGTTATTGCTATCCAAATAAAGATTTCGAATGTGATTGATATGATTTTTAATTCTGTTTGAGAATTGATGAATTGATTTGGATTCTAATTGAAAAATGATGATTTCTGAAATTTAGTTGAAATATTATAACCTGAGCGAAACCACAATGAGGATGAATGGGATGAGTCTCTGTGATGATACTCATAACTAGAATGATGATAATGATTTCAGCAAATCACTATGAGATTAGTGGATTGTGCTGTCAAATTGCTACTGTTAACACTTGTCACGGTAGATCAAGTTAAGGGATGACAAATTGATAACTTACTTAATTGAAATTCCCGTGGAGGAATGTTCAGAAGGAAATTTTTCGGTCTAATGGATCATTATCGTAGAAATGATATGATCTAAATGAATTATTATTTAATAATGAGTTCTATATAAGGAATATTTATCCCAGTATTCTGTTGGGTTGACCAGAATTTAAGGAACCCAGAATAAATTGGATCTTAAGAAAAAGAGTTGTCCTCTACTTTGCGAGATGAGGACATCTCGCACCTTTTTAAGTGGGGTAGAAGTTTGTAAGATTCCTCCCCCCAACCTTCGAGGTATACAAGAGTAAGAATCTCCCTTTCTTATCTTAAAATTATTCCCTCTCTAAAATAAAAGAAAGATTCTGTTTAAAAAGGGAAGACACTTTCCCTAGAATACCTTATCAGAAGCTCACCTGTTTTAAGGATTCAGAACAATGAGTTCAGAAGTGAGAACCGGTGTTTTTGGATGCCAAGGTTTTGGTCATCAGTTAAAAGACTGCCCGACTCCTACCATGAAAAGGGCACAAGGAAGTCTAGAACCCAAATTCAGAGACCAACTCCTTCATAGCAATCTAATCAGGGTCCGTCTCGGACAAGATTGCTTAAACTAAACCAACCCATTGATTAGGGTCGAGATGACCAGTCAAATGCTTGGCGACTTAGAGCAACAGATGCATGCAATTCATAAAGATATAAACGCTGCCCAGGATCGACAGAAACAATATACAGATAAGAAGAGGACAGTCAGAGAATTCAAAGAAGCAGTTATGGTCTTCATTTGAATACGGACCAAAAGAATTTCTTTATCTCTAGGGGAGTATAAGTAGTTACCCCCCAGGTATTGTGGACCAAAGAAAGTAGGTGACTTAGCCTACAAACTTCTTTTATCTCCTCATCTCAAAGTTCTTAATGCCTCCTATAGAAATATGTGCCAAAACCAAATCATGGAAAGATGGTAAAACTTCAGTGGCAAGATACTGTTGGTTTCTAGGTTACGCTAGCTCCTTCCTTTATATAAGTCGTAACTTTTACTTGTCGCTCACAGTAATCTTACTTCCATCGATCTTCTTTCTTTCTTAATCTCCTTCATGGCTTGGCAACAAGAATTAGTTTTATCCATGATGATTTCTCACCTTCAAGACGCAAGCGAGTCTGTGAAGAAGGATTTTATAGAACAGTATGAGCGCTCACTTTTTCCTCACTTGGGAACGTCTGTAGCTCAGACCAAATGGCGGACCTATCAAGACATAACTAGGGTAACACCTTGGGGTCAGCAGCACTTTCGTAACAATGTCCGCTTGGCCATGGTTATTGAAGCCTTGGGTTTGGGTCCCCGATACTACAACATCATGAGATCAAGACATGTTGGGTTTTCTGAGCGGGTCTTCTTACTGGCGTGTTTTCTTCCTCATCAGAAGATATGCCTTTACCCCGTTTTTGGCTTGCCTCCTCTCAGAGGTCCTTTTGTTAGATCACCTCATACCACTGAGATAGGTGCGGCAATAACCAACAGAATTATTCCCATAGATAAGTTACCTTATACGTGCGCAGCTTGTGAGTGCTGCTTTTGTGATCATATGATGGACGGGCTTATAGAAGTGTAAAGAGTTCTTCTATCTTTACTGTATATGTTCCAAGAATGAATAAAGTTTAAATCTTGTTCTTGTCTTGACCCTTACTCTCTTTGAGACTTTTCTTGGTGGTTAATCTTAATTAAAAATTTTCTCAGTCTCATACTTGTGCATCTTGCAAAATTACCCCCTCTTTGCGAGATGAGGGCATCTCGCGTTTTTCAAGTGGGGGAGAATGTAAGATTCCTCCCCAGCCTCTCAAAATGTCCAGCATCTTCCCCTGTAATCAATCCCTCTTCAAAAATATAAAAGACTTGTTTCTAACTGTTTTAACCTAGAGAGAGAAAATATTCTAGAGAGAGAATATTCAGATTTTTAATATTTTTGGATAGAAAATTATCTCATCTTATTAAAATAAGTTCCCCTGAAACAGAAATTCAAAAAGAACTTTCCAATGTGTAATTGGAATTAATTGGAAATGGGTATAAAGGACCTTAGCCTAAGGGTCTAGATTTTCAGCAATTTTTGGATTATGGTCCAATTAAGGTTCCTATGGGCCAATAGCATCAATCCATGTGTAGGGAGGAGAAAAATCCAATTTGTAAAAGAAGATACCAAAAAATGAGTAAATGCTCACATAAGATGAAGAGTTGAAAATGTACTAGGTTTATTAGTAAAAAACTATGAGCAATATTAAAAATATGAGATATTCTGGGTATAATGATTCCATTTTGACACATATGTAAGGAAGGGGAGTTCTTTAAAGGAGGTGCATATTTCACATAAGATGAAGAGTTGAAAATGTACAAGGTTTATTAGTAAAAAACTATGAGCAATATTAAAAATATGAGATATTTTGGGTATAATGATTCCATTTTGACACATGTAAGGAAGGGGAGTTCTTTAAAGGAGGTGCATATTTCACATAAGATGAAGAGTTGAAAACGTACAAGGTTTATTAGTAAAAAACTATGAGCAATATTAAAAATATGAGATATTTTGAGTATAATGATTCCATTTTGACACATATGTAAGGAAGGGGAGTTCTTTAAAGAAGGTGCATATTTCACATGCTTGAATGAGTTTTAAACTCATAAAAATTGAGATATTTCATCTCTCCTCTCTCCTAATTCAAGTCTAGTTACAAAAAGTTAGCTCATCTGACCTAAAAATGGTCAAAAATTGACCAAACTGAGTTGGAAAATTCAAGAATCAATTTGTTTGGTTAGGAACTCACTTTTTCCTATAAATAGAGGCCTTCCCCTTTGTTGAAACTCAATAATGTTTAATGCATTGTTACTCTACTTCACCTAAGCCGCCAAGAACTGTGAATTCATTAATAATTCACTAGTTTTTGACACTTTCTTCTTTCTTCAATCCCCATTGGTGGCTCCATCAACATACTAAACCAATTGATTGGTTGGGGGCCTCTACCGTGAACAAAGAATCAAGCAATTTATAAGGTAATTAGTGAATATTGATCTTTTCTATAATTTCTCAATGTTTCTCTCTTCTCAACCTCTCTCAAGCTTGAGAAGCTTAATTGGTATGGTTTTTAAATGCTATTGAAGTTAATTAATGAATAGTAGTGAAGAGTTACATAATTTGATGAATGCTATTGAAGTTAATTGATTAATGATAGTAAAGAAATACATAAATTTCCATTTATGTTTAAATTCTAATGGTTTTTATGTAATTTCTCTCTCTCACTCAAGAAGTGGTCATACTCATGACCCATTCTCAATCCAAATGAAGCTTTACATAAAGCTTTTTCTTAATCCAAGATTAATCTATGCTTGAGACCAAATTAATAGTTTTTTTTCTATGCTTTTAGTTTATGTATTTCATGATTATTTTTTATTCAATCCATTATGGATTAATGATCCAATTAGGGATCATTCTAATCATTCCCTTAAAGATAAGCTTTATCTTTTAAACTAATTGAGATTTATCAGTCATAGCAGAGCGGAGCTATGGCAAAATTTTGTAAAAATTTACACATAAAATAATTTCATTCAAAGCATGAAAAGAGGACTTCCTACCATATTCTAGGAAATATCATCCTAGATTAATTAAAAGAATTTCATTGTAATCATGGAGAAATTGAATTTTTATATTATGCATAAAGGATAAATTTTTATATCAAAAGTGTTACTTTTATCATTTTTATTTTCATGCATAGAAGTATGTATAAAGAATAAATTTTTATATCAAAAGTGTTACTTTTATCAATTTTTATTTTCATGCATAGAAGTATGCATAAAGGATAAATTTTTATATCAAAAGTGTTATTTTTATCATTTTTATTTTCATGCATAGAAGTATGCATAAAGGATAAGTTTTTATATCAAAAGTGTTACTTTTATCAAATTTTTTTTTCATGCATAGAAGTATGCATAAAGGATAAATTTTTATATCAAAAGTTTTATTTTTATCATTTTTATTTTCATGCATAGAAGTATGCATAAAGGATAAATTTTTATATCAAAAGTGTTACTTTTATCGTTTTTATTTCATGCATAGAAGTATGCATAATGGATAAATTTTTATATCAAAAGTGTTACTTTTATCATATTTGAATTTCATGCATAAAGGTATGCATAAAAGTTGATTATTTTATTATAAAAGTTCGACTTTTATTATAATTGAATTTCATGCATAAAGGTATGCATAAAAGTTGATTATTTTATTATAAAAGTGTGACTTTTATCATAATTGAATTTCATGCATAAAGGTATGCATAAAAGTTGATTATTTTATTATAAAAGTGTGTCTTTTATTATATTGAATTTCATGCATAGAGGTATGCATAAAAGTGGATTATTTTATTATAAAAGTGTGACTTTTATCATAATTGAATTTCATGCATAGAGGTATGCATAAAAGTTGATTATTTTATTGTAAGAGTGTTACTTTTATCATATTGGATTTCATGCATATAGGTATGCATAAAAGATATTCTTTTTATACTAAAAGTGTGATCTTCATCATAAATGGATTTTATGCATAACTTAGATGCATAAGAGAAATTCTTTTATTCTAAAAGTGTAATTCCTACCAAATTGAATTTATGCATAAGAAGATGCATAAAAGTTTGATTTTTAATTCAAAGTGTCATTCTCATCTAAATTGAATTTATGCACAAGAAGATGCATAAAAGAATAAGATTTCAATTCAAAAGCGTTATTCTCATCCAAATTGAATTTATGCATAGGAAGATGCATAAAAGATGGATTTTTAATTCAAAAATGACAATTATCATCCAAATTGAATTTATGCATAGGAAGATGCATAAAAGATTGATTTTTAATTCGAAAGTGTTAGTCTCCTTAAATGGAATTTATGCATAAATAAAAATGTAGAGAAATCTTATATCAAATATAAGAATTCTCTTGTATTCTATAAAAAGATATGAAATGTGATAAGACGTGATAAGAGGTGTATGAGATGTGATAATATGTGATAAGATGCGTATGGGAAGTGATAAGATGTGATAAGAGGTGTATGAGATGTGATAAGATGTGTATGAGATGTGATAGGATATGATAAGATGTATATGGAATGTGTAGGGCGAGAATGGATGTAATATGGATGTATGGATATAGATACGGATATGTATGTATGAATGTGAATGTGGATGTGGATGTGTATGTATGAATGTGAATGTGGATGTGGATGTGGATGTATGGATATGAATGTAGATGTGGATGTGGATGTATGGATGTAGATACGGATGTGGATGTATGTATGTGGAAGTGGATGTATGAATGAGAATGTGAAAATGGATGTATGCATGGATGTGTATGTAGAATAATGAATGTGAATGTGTATGGGAAATAATGTATCGTCGATATGAGTGAATGGATGATGATGAATACATATGAATGGGATGTGGAATAAGTAATGTGGACTAAGGAGGATAAAATGGAAAAGACGAGAGTTCGATATAGAAACTGTATTTTGTGAACTCTTTGTAAATGAATGTTTTATGTCAAGAATGCTGGGGAAGCATTTTGACCGTCTTGTGGATTAAGGTCAAGGAGACCTAACTGATAAAGTTGCAACTGCTGAGATGGAGAGTCAATGGAGGACGTCTCGCGTAGCAAGGTCGGCCGAGGTCTTGACCAGTCTCGGTTCGATTTAAATGGTGAGCTTCTGGTACGGTGGATTATTGACCAAGGAAGCGGCCTATGAGTGAAGCGCTAGGTCACCTGCGAGCGAAGGATCCTGGAGGGTGCTGACCATACGGTGCTCGAGCTGTGGGTCACCAAAGATACCCACACGTGCGTCGTGGAAGATATTGGAACAAGGAGTAAGAGTTGTTTTCTGAAACCGGGCATGGATCTGGTTGATTGACCTTGCTGGTCCTCAACGGATGAGTCCATGGCTCTTTTATATGGAACTGTGGGTTGATCTTGCTGATCTTCCATGGAGATTCCATTCTATTATATGAATATATTGCCGGTTACTACCATGAGCTAGGAACTATGGAAAACGCCCCTGAGTGAACAGGTGATGAGCGTTCTGGTTACCAATGTTGCCATAAGTATACCGATAAATGAATGACTGGAAATAAGGGTTCAACCAGAGACTGAGGATTGTCATCAGTGACATAATGGTTTCATTAAAGGATTGTTTTAAAGTTAGCTGATGCTATGAAAAAGGCAATTTCATATTGGGTGTGTAAGTGGTGTGACTAGTTTTATGTTTGCATGAACTTCCGGCTAGGGGGCCTTGGAACCCTTTTCCTTGGTACCCGGGACAAAACCTAACCAAATTCTTAATTGGATCCCATCACTACAGTGGTTGGGCGGTTGGCTAACCCATGGGACTGGATGGGGTTAGGCTGGACTGATGGATCTGTAAATCGAGATTTAATTTCTATTATTACGATAGATGAAGTAAATCCCGGATAGTAATTGTTCTATGGATAGGAATCAACGGCTGTGCCTCTTGATGGGGAAAAAAGCGTTGATCCAAGTGCAAGTTTCTTCCTTGATCTGACCAAGTACCGTTAGAGGTGGTGTTGGATTAGTTTGATCAATAATGATCTTGACTACGTTAGAGTACTGAGTTATCCTGGTGGAATCGCCCGTGCTTTTCGGGTAAAGAAAGTTTTTCCGGTAGTCTCTTGTCCGGATATCTGTGGGCGAGGCCCCGAGTGTGAGACCCCTACCCCACGCACGATGTGCTATTTTCGTTGCTACTAGTACCCCGAATCCGTTGCGCAGTGGAGACCGAGACCTTACAAAGAGAAAGGACAGATCTATGCAGCAATAGAGCATCAGGGGAATAACCGTCGATTCTCAGTCCTCCAGACTCCAGCAGAGTACCAAGGTATGCAATTCAATCTTTTGATTGATTCAGGCAGTACTCATTCTTTTATTTCCCCAGGATGTCTGCGTAAATTAGTCCTAAATCAAAACAGGGAAACCTATGCAAGTGGAATTAGCCAGTGGGAAGATTCTTTTCACTCACCTTGAGAGACTGGCCTTATTCAGTTTTGCCTAGATTGGTACATAACAGAGTGCCAGTTTAGAGTACTACACCTAGGAATATATGATGGAATCCTTGGAATGGATTGGCTCCAAAAGAATCAGGCTGACATTCATTGTCACAAAGGAACCATCTCTTCCTTGACCTTCATAGGAATAAAGTTCAAGGAATTGGAATTTCTGCATCCCCACTGCTATAATTAGTCAAGACTTCCAAATTATTAAAAGGGCTCAGAAAGAGGCAAGCTATGTATGTCATTAAAATGAATCCAGTAGACATAAAATGCAAGGCTAAAGAACCAGAGTGGTTAAGTGAGTATGCAGATGTGTTTCCTGAAGAGCTTACTGAGATGCCTCCATCTCGTGAAGTAGATCATGAGATCGAATTAACCCCCGGAGCTTAGCTAGTAGCTCAACATCCATACAAAATGCCAATCCCTGAAGCCACAGAACTTAAGAAACAGTTAACACAACTGTAAGAACAGGGATTCGTCTTAGACCCAGTGTCTCACCTTGGGGTGCGCCCGTTCTCTTTCAAAAGAAGAAAGATGGAACGTTAAGACTCTGTATTGACTACAGAGGACTGAATCAATTAACAATTAAGAATAAGTATCATATTCCTAGGATTGATGAACTTATGGATTGGTTAAGTGGGACCCAAATGTTCACAAAGATAGATCTCAAATCCGGGTACTACCAGATCAGAATCAAGGAGCACGACATCCCAAAGACAACATTCAATACTCATTATGGGCATTATGAGTTCACAGTCATGCGTTTGGATTGACTAATGTCCCGGCGACATTCAATCGTCTTATGTAAGATATTCTTAGAGAATACTTGGATGATTTTGTTCTTGTCTTCTTTGATGATATCTTGGTATACTCAAAGAATGCTGCAGACCATGAAGATCATGTGCGCAAGGTCTTGGAAATCCTAAGGAAACACCAACTCTTTGCAAATAAGAGAAAATATTCTTTCTCTGTTGACCAGGTGGAATACTTGGGATTCATAGTGTCAAAGGATGGGATTTCTCCTGACCTCGCAAAGATCCAAGCAGTCATAGAATGGCCAGAACCCAAGTCAGTAAAGGAAGTAAGAGGATTCTTAGGGTTAACCGGATGGTATAGGAACTTAATACCTAGGTATGCTCAGATAGCATCCGCTGCTTTAACTAACCTTCTTCAAGAAGAGTACACTTTTTTAGTGGACTGCAATGTGTCAGCTCAGTGCCTTTGACAAGCTAAAGACATCCTTAGTAGCCAACCCTGTCCTTAAATTGCCAAATTTTACCAAAACTTTTGAGGTAGTTACTGATGCCAGTGGGTTTGCCTTAGGTAGTGCTCTGATGTAGGGAGGTCATGCAGTGGCCTATGAATCCAGAAAACTCAGGACACGAGAGGAATTATGCCATCCATGACTTGGAGTTACTCTCAATAGTGTATGCTCTGAAGTTGTGGAGACATTATCTTTTGGAACAAAGGTTCACCTTAATGACAGATCATCAAAGTCTGAAGTGGATCTTCACCCAAAGGGATCTCAACATGCATCAAAGGAGATGGATGCAAACCCTGCAGGAATTGGATTTTGAAATAAAGTATCGGTCAAGGAAAGAAAATGTGGTTGCAGATGCGCTCAGCAGAAAAGCCTCCTTGCTTCGCAATAACAGTGGTGTCAAGTCCATTGATCAATGAAGCAAAGCAAAAAATCTTGCAAGACAAATTCTTTGCCCGTATTGATACCCTTTTGATGTCATAACATCAAATGAAACATACAATATAAGCATTGATACTTACAAAGTAGACATGGAATGTGTCCCAACTGCCGCTTGCAAGGTGAGAGCTTCCTAAACTCTCCATTCGGGCTTTCGCCGCATCCTCTTGTTGCTTGTAGCATTGGAGATTTCTTGTATACTTTTTCTTCTCCTTATTCCAATCCTCGGTGCTCATGTACCAAGGCTTCTCCACCCCTGCCTTCACTCTCCTAGTCATATCTCCCCACCAATGTTTCATGACGTCCACCATGTGGTCCTTTATCCACCTTATGGGGATGACATCACTATCGACGACGACCGACTTGTACTCATCCTTCATTTGATTAATGACTCTATCTTCCTTATCTTTATCCAACTTTGGCCATAAAGTTATAAAGTCATTTTCAAAGACAATGTGGCAAAGCTCGCGGATGCAGCTCTTCATCTATTGCCTGCCCGACATTATCAAAAACTATATTGCCATTGACAATTGCGTAAAATTTTTCCCCATCGGCGGGTGGGCTATGTGTCGAAATATCGCGATGATCGTGAGTGTGGAGTGCTTTTGGTGCTAGATGGGGAAGGACACTCACGTGGTGCTTAGACCCATCCATGCCCCCACTTGGACAACAACTGCCTCAACCTCCACTACTCGAGCATTGTCCTCTGCTGCGAGTGGACGAGCGACCTGAGGGAGGGGTTCTAGCAGCCCTTTGTAGGGTTTCTACAAGTGAACCATGGTTAGTGGTGGTGGTGCCCGATGGTGCGGCCGAAGTGCCCGCCCCTCTCCCAAAATATTGTTGTGCCATCCCTCTTTGCTCAGGCGTGGCTTGTGCTAAAAAACCCATAATATGGTCAAGCGAAATGGCATATGGAGAGTAAGTCGGTGTCTCATCTGGAGTGCGAGACATGTTTCTACACACACATAACAAGGCCACATGGACACTTTAATAAGAGCATGCACATGAATAAGAGCACACGTCTCACAACACACAACACACGCACATGCAACCACCAAGAGGAGAGGGGAGGGAGGGCAAAGAAGGAGGCAAACCTTCTTGAGTGGTAAGGAGGTGGAGAAGAGCTTGGGAGAAAGAGAGAACCTGTAAAACAAAGAACAAAAGAAAAAACAAAAACATTAGTTATCCCTCAACACACACACACACACACACACACACACATACATCTCACAACCAAGAGGAACAGGGATTTAAAATTCACGTGATCACAAGATTTTTTGTGATAATAACACATGTGAACAAGTTATTCACATGTTCTCATGTTACCGTTCACAAAATAACAAGTCACTTGCCATTTGGGAACCCCTTAAAATCTTGGCTACACATGGGAATAAGCTATTCACATGTTCTCATGTTACCATCTTCACATAATAGCAGGTCAGTGGCCACCTAAGAAGATTTTTTATTCCCGACAAAGATAATTTTTTTAGGCCCTTGTGAAAGCTTTGTGAATATAACATGTGATCATAAGATTTTTTGTGTTATTAACATATGTTATTAACATGTTCACATGTTTTCATTTACGTCAGTGAAATCCCTGAAGAGGAGAGGGGAGGGGAGGGCAAAGAAGGAGGCAAACCTGGTTGGAAAGGTAAGGAGGTGGAGAAGATCTTGGGAGAGAGAAAGAACCTACAAAACAAAGAAGAAGAAAAAAAACAAAAACATTCATTATCCCTTAACCCTCATACACACACATCTCACAACCAAGAGGAGAGGCGAGGGAGGGCAAAGAAGGAGGCAAACCTGCTTGAGTGGTAAGGAGGTGGAGAAGAGCTTGGGAGAGAGAGAGAACCTGCAAAAAAAAGAACAAAAAAAACACAAAACATTCATTATCCTTCAACACACACACACACATCTCACAACCAAGAGGAGAGGGGAGGGAGGGCAAAGAAGGAGGCGAACCTGCTTGGAAGGTAAGGAGGTGGAGAAGAGCTTGGGATAGAGAAAGGACCTACAAAACAAAAAAGAAAGCAAAAAAGCAAGAAAATTATCCCTAATTACACACACAGACATTTTACAACCCATGTACATGTAACCAAGAGGAGAGGAGTGAGGGCAAAGGAGGCATACCTAATGAGGAAGCAAAATGTAAAAAAAAAGAGAGGTTCTGTTTTACTGTAAAAACCTACACCATCATCCATATATGCATCGAAATAACTATCAAAATCAGGGTGGAAAGAAGCGTCCAAAAGTCAGTGTGGAAAAGAGCGTGGAAATAAGCGTCGAAAAAATAAATTTCACACGCTCTTTTCGACATTCTTTGGACGACCTTTTCGACGCTTATTTTGACAGTCGCTACTTTTCATTCAAATTCAAAATCTTTCCAGATCTTGTGCGTCCCCGACATTTCAAATTACCTATCACCCGCGACTACCACCCTCCACAAATACTTAAGGGAGGATTCCCCTCCAAAAATAAGCATTTGTTCCCATTGCAAATCAATATGGAAACCATGGACAATGCCACACCCTCAAATTTTGTTGATTTAGAGGAGAAGACACTGCTCATGTACTTGCTTGCAAATACCAAGTGGCTCGACGTCGACAAATTTGCAACGATCATACAAAAAAATGGGGAATATTTCTAGTAGAGCGATTGGAACATCTAATTAGTGGCAATGCATGCTTCAACAATGACGAACCAGTGGATATCCAGCCTAAATGATGGAGACCAACAAGAGTAGCCCACAAACAAGGTGATCCAACAACCCGAGGAACTTGAGGCAAATTCACAGAAAATACTGGAACATGACATGGATGACATGATAAATGCCTTACACGATGGAATAGAAGATCGAGGTTTGGAACACAAAGGGGTAGAAAAAAACACACGACATGTGGAATACACTTTCCAAGAAGAGAAAGAGCTACGCAAGCTTGCTAGTCTTCCACTATATCGTGGATCACATGTGTCTGTTTTATGCGCTTGCCTATCCATATTGAACTTGCAATCGGTTTTTGGATGGTCTAATACGAGCGTATCAAAACTTTTTGCGTAAGTGATGATATCATATGAAATTAGTGAGTTATGTACCTTTATATGCTTTTTTTAGCCTGACTATTTTGTGTAACAACTTATTGAAACATCAGATATTGCCAGAAGGTAATGAGATGCTAGTGGACCGTAGTCGAGCAAAAGCAATGTTGCACTCGATTCGCATGGACTACAACACACACCATTCTTGTCCAAATGATTGTATTCTTTATCGACAAGAATATAACAATGCAGTACAATGTTCGCATTGTGGTACATTGAGATATAGACAAGATGTGCAAGGAGAAGTGGTACCAGCAAAAGTTTTACGACACTTTCCCATCATCCCTCAGATTAAAACAATGTTCAAGTGTAGTTGGCTAACCCATGGGCCGATTGGATCAGGGGATTCCTGTGATACAAATATTTACGATTAATTTATGTTAGTTAGATTAAGTCCTAGAAGACCCTTGTTCAGTGGGAGGGAATCCGTGGCTATGCCTCATTTTAAAGGAGGAAAAAAGCAGTGATTTTGTGGACCAAGTGCAAGTCTCTTTTTTGATCTGACAATGTGACTTTTGGGTTTGGTGAGATCAGTTTGGTTAGTTAAGACTTTGACTCGTTAGATCAATTCTCCCGTTAGATGATTTTCCTGGTGGAATTGCCCGTGCCATCTGGGCGAGGGAAGTTTTTCCGGGTTCAATTTTTCGGAGGAACCGCTGGGCTAGTCTCTTGTCTGAATATCCATGGGCGAGGCCCATTACAAACAAATGTATGATGCTAGCGGAACTGAAAGATCTAAGTCTTACATTTTTCAATAGCCCCATGGGTCTTGAGGATGTTTCGTGTGCCATTTTGATGATTAGATCTGCTCTTTCCAATTCAAGTTTATCCCAATTTTCCCAACATCGTTTTGTAATGATGCTCACCCCCACTCCTCCATCTAGGATAGCGAGTTCTTGGTATCCATTATGTTGAATTGGGATTGTAGCATTTGTACCATCATAATACTAGCCCAATTGATTGACAAATATTTTGACAAATCTCGGAGTTCCTTCCTCCTCATACACTAGGTTTTTCTCTACTAGAGGTGACTGAGTTTCCTCATACACTAGGTTTTTCTCTACTAGAGGTGACTGAGTCTCCTTTGCAAAGGACATTGGGTTTAATATTTCCTCTACCCAGTCCTTGATATCTTCCCATAATGCTGACGTATTGCGTAACAATGGTTCCAATGGCATTTTGATGGTGGTGGACAATTGGCTGTGAGATTGCCTATGTCTCTAGGCTTCCTAGTAAGTGAGGGTTCTTGCCATGTCTTTGTTGCATATTCACCCCTAGGTACTGAAGGGACGTATAAATCTTGCTCTTCTTTCTCAAACATTCTCGCCATGAGGTCACTGTGAGTTCCTTCCTCCGATCCTTCTAGAATTGGAGTAGGCACATCTAATTTCCTTTCCTTCATCAGCTTGTTTCTTGGATACAGTGTATCCCTAGCCCTGTTAGCCCTTAATTTGGCTTCGTGATTTTGTTGGCACTCCTCAACTAGGATCTTAGCATCTTTAAGCTTCCTTATTTCCTCATCAAAATTTGGATATTCTCCAATACCCTTAGGGGTTGTTGGTCTTTTCTTTGCAATTTCTTGAGCATGCCCTTCCTATTTCGGCACTGGTCATCTCCTTCCTTCGATTGGGTGGATCCGGTGTCAATGGTATCTTCTTCGGATCCATCCTCAATTGTGACCATGGTATCACATTTACCCACTTTCTTCACTCTTCTCCTTCTTCCAGTATTAGCGATTGCAACACCCATTGGGTTTCTTCCTTTTCCTACTTGTTTTGCTTGTGCTCGTGTTAGGACATTCAATGGTGTGATATTCCAAGGATGCACACTTATAGTCTTGATAGTGGCATGGTTAGAAGTGCATGCATAACCATTGTCACAATATGTATAGTCTTTAATCAAATGATCAACCCCACACTGAACACATGAAAGTATTGGCATGACGTTGGTCAATGCTACTAATGGTTGGGCTTGGCTTGCATTAGCCACATTTTTATGAGAACACACTGCCATTCGATGAGGTCCATTACAACCAAAAGACTTTATTGTCCCCCTTCTCATAGTTGACTTTATTTCTTTACCTTTTCATTGCACCGTGGTTTGAAACACTAGCACTGGTGTGTTGTTCTATAAGACATAAAACTCTAGTGTGATCTCCACAGGATCCTCATAGTAATCATTGTTGATTTCTACGTCACGCATGACTTCCCCCTTGTCCAAGGGCTCCTTGATTAGCACCTGGTTGATTTTAGCCTGTGGTGATTGTGGCGGCAGAACAGGTGGCAACAAAGGCAACATGTCTTGCATTCGGCACATTCCTCATGGTAAGTTAGATGGGTTTGGTTGTCATGTAGCCGTAGTGGTTTGTACTAGTGGTGCTGGTAAGTCTAGTGGCACTGTAGGTGCTGGCGGTTGTGCTAAGGGCTGGACCCTCAAATATCTGCACATGGCCATGTCATGGTTCCTCAATTTCATAGAGTGAGCATAATAAAGTTACTTTCTTAGCCTTAAGTGAGGGCTCGGTGCTTGTGTGATTTTGTTTGCAACTAGAGCACTAAATCAACTCTCTCCGCTGGGGCTAGAGATGAGGATTCCCCCTGATGCTTCTCTCCCATCCCGGACCTTTAATTTCTCAAGTATGGCATTACTTAGCTCTTCCACTATCATGTTTCCAACTTGATTTCTCTTAGTTCTTGTGTCTTGGTGAATTAAGACTTGCAATGTTGGCGCTACCAAAGCTGCCTGGTTGAGGCAACTCAAGCATATTGTTCTCATATTCGATTGCCATCTTACATCACATATCTAGAGTAGCCATTTGGGCTAACACTAGATAATCATACATTTTATGATCTCAGACTCCTCTCCAAAAGAAAGGTAATAACTAATTCATCAGTTAGCCTCTCCCTTAAATTGCATCTTGAATTCAAGTGCTTGAGTCGAGATACTTAATCTTGCATGGACTTGTTTTCTTACTGTTTGATATTTTGAAGCTGAACCACAAGACTCCATCTGTCACCACTTTTAGTCAAGCTTGGTATGGACACATTCTTAAGCCTAGTAAAGTTGAATTTACCCTCTGGCTTTAAGGTTCGATAGCATTGGTTAGCCTTTTCTTCTAGGGTTAGTGAAAAAGCATGGATCATGCTTACATCACTCAAAGGCCCACAAGTTTCATAGGTTGACTCAAAGACCTCTATATGCTCGATCGAGTACCCATCGCTCGATAACTTTTTCACAAGCTTGGAAATAATATGTGGATTCATTTGGGATGTTCTGGATTCCAGGGCAGTGCCTAGTTCCCTGACCATACCGCGGTTAGTTTGATTGCATTTGGATCCACAATGTCTTCGAGGATCTCCACCCTACCTAGACCTATTTCTCTTCCTTCATTGGTTCTTCTATTTAATTCAAGTGTATGGCTAGGTCTGGCCAACTCCTCGTCACTTGGCTCATTATTAGTGGCTTTAGCCCTCCTTTGTTAGATTAAGAGCTCCATGCCCTACAAGAATATGGGATTATGGATCATTCCTTGTATATCTTCTCTTGTATAGAGACAATCCTCACCTTCTGTAGATACCCTAGGTAATTGTCCTCCTCTTCTTGCGTCTCAAGGCCTTCATCCGCCTTTGATTCCTCAGTGATGGGTTCTAGAGTTGGTATTGATCCTTCTGTTATGCCCATCCACATGCTATCAGTGGCATTTCTAGATGTTTTTGGTTCTTTTCCATGTGATTGAAATGAATTTACATTCTCCATTTCCCTTTGTTCCTCCCTTGTTCTTCAAGTATCGAGCTCTTTTTTTCTTAAGATTAATAGCTGCAATTGTCGCTGAGCCTCAACTCTCTTCAAGTCTATCTCTATTTCCTTCGGGGAAGAAGGCTTGACTTGACCTGGCGGCACTTTCCTTATCCCTTGTAACCCTGGTAGTCATTCCACTGATCCTCATTGTGTTAGTAAGCTTGGAGCCAGAAGGTTGGGTTGGTAGTTCTGGTCTTAGATCGTGTCCTACCCTGGTTGTCAGGCCCGTGCCCATAGATTACGCTTCATCTTTCATGCTGTGTTGGAGACCAAAAAAATCCCTAACCATATCAAAGATTCTGCTAGATCTAGCAAGAGGATATGGTTTCTCTTCCTCTCTAAGGCCCGAGAATCGTAGCCCTTCTTCCATGGATTCTTCGCTACTTATATTAACGGTGGTCAGATTCCTCCAAGCTGAAACACTCAAATGGAATAGGGAAACACCCTAGATCTATTGGTCATTATGACTAACCATGTTTTCAAGCATGGTGATGATGGCGGTATCTTTGAGAAATGGACATATATATGGAGATTCATTGAGATTCTATGCTTTAATTGATAGAGATTTATATTATGTTAATGTTTGCTTCTTGAGATCTTATGATTCTTTGCTTCTGAGATCAGAATATTTGGATATGGCATGCATGCTTGATTTGCTATTTGAGAGGGTTGATTTGATTGTATTGCTATATAGAAATAGCATGATTAAGTGAGTTTTAATATTTTCTTAGAATAAGTTGTAGGATTAAGATATGGTTAGATTTGGGACCGTTACATCATTTTATTGTCTTGGGTAAAGATACATACAAATGTGTGTACGTACTAAGATTTTTTATTATGGCTTTTCTCTCTCTCATCTTTTGTAAGGCCAAACATAGTCTTGTCAATATTTAACTAGTTATTTTTCAATTTGCTTTAGAACACACTACCCAAATTAAATCTAGTTAGTATAGTGTCAAATCTAGTTAGAATTATTTTTTGACTCTTAAATAGAGTGAATTTGCTTAACCGTTTCCTTTCTCTTAAATAGACTTGACCTGTCTTGGTGGCACTTTCCTTATCCTTTCTAACCTTGGGGGTCGTCCCGCTCATCCTCACTGTGTTAGTATGCCTAGAGCTAAAAGGTTGGGTTGGTAATTCTAGTCTTAGACTGTGTCCTGCGCTAGTTGATGGGCTCGTGCTGCCCTGCAAGTTATGCTTCATCTTGCGTGCTATGTTGGAGACCAAAAAATCACCTGGCTATATTAAAGATTCTATTGGATCTAGCAAGGGAAGATGGTTTTTCTTCCTCTCTCCAAGGCTGGAGAATCGTAGCCCTTCTTCCATGGATTCTTCGCTACTTGTATCAACGGTGGTCAGATTCCTCCAAGATGAAACACTCAATTGAGTGCTTGCCGAGTGGCCTGATCCAACACTCCTTTGGTAGGAAGAACTTGGGTGGTTTGATACACTGTCGTCAAGAGTAAGGTCGTCTCCAATGAGTTTATCGAACCTCTATCTTTTCTAGCCGTGTGAACTAGCAAATATCTATGAAACTATAGAGAATGGTTCATGTCTTGAAGTACGAGAGAACAGTTCCGACTGTGAAGTAACAGGAAATAGTTCACACAATGGCTAGCGTGGATGTTTCAAAGACCACCATAACCTGTTTTCCAAGGAATAAGGGTTTCCTTGCCTCCTAAATTCTTCTTGTCTGAATTCTCATGATGTGAGAATTGGATATTCTCATGGTTAGAGGGGGGGTTGCAAGACATTTGAATCATACATTCTTGAACTAAAGTTTTTCTATAAGTTCTCCCTTAATGAAAAAACCAGTCCATGATGAGAAATTAGCTAAAATTAAGTACTTTTTCAAGATTTTTATTGATTAAGCTTCCTAACACTAGTGCTAACAATCTAATGTAACCAAATCCAAGAAAAAACATAATTATCATCCAGAAGACAACCTAATCTACTCTATGTTTAATCATAAAAGGAGAGCTAAAGAATTACTAAATGGTGTTCCTAATGTAATATCTGATGAAAACGATGCAATCTAAGCCTAGATTTGTCTATCAGCATGCTATATGTGATTTAAATGTGAAGCAAATGATATAATATAAGCTTATATTTATCTATGTGCATGCTACATGGATAGAAACAAACTATATAAACACCATTTACACAATAAATAAACCCATCCAAGACTATGTTTATCTATGCACATGCTATATGGACACAAGAAAACTATCTAAACACTATTTACACTCTAAATTAACACCAACATTAAGAAAATATTTATTCTTTTATATGCAAAAAGAGAGCAAAAACATGCAAAAGATCGTATAAATCCCCATTAAATCCAACTCTTTTTCATGGAAATCCCCATTAAATCCAACACTTTTTCATGGAAATCCACTATTCAAGTGTAGAAAAATGTCAAAAATAAAAGTAAATACAATGGAAGACGTCAAAACACATGAGGGCAATAGAACAAATCAAGCACTAGATAACAATCCAGTTCACAACAAACAAGTCCTTGTAGGGTCCATACTTTGTGCTCTGGGGGTTCACCTAAAAATATGTAAGTGTACCATGTGAGTTCATAAGAAGGGGTATATTAATTCAAAAAAGTTATAGAACTACATTTACAGGAGGATTTTTAACCAATTTTAAAAAAAACCAAAGTTTATGAAGAAAAAGTCATTTTATTCATAAAAGTATGTAAGTATAAGGGGTTTTTAAAATACCCCTTGAATGCACATGATACAAATAATTTTTTAGAGGTGAACCTCCACTAGTTTACTTACTAGTTTTGAGAGAAATCACTCCTCTTTGTATTTGAAATTTTGAGGTGTCACATTTGCCTCGAGAACAACGAAGATGGGGCACATAAAAAGTGTCTATTCTCTTTGAAGAAGATGCTTCGAGTTAAAAGACAAATCACAAAAATCTCAATGTTGAAATTTTTATACATTGAAGATAGTGACCCAACCAAGCCAAAAAAACAAAAAAACACACACACACACACACACAAAAAGTAGCCAAACTATCCCATCCTTACGTCCACTTTGCAAGCTATAAGTCGTTCTTGTGTCACGCAATGGGAGTCTCTCCATTTGGTATAAGCTAAAGGCGCCTAGAATGAAAGAGTTGAGTCAAAACTTCACTCAAGAACGTCTCTTTGGCGTTTGGTTGTCCTATTGGGGGGGTTTGGAGTAATCTAAAGCTCCTTGAGGTGGGACAAAGTTACAACGACGGATCTATTTTTGGGAACTTACTGGGGGTAAAGTGGGAGTAATCCAAAGGTCCCAGCTTGAGGTTGGACAACGAATCAAGCATCCATGCATGTTATATGCTACTATGCTGTCCGTTTGTCGAGGGGTGGGATACGAACAAGCAACTTTTGTATTGGAGCCTCCTACGTGAGAGCAAACTCTACCCCACATGATAAGGATTTATCTTTTAACAATCCTACAATCTTGCCGGCTGATGAACCCCACGATAATGCTTCTTCTCTTTGGATCCTTGATACCCCATGTCACCTCTCAAAGGTATTCTCTTGGATGGTTTTGGACGCACTAGAGGCTCTCCATCATCATCACTGTTAACCACAGAAATGACTTTAATAGAAAATACAATCAACATTTTAGAAACACGAAGGAAATTAAAATTGAAGTAGTGTGACTGCTAATTAGGATTAGGAAAAACAGGCATCATTAATGTAAAAGCATGTCACGTCCAAGATGTAATGTAGGATTCAATCCTTTAAAAAGATTACACAAATGTAATGTCACGTCCAAGATGTAATGTAGGATTCAATCCTTTAAAAAGCTTACACACACAAATGTATGTAAGATGAATGATATAAAATGTAAACTGATGAAACTTTTGAAAGTCTCCACGATATATTTATATATATATAAATGAGAAATAATGTCATGGAGCCCAGGGACGAATAGGCTAGTTGTTAGAGCTGTCAGTACCACTGAGAGGACTAGGGTTCGATACCATGGAGTTGCCCCACGGGGTGCTTTGTGAGCCAATAGAAATACTCTATCCTTCCACAAAGAAATAATGTCATGGCATGTATGTGCATCCTGCATGGATAATGGTGGCATGTTGAAATGCAATGCAGGTTATTAAAAAGGAAAAATACGTGTCCCCCGCGACGTCGAGCTTGTATTCTTGGTAGCTGCAGTGATTGACTGCAATTTCCACAAAAAAAAAATTTGAAAAATATTGCTAAAAGATTCCCCTAAAAAATGAAAATTAAATATAAAGAAGCAATGCAGCAGTCGGCATTGGCCCTTGGGATATCGCCTAGCGAGAGGGCGGCAAATACACTCCTTTGAAGTTTTGGCGCATGGCAATAAACAAACCAGGCATGGATTCTTTAAAAGCCCCTACTGTTCTTATTCTAGTTCAATATACTCGCCCATCCTCGCTCCACCACCTTCACAGTCTTATCAGTGGCTGGCTTGTACAGGAAACTCAGGTCCTTTTTAATTAAAATCACTACCGAGCTGTTAATAACGGTCATTAACCTATCGCGATTAAAGGCTTGCTTTGGAATGTAACGTATAATTATGCAGACGTAAATAATATCACGTAGCTAAAATGGGGTTCTTAATAGCCGGATTGGGGTTGGTTTAACAGTAATTATATCATGTAGTTGAAATGTATAATTGAGCCATAGTCTATTAGCAGTAAAATTATCTCTGATGCTTGGCACAATTAAGCGTGATTATAATCATTAATGTGACTAACTCTATTTAGAGCTGCAGTGTATAAGTTGGGTTCGGACTCAAAATAAATCGTAAATCAAACCCACATTACCTTTATGGTGATCAAAACTAATATCCCCAATAATTCGAGTTGATCGAAAGTGCAATTATGTAGTAGTATTACAATGACGGCTGTAATTTGAGTGAAAATTACTCATTGATCTTTTTATTTTTGGTAGGTGCTTTGCCGCTTACTTGGCGATAATGCAGTCGCCTGCTACCCTCTAAACCAGTAGTACTGAGGTACTTGCCTTAATTAAATTCCTGATTAAGTATGGCTACACGCATTGGGAGGTTTACCATGGCCGAGACACACACCAGGCCCTCTCAGGACTCTTTCGACATGCGAGCAGCAGCCATAGCTATGTCTCCGGTTAACAGCAACACTGTTATGCAGAAGCAGGCACTAAGTCCCGGTTATGACATTGGACAAAAGCTCAACTACTCCACAGATTCTGCAGGCATAAAGTCCATGGAAGCTGGTGGAGACACAATGTCCATGACCGAAGCCATTTTAGCAAAACCTTCTGTGGTTCAAAAGGTATTAGGAAATCAGACATTAGTTTATCCACTGATATTAGCCACCGATTGCGGAGCTTACACAGTGTATTTTGGCATGATTAGCTAGTCCATTGAATTAATGACATGATACAATCACTGCAGTCATGATGTAAACAACTTAGCATGATAATTATGTATTTTATGAGGTAGATTACACAATGCTGGCAATAATCGAGAGACATTTTGCAGGTGCTGGCTGAGTTTGTTGCCACCTTTTTCTTGGTCTTTGCTGGGTGCGGATCTATACTTGTGGACCAGACCCATGGAGGCAACATCGCCCACGTGGCAATCGCGACAAGCTTCGGGGTAGCTGTAATGGTCATGATCTATGCAGTTGGCCATGTCTCAGGAGCGCATCTCAATCCTGCAGTCACCATAGCTTTTGCATCGGTGGGCAGGTTTCCTTTGCTGGAGGCAAGTAAATGACGCATGACTTCATCAAAACAATCATATATCACATGGTTTTGAAGAAAGTTGTTTGTCTTGCCAATGGGTGTGTAGTCTAGAGGCTGGTGGTGGGGGAAAGGGGAAGGTCCTAATTAGGTCAAATCCCCGCAGGCTCCCCGGAGTCATCCGGGCTGATGGTGGCCATTAGTGTACCACCTTCTGGTGTGTACTCTAGTTATTACTACAAGAAGGATCTACTTAAGTGAAAAGATTAGTTAAGCTTCACAAATAAACTGTATATTGTGCAGTAGGTGTCCAATGGGTGTAGATTTGGTGGTACTTGAGCGTTTCCCTTAACAAATTATGAGTCCAAGATGCAAAAAAATAAGATAATTGAATGATTAATTGATGCTTCTTCGTTGTGCAAATCATGGCACTTACAATAAAGGTAATGGGTTGAGCGGTTGTTTGTTTCCCTTTTCAAAAGCTTATATATATCAAGAAACGAATGGGTTCATGCGTGGGCAGCATGCAATATTCGAGAATTGATTGACTGATCGATGAGGGGGGTTGTTTATGTGCAGGTCCCTGGCTACCTAATTGGTCAAGTGGGAGGTTCCCTGTTAGCATCCTTAGTTCTGAGGCTTATTCTGCACGATGCAAAACTTGTAGGAATGGCCGTCAACCAGCCGACGGACGGTGACCTGCAGTCCTTTGTGGTGGAAGCCGTCATCACCTTCGTCCTCATGTTTGTCATCTCCGGAGTTGCAAGCGATTCTCGTGCGGTAAACCTCTTAATTCTTCCAGCCTACACGCATCTGAACACAAATTATTCGTATACCTTACACATCTTAACACAAAGTATTCGTATTCCTTACACATCTTAACACAAATTATTCATGCCTGCACGCATCTTAACACAAATTATTCGTATACCTTACACATTGATTAGCATTCCCTAACTTTTTCTTTACTATTATTGCTTATGTGAAATGAAAACTTTGGGTTTAAAAAGTATTGTTATAAATGTCAGGTTGGAGAGATGGCAGGAATTGCAATCGGTGCCACAATTGCCTTAAACGGAGTCTACGCAGGGTAACCCAATTCCTGCAAGTCCATTTTTCTTTAGCAAATTATGACTAGGCATGTATCCAAAGGTGCTAATCATTGATTTATATGTCAGATAAGCCTTTATTAATGGGTTAAGCACATAATCCATGAACTATTTCAATTGTTTTATGTGAGGAAACAACTGTTATAATCCAGCATTTGATGTGACGATGTAGGCCTTTGAGTGGGGCTTCCATGAACCCTGCAAGGTCAATTGGACCAGCTGTGGTGGCCATGAACTACAAGTCCTTGCATGTGTATGTGGGTGGGCCCATCTTGGGATCTATTATCGGAGCATGGATCTACAATGCCATCCGGCTACCAGATTCAGCTGGCATGGCACAAGCGTATTCCAAGAAGAGCTTTCTCAAGACTTGGTTCAAATTTTGATAAGTTATTTGTAATTAAGGTCTTCCTATCTATACTGCTCAACCTCGAGCTCAAATCGTCGAGTTTTATCGTGCTTATTCAAAGGCAAATCTTGCTCTTAAAGAAGCGCATCGATATACAACCGAAGCGGCCATATTATTTTTGCATCAAGTGACAAGAAGACTCAAATGTTGTGCTTCATGTAAGGCCCTTTGCAAAGCCTATTCATGTTTTACATCAATGACCAAGAATGTACAACTACTTGGAGCACCTCCTATAATTGATATGGACACCAAAATCATTCTAATCTACCTTTTCACTTGTGCTAGCCTCGTAGCCTCTTATGACTTTTAGCATTCCATATGTTCCCCCTCACCCTAAAAAGAAGAGTAATCATCCAACATGCCTACCTTGTTTAGAGAACAAAAAAAGGGAAGAGAAAGGAAACGGTTAAGTAAATTCACTCTATTTAAGAGCCAAAAAAATAATACTAACTAGATTTAACATGGGTAGCGTGTTCTAAGGCAAATTGAAAAATAACCAAATTTTAAAGATTGACAAGACTATGTTTGGCCTTACAAAAGATGAGAGAGAGAAAAGCCACAATAAAAAAGCTTAGCACGATACACACATTTGTATATATCTTTAACCAAGACAATAAGATGATGTAACAGTCCTAAATCTAACCATATCTTAATGGTACAACTTAATCTAAGAAAATATTAAAACTCACTTAATCATGCTATTTCTACATAGCAATACTATCAAATCAACCCTCTCAAATAGCAAAACAAGCATGCATGCCATATACAAATATTCGTATCTCAAAAGCAAAGAATCATAGGATCTCAAGTAAACATTGATATAATATGAATGTCTATCAATTAAAGCATAGCATCTCAATGAATCTCCATATATATGTCCATCTTGAAGATATTGCCATCATCACCATGCGCGACAACATGATTAGACATACGACCAATAGATCTAGGACATTGCCCTATTCCACACAATCTCCCCTGTACATCGTGGTCATTCGGGGATCACCTCCATCTCATTCTCGTTCTCTCTGGGTTCTACCACAAGGTTCTCAGAGGGCTCTGAAATGAATCAAAATCAACTTCAAGTATAAAAATAAGCTTTTAATTCAAACAGTGCTTAACTTCTCTTATTCTTTGAAGTCATACAATAATCTTTATTTTTAACATAATCAATTACCATGTTTTAACCAGCAAGATCATCTATAGTCGCTATAACTAAGTCATAATTATGCTTACGCATTAGACCATCTAGTTTATATAGACAAGATAGTCAATCTTGATAGCCATTTCTAAGGCAAAGCTTGATAAATGGTCTCTTTGGGAGACTAATACCTTCCAATCTATTTGGAATTAGAGAAAAGTTAAAACTACAAAGTTCTAGAAATTCTAACTCTCTATAAAACATATCTCTGTGATAGTTCTCTAAAAATGAGTTCTAAGATCTTTCTGAGAGTGTTCAAAATGGCCAGAGTTGTGTTTTCAGCACAAAACTACAAAAAACAACCACGTGCCCCACTTTGCACTCGAATAACTCAAAAACAAAAGAGATTTGGCTTTCTAGAGTCTCATACACTCTTGTAGAGTTTCTTGTTGTCTAAAACTTCTGTATTTTTGCCAAAAACATGATTTCAAGCACACAAAAGCAACGTGAAGAAACTATGTAGATAAGGTTTGAATGGTAGAGAAGGAATTGTAGAAAAATCGTGTGTTGAAAGTGTGGGTTAGTACTTGGGAGAGCATAGACGAAAGCTACATTGGTTTTTTCTTTCAATTTTGATACTTTTTTCAACAATCTTTCTACTGTGAGCTAGCAGAGGTGACACTTTATTTTTCTTAAAAAAAAATTAAATCATAAAAATTACTATGAAAGATACAATGGTGAACTTGTACACATTCTTGCAAAGGTGACAGAACATCAGGGCAAGAATTGGGATCTGGAGCTGTTCAGTGCTTTATGGGCTTATCGTACATCAGTGAAGACAAGCACAGGTTTTACACCTTTTCACTTAGTAAGAGCTTTGTTACCTGTGGAAGTTGAGTTGCCTGCAGTTAAAATGTTAGAAAAGCTGCTAGGGCCTTCTAGCAACACATTTAAAGAGAGACTCTTACAGTTGCAAGAGGTTCAGCTGGACAGGATGAGTGCCTTGGAACATTATGAGAAGATGCAAAATAGGGCATTGACAAAGATAAATGAGAAGATTAAGAAGAAGGGTATTGAGGAAGGTGATTTGTTGCTATGCTATAATAGTAAGCTGGATAAAACCTTTCAAAAGAAGTTCCAAGTGAAATGGGAGGGGCCCTTCAGAGTGATGAATTGCTTTGCTAATGGCACATATCAATTGGCTGACCTTGATGGGACCCCACATGTATCAAGGGTGAATGGTTTGCGTCTCAAGCTATATCATGCACGACTGATGATGGTAGACAAGGATGAAAGAATTGAAGTAGTGAAAAACAGTGTCTTCGAGAACATGGCAACATCAGATGCATTGAGTCTCACGACACTGTTTTCTGCTGACCATGAATGGTCTAGTAGGCTAGGGGATGGGCAAACTATGTTAGGTATTTTTTGGTAATATTTTCTTGGCATGTGTACACACTCATGCATGGCATTTACAAATAAAGGGTGTCCATCTCCAAGGGCTAAAGGGGGTATAAGGCCACATGTGTACGGATCTAACAAAAATATGCAATGTGTATAGTTAGTTGTTGCCTTGATAAATGGGAAATGAAAGGGGTGAGAAATGAGAATCAGTTTCACAAGGTAGGTTTTAGCACTATCATATGTGGACAAGTTTGTTGACAAATAATGTGAGCATGTAGAGCACTACTTTTTTAAAGCTGGACAGGGACCCGTTTGAGGAGGTCTGCTACAGTACCAGTCCTTGGCATTTCATGGGAAACAAAGGTATTTGTGGTCCACAAGATGTTATTAAAATGGTGCAAAGTCTTCCTTGAATGCAAGAGTCACCCTGGGATTTAATACAAGGCTTGCTAAAAATAGAAGGTGGCCTTGGATTGCTTCAAAAGATTCTTCAACTAGCCTCGATTGTCAAAGAAGTGCCGCGTGGAGGTGGGGGTGAGCTCTCTGGCAGCCTGACATACCTTGGAGTATTACGAATAGTATAATGTTTTCTTTTTTTTTTGGGTTGAACGGGCAGCGCAGCCCATGTGTATAAGAGGAGGAGGGGAGCTGTAGTTTCAGCATGTGATAGTGAGAGCTCGTGTTCTGATGCTCTCAGATAGCCTGCGTAGCCATGTGTGTAGAGAGGAGAAAGGTAGCCTTTGTGTAGGAAGGCACAGTCTTCTAGCACTCTCAGATAGCCCACGGCACCCAGTTTGGGTGAGAGGAAGTGTTCGTTTATTTGTGGGGAGAAGCTCTCAAGGAGAAGCGCAGACATGCATATAAGAGAGGCTGCGCAGTACTGTGTATGTTTGTGTGTAGGAGGGGAGGAGAAGCTGCAACACAACCTGTATGAATGAGGAGAAGGTGCCACGCATAAAGAATGCGGCTCTCTGTCATGATGACAGCCCATGCATGTAAGTGACGGCTGGCCAGTTTTTTTTTTGTTCTCTTTTTTGTGAAATAACTCATATATATATGAGGATCACCAATCTGTGGCTTTGGAAAACCCATGTATATGATAACCAGCTCTCTGATTTTGTGGAAAGCTCATGTGTATGAGAAAGACAGCCCTCTGGTTTTGCTTGAGAGAATATGTATGTATGGTGGTACGCTTCTTCAACAGACAGAGTGAAGACCATAAAGTGATTGTGTCTCCTAGTCACACACTGCTTGCCAGGTTGGGAGAATTGAAGTTCCTTACTGATGTTGTCTTTTCTTGAGAAACTGAAGTTTTGCAGAAAGCTCATACTTGATGGAATGTAACCTTGTTTATGTCAAGTGGTTCTCTCACCATTTCTCTGTGGTGATCATTTTGCTTATGGCTGTGAGCCTATTTCATAATAAGGGTGCACCCCTATATGCATATGAATCAATTGAGTTAAGGGTGGCAGATGTTGATGTGCCCATCTCCCCTTGCATGTCTTGATCAAATGTATGTAGTCTTCCTCCAGTTGCTTAGAAAATTGAATGAGGGTAGAGACAAAGTTCATGCTTAAGATGTTAAATGTTGTGTCAGCTCACTGAGTAGTTGACTGGTGCCCCTTTTTCTTGATGTTGGTGTGTAATCCGAACTGTGGAAAGGCATTGCTATAGAGGTGTTCCGTGTCTCTCCGCCTCCCTTCACACCGTGTCCACTCAGGGGCCTTTTCGATAGTTCCTAGCTCATAGTAACCGGCAAGTATTCACTTTAACAAAAATGGAGTCTCCGTTGAAGATCAGCAAGATCAACGGATACATCCATATAAAAGAGCCATGGACTCATCCGTTGAGGACCAGCAAGGTCAATCAACCAGATCCATGCCCGAATTCAGAAAACAACTCTTACTCCTTGTTCCAATATCTTCCCCGACGTACGTGTGGGTATCTTTGGTGACCCAGAGCCCTAGCACCGTATGGTCAACACCCTCTAGGATCCTTCGCAGGTCACCTACCGCTTCACTCATAGGCCGCTTCGTTGGTCCCTCATCCACTATACCGAAAGCTCAGCATTTGAATTAAATCGAGGTTGGTCAAGACCTCGGCCAACCTTGCTATGGGAGACGTCCTCCGTTGACTCTCCGTCAGCAATTGCAACTTTAACAGATAGGTCTCCACGACCTCATTCATCACAAGACGGTCAAAATGCTTCCCCAGCATTCTTGACATAAAACAGTCATTTAAAAACAGATTTCATATACAAATACAGTTCCAACAATATTTCCATCTTTTCTCATCACTCCACATCCTTTCACATTAGTCCCCATCTTTTCTCATCTTCCCATAATTTTTTTTCTTCATCGATCCTATCACATCACATCATTCCCACATCAAATCACATCCAATCGCATCATCCACACATCAATCCACATCATCCATACGTCCATCCCACATCATCCACATCAATCCACATCATCCATACATCCATCCACATTAATCCACATTATCCACACATCCATCCACATTAATCCACATTAATCCACATTATCCACACATCCATCCACATCTTCCATACATCCATCCACACGTCAATCCACATCATCCATCCACATCAATCCACATTATCCACACATCAATCCACATCATCCATACATCCATTCACGTCAATCCACATTATCCACACATCAATCCACATCATCCATACATCCATCCACATCATCCACATCAATCCACATCATCCATACATATCCACATCAATCCACATTATCCACACATCCATCCACATCTTACATATATCCATCCACATCAATCTACACGTCAATCCACATCATCCATACATCCATCCACATGAATCCACATTATCCACACATCAATCCACATCATCCATACATCTATTCACGTCAATCCACATTATCCACACATCAATCCACATCATCCATACATCCATTCACGTCAATCCACATTACCCACACATCCATCCACATCTTCCATACATCCATCCACATCAATCCACACGTCAATCCACATCATCCATACATCCATCCACATCAATCCACATTATCCACACATCAATCCACATCATCCATACATCCATTCACGTCAATCCACATTATCCACACATCAACCCACATCATCCATACATCCATTCACATCAATCCACATTACCCACACATCAGCCCACATCAATCCACATTATCCACACATCAATCCACATCATCCATACATCCATTCACGTCAATCCTCATTATCCACACATCAACCCACATCATCCATACATCCATTCACATCAATCCACATTACCCACACATCAGCCCACATCAATCCACATTATCCACACATCAATCCACATCATCCATACATCCATTCACGTCAATCCTCATTATCCACACATCAACCTACATCATCCATACATCCATCCACATCATCCACATCATTCATTCACATCCCGATTCACATCCTATATCATTCATTCACATTCCGATTCACATGCTAACACATTCATTCACATCCTGATTCACATGACATCACATCTCATCTATTCATTCATATTTATCTGATTCACATCACATCTCATCACATCTATTTACCTCTCATTCTCATCACTTCTATTCTCATCACATCCATTCTCTATTCATTCTCATCTATCTGATTCATATCACATCTTATTCTCATCTATCTGATTCATATCACATCTTATCACATCTTATAGAATGTAAGAGAATTCTTATTTTTTATATAAAGATTCTTTACACATCTATTTATGCATAAGAAAAACTTCAGTGGGAAATAACACTTTTATAAAAATTCGTTTATGCATCTATTTATGCATAAATTCAATTTTAAGGAGAATAACACTTTTGAAATAAAAATAAATCTTTTATGCATCTTTTTATGCATAAATTCAAATTTAATGAGAATAACTCTTTTGAAATAAAAATAAATTTCTTTATGCATCTTTCTATGCATAAAATCAAAATTAATGAGAATAACTCTTTTGAAATAAAAAATAAATTTCTTTATGAAGCAAAAATCAGAAAACCATAAAATAGAATAAGAAAAAGTAGAATTTCTAACTTACTAGGAGTTTTGTGAGCTTTCCTTTAGCTTGATGGTTTGAGGGATCTACTCTTGTTTGCAACAAGAGTGGCCACCAATTCTTTTGTGATGAAGAGGAAATGGTCAAAAACAAATGAATTATGAATTCACTGTTTTTGGCTCTGGGGAGGAGTAGAGTAACATTGCATAAAACACTATTAACCATTTACAAAGGGGGAGGCTTCATTTATAGGAAAAAGTGAGCCTCTAACCAAGAAAATTGATTCTAGAATTTTCCAGATCAGTTTGGTCAAATTTTGACCATTTTTAGGTCAGTTTAGCTTACTTTTTGGATCTAGTTGAAGTAGGAGAGATAAAAATATCTCAGTATTTGTTAGTTTAAAACTCAACTACAAATGTGAAATAGGTGCCTCATTCATGAGGGAAATTCCCCACACTGAGGTGTCGAAAATGCATCATTTCTTTTAAATATATCTTCTTTTTTAACTAATAACCTTGTCCTTAGTCAACTCTTCATCTTATGTGAGTATTTACTCATTTTTGGGGGATTTTTGTTTGTTCTTCCATTTATCTCCTCCCTACATTTGGATTAATCTAATTGGTCCATAGGAACCTTAATTCAAAAATTTCAGAAAATCTGGACCCTTGGGCTAAGGTCTTTTTTACCTGATTTCAATTTATTCCAATTGCACATTGGAAATTTCTTTTTTAATATCTGTTTCAAGGGAAACCATTTTAGAAACTAGGAGGATTTTTATATCAAAAAATATCTCAATTTTGAATTACCTCCCTCTAGACATTTTCTCTCTCTAGGCCAAAACAAGATCTTTTTTTTTAATTTTAGAGAGGGGAATAATTATAAGATCAGAAGGAGAGGTTCTTACACCTGCACGCGTCAAAAGCCAGAGGGAGGAATCTTACAACCCATCTCATCAAAGTGATGACCACTCATGTGTGAAGGATAATGACTCATCTCATCAAAGTGATGACCACCACTCATGTGTAGATGATTCTAATTTCCATTCACCATGGATTCTTCCAAAACTATGACTTTTACTTTGTCCACATTTCTCCCTTGAATTGTGAGACCCCATCTCATCAAAGTTATGACCACTCATGTGTGGATGATTCCAATTTCCATTCACCCTTGATTCTTCCAAAACTATGCATTTGCTTTTGTCCATATTTCCCTTGCATTGATGAAACCCCATTCATAGGACCATGCATAGGCATACCATGCATACTTGTTCCACCTTGATGCATCAATGACGGAGAATATTATCCTTTCCAAGAATAGAACCATGATTCCCATCAGCATGGTGCATACTAGCTTGACGGAGAATATTATCCTTTCCAAGAATAGAACCATGATTCCCATCAGCATGGTGCATACTAGCTTGAGGAGTATGTAATGCATTTGCATCCTTAAGGTTGTGGCCCCATTGGTGGAAAAGTGTTAGGTGCATATGGATGCAACATAGGTCCATTGTAAGTTTATTTATCTTTATCTGCATCTTGCCTCAAGCTTGTGATCCCATCATGCAACTTCTCATAGAGTCAAACTTGTCCACCATGAACTGAAATCTTTGGTCCATCCTTTCAATCATAGTTTGCATGAGATACATCCTATTGTTCATGTTCATGTCCCCACCTTGTTTAGGTATTTATAGAATATTTTCCTCTTGATGCACCCCTTCATTAACATTCACACAAATTTCTTCTTGCATATCTCCTTGAGCATCCTGATTTTCATCTTGTCTTGCTTCCAATGTGCCAACTTCATAATTAAGAGCTTCCTTGTAGTTCTCGTTGTTGAGTTTGCCCTCCTTCAGAATCATCTCAATTGCTCCAAACACTTTTGAAAAGGTTCCAAAATTTTCCTAATCATATCCCCAAAGTTTGGAAAGATCTAATCCCATGAAAATCTCACCATGGATCTGAGAAATTAAGCAAGGAAGAAGATAAAGGAGAAAAATGTCTTTGGATTAGCACTAATCAAGATTAGTAGATTTTCCCCCAATTTTGGTCTTGTGATTTGAAATTAGGAGCGGCTCCCTCAAGATTTTGTCCTCAGCCAGCCCATGGCCCCAAAACCTAGGAAAATGAATCAATAAGATCAAATTCACCCAATCAAGATCACCATGTCCCACTTCTTGATAAAAAAAATCAAGAAATCCAAGAATTTCTTAAATTTTCTTGAAACCAAGATGAAAGTGGATCAAAGACTAAGCTCGAATATGAATGAAATAAAGGAACATCTAGATTAGCCTTGAATTTTCCTAGATTAGGATGATTAGCCTAGGTTTAGAGAGAACAGAGTGTAATTGACTCATATTATAATGTTTATCAAAAGGTACCCCAAATATGACATGTGACATATATACATGACCACCCCTTTCATAGTATCATAAGTGTTGTCCATGGGAATGGTCCATTGGCCTTGGTCCCATTATTCATATGAACACCATATTAGATCATTTGGAAAAAATCCCATTCCCATTTGAAAAATGGGATCATGGTGAACCTATCCAAGCTTTTGTCAAAACCCCATAATGTGACATATCATTGGAAAGATCTTGAAGAGTAGGATCTAAATCTATAATGTCCGACAAATTTGGAGTTAATATGCTCAAGATATGGCTAAAACTATGTTGAAAAGGTAATTCCCAAAGTATGAGATTTTTCCCAAATTATCTAATATTGTCTTTATGAGACCATTTCACTTTGTTACATTCTCAAAACATGTGGGCTTTATCTATTACATTTCTTTGACCAGATAAACACAATGATGGGTTGGTTGTACACCCATTATATCTCAACTTGTGCATTGGACTTCTGACCCTCGTAGGCCTGCACACACTTGGATCATTGCTAGGTGTTCTCAACACTACTTTAGATCTTTGTATAGTTGGTATAACAACAATCGTGATCCCAAAACTCTCATTAAGGATTTGTTCTATGTACTATCCCCATCCATAAATAAATGACCCATTCAAATATTAGGCATTATGAAAGGTTGATCCACCTTCTCTTTTTCCTTACGTGATATATATGCGTTTGCTAAAAGTTTCAGCACTTAAAGTACCAAAGACCATATTCAAGAGTTTGAGAAGATACCAATACTTTGTAAATTTTCTTTTTAATATATTTTTATTGTATCTGCAATATATCAAATCCAAATTTGTCAAAGAATGTGGATTTATAACCTACTCTTCAAGAGCTTTCCAACGATATGTCAGATGAGTTGGTTTTGACAAAAGCTTAAAAGGGTTTACTGTGCCCCCAACTTTCTATATTACAAAATGGAAATTGGGATTTTTGGAAAGTCTCTAATATGGTCTTAAGCCCACCAAATGATATGTCATAATTCTTTGCATTCTTCCTCAACCTTCCTGACCAAGGTCTAAATATAGACCCAATGTTAGAGGACTCTCTAGGTCCGCTAAGTACATGTAATTTCTGCTCTCCTTTTATTACAACAACATTTCTATTTACATGAGCCTCTATGGAGTCCTGCACTCGACTATTCTTGCTACTCATGTCATAAAAAACAACATCCCTTCTCACTCTCATCTCACAAGTAGCAAGGTTATAGTATCTATACTCTTTCTACTCAAGGTAATATTCAATGAAGGTGCATTTTGGTTACTTTGGGATCTAGTTTGCTTCTTGCTTCATGTAGCACATGTACATAGGTAATGTAGCTAAACACTTTCAAGTGTTCAAAATCTAGTTTTTTGCCAATATTAGAACCTTTTGTTCGGGCATCATGCCATGAATTGTTGCAATGGATCCTATCCATAATGTAAATTATAGTTGATATTGAGCACTTAAGACCAAAAGTAATGAGGCATCTGTTTCTCATTCATCAATACACAATTTATTTTTTCAATATGAATCTTCATCCTTTTTCAACCCCATTTTGTTATGGGATGTACCTATATGTAAACTATCTCTTTATCTTATGTGCTCTTAGATAATCATTGAACTCATTAGAGAAATATTATCCCCTAACATTTGATCTTAGGAAGTCTATGTGCATGTCTTTTTGTTTCTCAACCACAGATGTGAAGCTCTAAAAGTTTGTGACCACTTTGCTTTTCTCTTTCGTGAGGTAAACCCAAACCTTCCTAATGTGTTCATATCAATTAACAATACATAATAGAGACATCCTATGATTGATTCTTTTTTTTTTTGGATCCCAAACATTAGAATGCACCACATCATGACTCAATTTTCTATCATATGAAAATACATTCTTAGATCTTTGTCCCACTTGGAATGCTTCACATACCTTGTGATATTCCATCAACTTTAGACTTTAGCAAACCTATAGTTATGCTTTGGGCAAGTTGATTTTTGAGCTGCTAAATATTTACATGACCAATATGCTTATGCCAATGTTAAAGTTTGTAAAATCACCCCTATATCATGTATAAACAGTGCATCCTTCACTTCAACCATGTTCACATCTATTGTAAGCATTCTACCAATCCCTTTTAAGTTTGTAACCATGTGGCACTAGTTATTAAAGTTTTCTACATATTAACAATGAGGGTTAAACCTCACTTATAGACCCTGCTCAACCATTTGTCTATTAGAAACCAAGTTTTTATAATATTCAAAACATGCAGTAAATTAGCCACATACTTTATTTTACCATTCTACATAGACAATGGCACATTACCAACATTTACAATACGTACACAATTTCCACATACCCTAGTTTTTAATTTTTTTATCATATCTCTAAACCATTTTCCATGAATAGTCATGTGCTTAGAGGCATTCGAGTCAACATACCATACATCTTCAGGGTCCCTTATATTTGCATTCATAAAGCTAAGCATATGTTGTATCACTAAATTTACTCACTTCTAGATTTGGCTTCCTTTGTTAAAGATACATAATTCCATTGTTGTACCTTCCCACTTTTGATGTTATTTTTATTCTTATAATAGTTTTCCTTTGCTATATGACTTGGTTTGCAAAAATAATAGCACTTAGTCTACATGCTATTTTCACTCTGGTGTCCTTGCCATTCACCTTGTCCTCTCTAGCTTCCTCTGCCTCCAAAGTAGCCTTATTCCACTTGTTTGTAAATTAAATTCTTGATGTTATTGCTACCCATGATTTTGATTTCTAAACCGGCCTTCACCTTGAAATTCATTTTCTTAGCGATAAGAAGGGTTTTAAGCTTGGGAAGTTTTCCTTAGTTTGGATAGATGTCCAAAACTAGTCATACTATTTGGCTGGTGAAAGAAGGTTAACGCACTACATGTATTATGCTAGCTAGAAGTTTTATTAGTTTTGTTCTAACTGCATCATATTATTTCATGTCATAAGTATTATAACTCTAATTAATAGTCTTACTGGTGCATGTGTGTCTAGGAAGATATGTAGCATAGATAGGTACATATAGAATTTCTACTATGCATGATAAAGCCAATATAGTGTATGCTAGAGCTAGCACTATCCGTGCACATGCTATTTTATACATGTTAACCTGCTTTTACCCATTTGCCAAGCCCATTCAATGTGATTGATATCAAGTCATTGTTATCCACATAATCTTGAAGACACGAGTGCTAATCCCTTAAGTAATATTCTATTTACCATAGAATCTCACACTTTTCTCAAGAAGGTGAAGAGCGTTTACATTAACCCCTCAAGTGAAATGAATTTGTTCATTCCCCTCTAATGTTTTTGACTTTAATGGAAGCTACATCAAGAGTCAACTTGACTCCATTTTATATCTTCTTTGTGAGAGCATAAATTATTTTTATACATAAAAAAATAAAAAGTACATGGGATAAATAATACATGAATAGATCCACTTCAAGGGATCATCAGAAAAAGCCTGCAAAGTAATAGGAAAAGTAACAAACAAGAAGTTACATTTGCATCACTTTAATGTATCAAATGAGGAACTAAGGTAAACTCTCTCATTTTGATGTTTGTGTTGATGTTCCTCTCCCATCTTTAACAAGCCTTAGAATCACTACTAACTTGAAATAAGTAGTAAAAACCTGCTTGTGATTGTAAAAAAAAGCTGGTGAGAACAAAATTAAAAAACACAAAAAAAAAGTAAACACAAAATTTAGAAACACAAAAATTAAAAAACTCAGAGAAAGATAAGAAAAATTTAATCATTTGTAAACCACAACCCCCTTTACGAACTTGATAATTTTCTTCCCCATTCCTTGTAGAGGAACATTGAGATACCATTCAAGAACAACATCATAATTATCAACAAATAACACATCTTTTCAATTCTCCCCATAATAAAATCTTCTACACGATCATGAGGATGCAATCAACATCAAGAAGGGAGAAGTAACCCATTTTATGGTAGACAAGAGTTTCCACTATAAATCTACATAAAATAGTAAAGAATGAGACACCAAAAGCAATTTTAGCTCCAAGAGTATGTGGCAATAAGCTAAATTGGATTCCCTATAGATGTACTTCATCCATGTATTATGAGACTAAGCATTGTATAAGAAATAGACCATGTATGAGCCTCTAGCCCCGTGGACAAGGACCATTTAAGTTTGTGTGAATACTTATGGCCTATTATATAAGTCACTTTTTCTCGTAATGCAACATACTCTCCCATTAACGAATAGAGTCTAATCATATTACTAATTACCTTCTCTAAGCTAAATTGGATTCCCTATAGATGTACTTCATGCATGTATTATGAGACTGAGTATTGTATGAGCAATAGACCATGTATGAGCCTCCAACTCGTGGTCAACCACCATTTAAGTTTGTTTGAATACTTATGGCCTGTTATATAAGTCATTTTCTCTTATAATGCAACATACTCTCCCACTATGCAATAGATTCTAATCATATTACTAATTACCTTCGCTAAGGTGGTTAGTGATTTGAGGTAAGAGGAGGCATGAGGACCTATAGTCAATGTGGAGGTGTAACAATGCTCATAAGGAAGTGATGAAAATTAAAATCACTACCCATGGAGGTGTGGATCTCTTTAAAGTGTGTGCTTAAGATCAGCCCACCAGAAAGCTCCTATCTGTTGAAAGGTAATCTCTTGTGAATGTGTTTCTTGGAGTGACCAAAATATGCTACAGAAACAAAATATTAAGGGTTTTGTTATGTGCAATTAGCTATATAAGTCATCAATTTGAAGCTAGAGTGATGTGGCATGAAAAACTAGATTGGTTTCTCATGCCATAGCAATATAAATATTAAGGGTTTTGTTAAGTGCAATTAACTATATATGCATTAATTTGAAGTTAGAGTGATGTGGCATGAGAAACCACATTGGTTTTACATGGTGATGATTTTTGATGTGTTTTTGGTTTATGTTAGTGCCATGGATGACTATTATTTAAAGAAGAAAATGGTTATAATTCATGGATACATAAAGGAAAAAGGCCATACAGTTGCAGGTTCCACTAGCAAATCAAAATAACAATCATAATAAAAAGAATCATTTCAATACTAAGGAGGTTACATGGGGCTCACATGGGGGTAATGTAGAGATGACAATGTTTTTAACTCAAGAAGGAATACAATGATTTCAAGAAAGAAAGAAACATGCTAAAAAACAAGCAAGGTTGTGCTGCTACCTAACTTATGAAGACAAGTATCTTGACGTTGATTGGTGATGGTGATATAGTTTCAACTTTGATTGTGAAAAGGAATGCATAGAGAGAGAATGAAGAAAATATTAACAAAGCTATAAGGTGACCCTTACCCTCTTTTCCTCTTTATCAGTATAAAATTGAAGTAGTGTAAAATTATGTATTATTTAAATGAAAATATTTGTTAGAAATTTATTCTAGGGAAGAATTTAAAATAAATTTTTTTTCAATGAAATAGGTTCTCTACAAAGAAACCAAACCTTGTGGCCCTAACTTCTTCATCGATTGCCATAATAGGGCTAACATAATAGAAAGGATCACTATGCAAAATAATAAGGTGACCTAACATAAATCTTAAATTTATCTTGTATGTAAGAGCTTATGGTTCAAAAACCCTTTTGTTGGATATTTTTTACAAAGTCAACCTAGTTGATGTGTTTAACTGAAACTAAAGTTATTCCATCAAGGTCTTTAGTAAGGGGTGAATCGTAAATAAAATAAGAATATTACTTTTTTTAAATTTTGTGGTCTCTATAAATTTAAAGCAAGTTATTTTCAAGGTTGATTAAGGCAACAGGATCAAATAGCCTAAGTAAATGCCATGTTCACCTAGATCTAGTCCCAAACCCATGTTTAAGACAACAAGGAATTTCTTGATAAAATGGTGACCCCCTTGACCTTGATAATAACCAAAAAAGCTCTTAATAATCTTCATGGAGTTTAATCCTTTAGAAATTAAGGTCTTGAGACTACTCTATGGGTGAGCGATAATACCATGAAAATATAAAAAATAAGAGAAAACTCATTTTTTCCAAGCGTAGTAGATATCTCACCACTCTACCCAAGAGGTAGGGGTGGTGACAAATCCTTACCCCTTAGGTTTAAAAAAACCCTCACTTGCCGAGTCCTTGTTGCTTCTATTTTCAAGTGAAATGTCTCTATAATACTATTTATGGAGATCTCATTTTAGGAGTAGTAGGTGTGAGAAAGGGTAATTATGAATTAATTATCTCATTTTAGAAGTAGTTGGTGTGAGAAAGGGTAATCATGAATTAATTATCTCATTTTAGGGGTACTAGGTGTGAGAATGTAACATACCTCTGAGATTAACCAAGTTATAATTAAAGATAATGCTAAGTTTTGGGTGCTATAGATTTCAGTAATGAATTCCAGCAGGTTCTCAGTTGTTTTTCAGCTGTAAAGATTCTAAGTGTTAAAACTAAGGCTAATACCATTTGGAGCTTCTTATTGAATCCTCTCACAGACCATTGACTCAATGTGGATATTGCACGTTGTCGTGCCATGGCACGCCTATGGTGTGAAACTATGCATGTGAGGTCATTAAATGCAAATCCAAATGCATGGGATTGAGTGCCATGACTTGAGTCATTTTATGATGCACAAGTATATATGTTCATATTGTGAATGAGGAACAATAAGCAGAGCTGAGGTTGAGCCAGGTCTCGAAGCCTTTGACAGTGTGGTGTGAATCGTGGAGTTTTTATGCTTATGGAAAATTTTGGAGATAGCAGAAACCCTGTGCCTTGATAGGACTGGATTATGCTTGTGGGTTTGACTGCTTTTACTGATTCCATGAGATGGTGAAATGCTCATAAGCCATGTCTATCATGGTTGAGTTGATATTAACACTGAGACAGAAAACTTTTATGGTATATAATGGTCGTGGTCATGATCATATGCTTTTGATGGCAAGGTCATATGTTTAATAAGGATGCCAAATGAAGCTTCTTTTGATGTGGCGTCGGAAACACCCTTATCAAAGTTGTGGTGTGAAGGAGTTTGATTTTTTTTATGGTTATCACTCTAAAATAGATGCAGGGAATGGTAGGCGCAGCGTGGAATTTCAAAATGGAATAAACGTGTTTTCAGCTGCAAAAGGTGGTGGGGGCGCCGATTCCCTTGCGGGAAAATGAGGAAAAACCAGAGATGTGAAGGGGGGGCGCATATCAGAGAGCCGTCTGCAGAAAAAAATAAAGACCAGAGGCGCCTTCGACCAGAGAGTTTAATTCCAGGCTGGCGGCGACTGTCCATGGCATGTAGGGGTTACAATTGAAGAGCAAGACAAGTACTACCTAATGATATGCTTCATCATAAACTTGTATTCTGCTATGCGCCGTCTGCAGCAAAGCGACCATGTGGGAATTAGTAAAAATTCAAGAGAAATTCGCTTAAATACTTTCAGATAAGTGGTGGGTTTTTTTTATTATTTTATTTGACTATCCTACTTACGATTTGGAAAATCGTAAAGCTTTAAAACCTTTAAAGGTTTTGTAAATCAAGAGAAACTTGGATATGAAGTGTTGTGATATCGAAGCATCAAAAATACGCGGATTCAAGACATCAGAAATGCAGTAAGGATTCTAGAAATTTGATTTTGTTTTCTACCCAAATGGATTTGGAATGCAAGTCATGGGATTTCTTAGAATCATGTGAATATGTATTAGTTATGCCATATATCGTCTTTTGTTTGTGAGATGTTAGTATTTAAGAGCAGGTTTTCAGGTGATAAAGAACATCATGAGATGATGAATTTGATGACACTGGATGTATGGAATGTAAATGGTCACATGTATGTTGGAAATATTTGAAGGTTATGTTATGCCTACATGTGATTGGTTTTGAGGAATTTGGAAAGAGGAGCCAGTGAATCTATGCTTGGAAAGGATAAGCACTTGGAACACAATTTTTGTGCAATCATCAGGTTGAATTCAAGGATGTATTGAGGTGAACCGACACATGAATATTGCATTAAAAATGGATATGTCCTATGCTTCTCGGAGAATTTTGTGTGTAAGTTTCCTTGTAGAATTTGGTACCTACTCTCACAGCAAGAAGTCCTGTACTTTCCCAGCGACACTGTCCACGTCACGACAGCTCTTTGGTGAACCCGACGTGAAACTGCTGGGGTGAGAGTGTGGTGAAATACACAGGGAAGATATGGCTAAGAATTCTGAGGGTTAGGGGGTTCATTTTGATCCCGGAGTTATGCAGATGTTTCAGATGTTTACTATGTATATGCAACAGCAGCAAGCTGCTGAGAGGGGACAAATTTCCATGACCAAAGCACTACAATCAATTGTGAAAAAGGTGGATCAATTTGATGGAAAGGATATCACAAAGTACCTGCGCAATTACATAAAGGAAATGGAGCTAAACAGGGTGACTAAGGAGGCTATGGTTCAAAGTTTTGAGCTGGTATGTGTTCCTGAAATAAGAGAACGCATAAGAGGATTGCAGACAGCACATGGTGGTAGAAATTGGGAGGAGTTCAAGCTTGCTTTAAAGGACGAATATTTCATGGAGGATTCTGAGCGAGTGACCAGACGAACTTTCTTGGAATGTGTCACAAAACCTAAAATGGGAATTTCTGCCACAGAGCTGCTAAGAGAGTTTGAGAAGCGCTATGCCCAGCTGTCAAGGATAGAGCGCACAACTTTGGACAAAGAAAAAACAGAGCTCCTCTTACAAGCAGCTGGGAAAGATCTCCAAGAAAAACAGGAAATTCTCCTTGAGGACAAGGATACAGAGCAGGGACTAAAGAGTGATTGGAATGATGTTGAGGATGCGGTCACTATGCTAGCAAAGTGGCAATGAAGGAGGGATAAAATGGTGATGATCTTGGGAACTCCTATAACTGCTGTTACCCCTGAGAATCTACCAAAACCAGCTGCTACAATCCCAAAGGTAGAAGGGCCGATGGATGAGCTTATTAAGGGTATGCGTGACCTAAAATTGAAGATGTCCAGGATTGAAGAAAAGGGGCTACCATTAGGGCAGGCTTCTATGCAAAGGCCTCAAAGTAAAGAAGGGTTTACATACAGATGCATATGGTGTGATGACCCAGAACATGCAAAGAAAGATTGTGCTAGCTATAAAGAAGCCCTTAAAAATCAACTTGTGTTTTTCAAAGATGGGAAAATCCACCTTACAGAGACTGGTCTTCCATTGAGTACAAACTTTGGGAAAGGAGGGATGAAAAAGCTGGTTGAGGATATGGCTGCTAGTCATGCCATCTCTATGGTTGAGGCAGCAACCTATGGATTAAAGGCTGGTCAATCAAAGCAGGGATCTGAGAATGATGAAGATTATGAGAATGAAGACTTTTGGCCATCAACAATGGAATTAATTGCATCAAAGAAGGTGTCTAAGCAAGCTTTGCATGAGGCAGGTGACTGTATACGTCTTGAGACTGGCTGGGAGGAGCCTGTGGATTCTTTATCTGTTCATGCCTACATTGCTAAATGCCAAAATAATGAGGCACAGGTAGAGGAGAAGCGTAAAAGGGAAAATGAGGAAGGAGGACCATCAAAAAGAGTTACACATGGAAGTGAAAAGAAGGATCCTGGGCCATCACATATGCCTCCACTGCATAACAGACCTCCACAGGAAGTATCAATGGAAGAAGTTGTTGGCTATATATAGAATGTCTATATATATAGCCCTAGGATCTCCTCTATATATACTCATCTATTGTGTGTATTCCACACACTTTCGGGATTCAATATTGTGTCTCGTGTGCTTCTCTCTCATGCTATCGCCTCCATCTCCAACATGGCTATATATAGAATGTCTATATATATAGCCCTAGGATCTCCTCTATATATACTCATCTATTGTGTGTATTCCACACACTTTGGGGATTCAATATTGTGTCTCGTGTGCTTCTCTCTCATGCTATCACCTCCATCTCCAACAGAAGTACCAGCAAAAATGAAGCATGAAAAGGAGAAGTGTAAAGGGAAAAGTCTACTCTACAAGCTTCAATCTGATATTGAAGCCGCAACAGATCTCAGAAAGGTGCTTGAAGAGAGGATTCTAAACAGCAGGGTGGAATTTACACTAGGGGTGGGGATTGCAAAGAAAGAATTTCATGATGAGATAATTGATATTATACGAAGGAAAAGGCAGTCCATAATTGAATCTATTCCATCACAAGGGGAGGCAAGCACTTCCAAGACTCATGGAGTACAGGTACAGCAAAAGGAAGAGAGAGAAAATGTGGTGGAATGTAATTACTCTACTGATGGGGCACGACAAGTGCGCTTTGTGGAAGAGGATGATGAAAAAGAAGTTCTTACAAAGAGTCAGGGTCTGAAATAAATCTTATGGCTAAAAATCTCTACAACAATGTAAGTGGCCAATGGTGGATGTAGATCATGGGTGGATGATTAAAGCAGCTAATAACTCATCTGGAGAGCTCTATGTAGCATGTCCAAATGGTGGATGATTAAAGCAGCTAATAACTCATCTGGAGAGCTCTATGTAGCATGTCCAAATGTAAGGGTAACAATAGGAGATGTGAAAGATGATCACTGAACTTCTTTGTTCAGGAGATGTCATCGTATCCCCTCATCCTTGGGGAAAGGGCAACCCTACATACAACAATGTAAGTGGCCAATGGTGGATGATTAAAGCAGCTAATAATTCATCTGGAGAGCTCTATGTAGCATGTCCAAATGTAAGGGTAATAATAGGAGATGTGAAAGATGATAAGAACTTCTTTGTTCAGGAGATGTCATCGTATCCCCTCATCCTTGGGGAGAGGGCAACCCTACATTACAGCTGTAAGGATGGAAACAAAGGTTTTGGATGATGGCTCGGCATATGCGAGAACAAAAAAGCTGTTTAGTTTTTGACAGTTTGCATTAACCATGAAAGGAATCGTGAGTCTCTTCGAGCACAGTCACTCCCAAAGATAAATAGAGAATTCATGAATTACAGGGAGATGAGGGATTTTGGCCAGGTGCCATTGTAAAGCGGGATTCCAATGGTACAAGGGGAAATGAGTTCTCGCAGGACTCAATCAATGTAAATAACTTTTCAGCAAATTTTCAGGGATTCTCTAGCTATGGGTCACTGGTCTTTGTAGAAAGCAAGGATTTGAAGCGTGGCATGCGTAGACATGTACAAAATGAACAAAAAAGTTTTGAGCAATGTGGTCTTTTGGAGAAAAATGAGTTTATTTCAGGGGTGCTTGATGAGGTGTCATTTGTAGATACTATGGATGTGCTTTTTGATATGGGAAGAGCATGCTTACAGGGTGGAAATGAGATGATAGAGGTGTCATCTGTGGAGATGTATGATATAATCCGGGAATTTGAGGGGGTGGAATGCAAAAACATGAATTGCAAGATGGATGCTCATGTTGATACAAAGTACAAAACAGTTGCAAAGAAGGTGAAACCAATTGCCTTGCCTTTGCCACCAGGAAGCACGGAGAAAATAGATGAAGCTTCTATGCAACCAAATCTTAGAGATCCGAAGAAAATTGGGCATAAGTTTACACAGGAAACTCTAAAAGAGCTGAAGATTGGTGAGAAGGATTTTCTGTTGCTAGTTGAAAAGAAATGCTTTGAGGGAATGCTTGTGAAACATGGGAAAGCCTTTGCTTTTTAGCCGCATGAGATAGGCTGTGTTGATCCAAGTGTAACAGCACCAATGGTGATCTTTACTGTTCCACATGTGCCCTGGAACCTGCGGCCAATTCCAGTACCAAAGGCTCTCTTGCCAAAGCTGATGGAATTACTAAAAGAAAAGATCAGGATGGGAATTTTGGAGCCATCATGCGCTCCATATTCCAACAGATGGTTTACTGTACCAAAGAAAAATGGGACATTGCGCTTTATTCAAGACATGCAACCTGTAAACAAAGTCACAATCAGGAATGTGGGAGCAGGTCCGATTGTGGATGAGCTTGCAGAAGCATTTGCAGGAAAAGCTATATACTCTATGGGTGATCTGTATTCGGGATATGATCAGTTCCAGCTAGATATACAAAGCAGGGACTTGACCACAATGAGAACTCCTTTGGGATTAGTAAGGATGTGTACCTTACCACAGGGAGCCACCAACTCGGTGACACATATGATGAATGGAATGAATAAAGTCTTACGAGACTTCATACCACAAATAACTATGCCATTTCTAGATGATGTGCCAATAAAAGGCTGTGATGAGAAAGACAAAGATGAGGATTTGGATTCAAAGGGGTGCCGCAAGTTTGTGGCAGATCATATAAAGGATTGTGATATGATTCTATCCAGACTTGAAGAAGTGAATCTTACTTTGTCTGGACTGAAATTAGTATTTGGGGTTGGTGAAGTGCTAATAGTGGGACATCTTTGTAGTACTAGTGGACGCCGACCTTGTCCTGCCAAGATAGATGCAATACAAAGAATGAAAGAGACATGCATTAATGTTACATAGCTGAGGAGATTTCTTGGAGCATGTGTCTTTTATGTTATTTGGATCCCACATTATGCACATGTAGCAGATCCTCTTTATCAACTTTTGAGGAAAAATCAAAAATTTCTGTGGAGTGCAGTACATATTAAAGCTATGCAAAAGCTGAAATGTTTGCTCCAATCATCACCTACTCTGAGGAAGGCAGATTATGAGTGTGGCAGGTCTGTGATTGTTACAGTTGATACTAGTCCTACTGGGATAGGATGGGCAGTAGGGCAAGATGATGAGGATGATCACAGGTATGTAATCAGATTTGGAGCAAAAGTATTAAGCATCCGACAAAGAAAATATCCGCAGATCAAGAGAGAGTTATAAGGAATAGTCACTACTCTAAAATGTGAAAAAGAATATCTTATTGGGGCATCTGTACTTGTGGAAACTGATTGCTTGCCACTTCTTGGGATGATAGCAAGTTGTACCACTCCAGATATTGCTATGCTTAGGTGGATTGCTTATATCAAGTCACTAAATCCTGAGTTTGAGCATATTGCAGAAAAAGATAATCCAGTTGTGCAGATATGCTATCAAGAGCCAGGTATGAAGATGAAAAAGAGATGATTAGTGACATTGATGATGTGGGTACAAAGTTCTACACTACTGCATATGCAAAGGGGGACCATATTTGCCTATCAAATACACTTGAGTCTTTTACTGAGGAAATGTATGAAGGAGATTGGTTGCTTATTGGTCAATACTTGAGTACTCTGACAAGACAGGGAAGTTGGTGTGACTCAGAATTTAAGAGGATCCGCAGAAAAGCATATGGTTATTTCCTAAAGGATGGGTACCTCTGGAAGCATCCTAAGCAGAGGAATGCTATGCCACAGAGAGTCATATGTGATAAAGAGACTCAAGGGAAGCTTGTGAAAGAATTCCATGAGAGTCTCTGGGCTGCACATCGAAGTGTGTGGGCCACCTTTACCAAAATAAAGGAAAAATATTGGTGGAAAGGAATGTACAAGGATATTTCTCGATATGTGGAAACATGCATGATATGTCAAATGTACTCAAATGTGCGACATCGTGATGGCTTGCAACCAACCTACCCACCTGCCATGCACTACAAATGGGTAGTGGATCTAGTTACAATGCCTTTGGGAATTTGGCAGATGCGGTACATAGCACTTGCAAGAGAAGATTTGACAAATCAGGTAGAGGGGCGTGCTCTTAGAACAAAGAGTACGGAAACAGTATGCAAATTTCTCTTGGAAGATGTGATTTGTCGGTATGGTTGTGTTGGGAAAATAACAGCGGATAGGGGTGAGCTAGATGTTGAAGAAGCAAGGGAATTCTTCTCTAGAATTGGCATCAAACATGTGCTTACAATCCTGAGGGCAATGGTAAAAGTGAACGAGGACATCCTCCAATCATTAAAGCTTTGGCTAAGGCATGCAGAGAAAGAATGAGAGAGTGGCCAAGGCTGCTACCATATGCCTTGTGGGCTGACCGTACAACTCATAGCTCAGTGAGACAGGATACATGCCTGCAGAATTAATGTATGGTCAGAAGCCAGTAATGCCAGTTGAAGAAGTAGTTCCAACTTGGAATGTATTGCCCTGGATGGAAGGATTAAGCAGGGAAGACCTCCTTGCATTGCGAATAAGGCAGTTGGAGAGGAGGCCTGAAGATGTAGAGCTTGCTAAAGCTCGCTTGAAAGGCTCGCTTGAAAGATGCAAGGTTGAAAAATAAAGAAAGATTTGATAGAAGACACAAACTCCGACCAAAACCTATTGAAGAAGGTGATTGGGTTCTAATGTATGATAGTAGCCTTGACAACCAATTCACTGTTCAAAGAAAATTTGCAAAAAAGATGGTTTGGCCCTTACATTGTCAAGCATGTGCATGGAAATGCCACGTATACTCTGTGTGCGCTTGATGGAACAGAGATAAAGAATCTTGTGGCAGGCAAAAGAATCAAGATGTTTAAAAGAAGGCATGATAGTGATCCTTTTGATTCACAGGAGACTTAGGATGAGAGGCTTGACAGTGGTAGTTTGGATATGGTTGGAAGAGGAAGAGGATGATCTTCCTGGTAATGTAGAAGATGAAGACGACATCCAGTTATATGTGGATCTTGATGATGATTTGGCACATACCAGAGGATGTGCAGGTTTAGAGGGGGTGGATGTCGTGCCATGGCACGCCTATGGTGTGAAACCATGCATGTGAGGTCATTAAATGCAAATCCAAATGCATGGGATTGAGTGCCATGACTTGAGTCATTTTATGATGCACAAGTATATATGTTCATATTGTGAATGAGGAACAATAAGCAGAGTTGAGGCTGAGCCAGGTCTCGAAGCCTCTGACAGTGTGGTGTGAATCGTGGAGTTTTTATGCTTATGGAGAATTTTGGAGATAGCAGAAACCCTGTGCCTTGATAGGACTGGATTATGCTTGTGGGTTTGACTGCTTTTACTGATTCCATGAGATGGTGAAATGCTCATAAGCCATGTCTATCATGGTTGAGTTGATATTAACACTGAGACAGAAAACTTTTATGGTATATAATGGTCGTGGTCATGATCATATGCTTCTGATGGCAAGGTCATATGTTTCTGATGGCAAGGTCATATGCTTCTGATGGCAAGGTCATATGCTTCTGATGGCAAGGTCATATGTGTAATAAGGATGCCAAATGAAGCTTCTTTTGATGTGGCATGGGAAACACCCTTAGCAAAGTTGTGGTGTGAAGGAGTTTGATTTTTTTTATGGTTATCACTCTAAAATAGATGCAAGGAATGGTAGGCGCAGCGTGGAATTTCAAAATGGAATAAACGTGTTTTCAGCTGCAAAAGGTGGTGGGGGCGCCGATTCCCTTGTGGGAAAATGAGGAAAAACCAGAGATGTGAAGGGGGGGCGCATATCAGAGAGCCGTCTGCAGAAAAAAATAAAGACCAGAGGCGCCTTCGACCAGAGAGTTTAATTCCAGGCTGGCGGCGACTGTCCATGGCATGCAGGAGTTACAATTGAAGAGCAAGACAAGTACTACCTAATGATATGCTTCATCATAAACTTGTATTCTGCTATGCGCCGTCTGCAGCAAAGCGACCGTGTGGGAATTAGTAAAAATTCAAGAGAAATTCGCTTAAATACTTTCAGATAAGTGGTGGGTTTTTTTAATTATTTTATTTGACTATCCTACTTACGATTTGGAAAATCGTAAAGCTTTAAAACCTTTAAAGGTTTTGTAAATCAAGAGAAACTTGGATATGAAGTGTTGTGATATCGAAGCATCAAAAATACACGGATTCAAGACATCAGAAATGCAGTAAGGATTCTAGAAATTTGATTTTGTTTTCTACCCAAATGGATTTGGAATGCAAGTCATGGGATTTCTTAGAATCATGTGAATATGTATTAGTTATGCCATATATCGTCTTTTGTTTGTGAGATGTTAGTATTTAAGAGCAGGTTTTCAGGTGATAAAGAACATCATTGGATGATGAATTTGATGACACTAGATGTATGGAATGTAAATGGTCACATGTATGTAGATGTATGGAATGTAAATGGTCACATGTATGTTGGAAATATTTGAAGGTTATGTTATGCCTACATGTGATTGGTTTTGAGGAATTTGGAAAGAGGAGCCAGTGAATCTATGCTTGGAAAGGATAAGCACTTGGAACACAATTTTTGTGCAATCATCAGGTTGAATTCAAGGATGTATTGAGGTGAACCGACACATGAATATGTCATTAAAAATGGATATGTCCTATGCTTCTCGGAGAATTTTGTGTGTAAGTTTCCTTGTAGAATTTGGTACCTACTCTCACAGCTAGAAGTCCTGTACTTTCCCAGCGACACTGTCCACGTCATGACAACGTTTGTCCGGCTGGTGAGTGAAGAGGTATTAATAATCCTCTCAATTTTCTTGCATTATCTTGTATTGGCCTCTTCTTGTGAGTGAGCATTTGTAGATTTTCTAGTACCTCAATGGTGGTCTTGTCTCTGTTGAATATCTTTAGGAAATCTCTCTTTAGTTATAGTGCCAGCTCATATAATTGGGTTCACCCTATAGACCAACCAGTTTGTATGTTTTTGTAGGAGAGTAATTTTCCTTTATGTATGTACTCTTATCTTTTAGTTATATGGTTGTAGAGAAGAGAAGAAGATAGAAGAAAATTCAGCCATCCATCTCTCACTTGTGTCTTGTACTCTCTTGTGTGTGTGTGTGTGTGTTTGCTTGCAAGGAACCAGGGATTTCACTGACGTGAACAAGAACATGTGAACATGTTAATAACATATATTAATAACACAAAAAATCTTGTGATCACATGTTATATTCACAAAGCTTTCACAAGGGCCTAAAAACATTATCTTTGTCGGGCATAAAAAATCTTCTTAGGTGGCCATTGACCTGCTATTATGTGAAGATGGTAACATGAGAACATGTGAATAGCTTTTTCCCATGTGTAGCCAAGCTTTTAAGGGGTTCCCAAATGGCAAGTGACCTGTTATTTTGTGAACGGTAACATGAGAACATGTGAATAACTTGTTCACATGTGTTATTATCACAAAAAATCTTGTGATCATGTGAATATTAAATCCCTGCAAGCAACTCAAGATCTCTCTCTCCCCCACATTGTCTTTATTGTATGAGAGCATCATCATCTCTTTCCCTTCTTGGTTTAGATACAACACCCCTCGGTAGCTCCGGGAGCTACAAATCTCCAACTGAAGAGTTATCTTTGTACACTTTGCAACTTGAATCGCATTTGAGGTGTGTCTCGGTCTCTGTTCTATCACTGCAAGGTATTTTTTGATAGTTTTAACAAGTTCTGGTTGAGAACTATCTCTGGTCAAAATCTAGTTATTGCAGTGAAGTAGTAAATTTTGGGAGTGCAGACAATGGTGGCACGTGTATTGTTTATATCAGGTGTATGTACATGTACTTTGGTCAAGTCTAGTGACCTACAGATTGTGCTAAAGTACCACTGCAATAGTCACCGAAGATACTTCTGTGTTACAGGTTGCATATAAAAATTATCTGTTGTAGATTTTTTATTGTTGTAGGAGAACATATCTAACAGAATCAATCAGATTGTTAGTGAGAATCTGGGGACAAGAAAAAATACCATGCTTGGAAGTTCAGAATCACTAATTTCCTTATGGGTAAAGGATTTTGGGTTTATATTGAAGGAGACAATGATGAGCCTGTCCTGAGTTGTCTCCGAAGAGAATTCCACTCAAGCAGACATAAAGACATTGAAGGATTGGAATCAAGGTGCAATGAAAGTGATGTATTGGCTTTCAATTAGTGTCACACACATGATGATAGGACACATACAAGATGCCAACACTCTAGAGTTATGGCATAGTTATAGTGCCAGCTCATATAATCGGGTTCACACTATAGACCAACCAATTTGTATATTTTTGTAGGAGAGTAATTTCCCTTTATGTATGTACTCGTATCTTTTAGTTATATTGTTGTAGAGAAGAGAAGAAGATAGAAGAAAATTCAGCCATCCATCTCTTGCTTGTGTCTTGTACTCTCTTGTGTGTGTGTGTGTGTGTGTTTGCTTGCAAGGAACTCAAGATCTCTCTCTCCTCCACATTGTCTTTATTGTATGAGAGCATCATCATCTTTTTCCCTTCTTGATTTAGGTTCAACACCCCTCGGTAGCTCCAGGAGCTACAAATCTCCAATTGGAGAGTTATCTTTATACACTTGGAGGTGCCTATGTGGTATGTAGTACTACGTACTGCAATTTTGCAACCTCAATCGCATATCAGGTGCATCTCGGTCTCCATTCTATCACTCCAAGGTATTTTTTATACTTTCAAGAAGTTCTGGTTGAGAACTATCTCTAGTCAAAATCTAGTTACTATAGTGAGACAGTACATTTTGAGAATGTAGACAATGGTGGCACGTGTATTGTTTATATCGGGTGTATGTACATGTACTTTGGTCAGATCTGGTGACCTACAGGTTATGCTGAAGTACCACTGTAGTAGTCATAGAAGATACTTCTGTGTTACACGTTACATACAAAAATTGTCTGTTGTAGATTTTTTATTGTTGTAGGAAAACATATCTAATGGAATCCATCTGATTGTTAGTGAGAATCTAGACAAGAAAAATTACCATGCCTAGAAGTTTAGAATAACTAATTTCCTTATGGGTAAAGGATTTTGGGTCTATGTTGAAGGAGACAATGATGAGCCTCTTGAGTTGTCTCAAGAGAATGCCACACTCGAGCAGACATAAGGACATTGAAGGATTGGAATCAAGGTGTAAGGAAAGTCATGTATTGGCTTTCAATTAGTGTCACACACATGATGATAGGACACATACAAGATGCCAACACTCCAACAGTTGCATGATGGCAAAAACTGGTGCAAATTTCCAGACCAACAGAAAGGCAAGTAAATTATAGCTAAAGCAAGAGCTGCATACTATGGAAAAGAAAAGAATATCCATCAATGAGTATCATGGGCATGGTTGAATCTCGTAGGTCCATTAATGTATGAATGGAAGATGATGATTTGGTGAGTGTCTATTTGAATGGGCTTTGCGAAGAGTATAAACCATTCAAGAGCTCCATTGTAGTCAGGGAGGATATTCCTAACTTTCCAAACTTGGTGTCTTTGCTGATCATAGAAGAAAAGTCACTAGGTGAGGACTCTTCTTCACAAAGTAAGAACACATCAGAATAGGCCTTTTACTCTAATTCAAGTAGAAGGAGAGGTAGAGGTCATGGTCAAGGCCAAGGTGGTGTTCGACAAGGAAATCAGAATACTGGACAACAATTATTTAATGATTCACAGTAGTAGCAATCATACACACATGTGAAAGAGGCCAATCTAGAGACAGGGGGAGCCAAAGAGACCGAGGTATTTAGCAAAGAAATTAGAATGCAAATAGCATAGAGTGCTATTATTGTGGCAAACCAGGGCACATGGGGAAGGACTACTATAAAAAGCAAAGTGATATTAAAAGTGGAAAGTTGCAGAGCAAGGCAATTATATATCATCTAGCAAAAAAAGGAGGTGATGACAGAAGTGAACAATTGTTTGTGATGCAGCACATGCTCAATTCCATAACAAAAGATATGTTAGGATCTCAAGATACATGATATGTGTATTCTAGTGCCTCTAACCACATGACCAATCATGCTTAGTGGTTTAGAGACATGCAGAAAATGGAAAAACCAGGTTATGTAGAAATAGGTGATGATACTGTGCATCCCATTGTGCATGTTGGTAAAGTGCCATTGTGTATGTAGGATAGAAAAATGAAGTACAAGGAGGTGATGACAGAAGTGAACAATTGTTTGTGATGCAGCACATGCTCAATTCCATAACAGAAGATATGTTAGGATCTCAAGATACATGATATGTGTATTCTAGCGCCTCTAACCACATGACCAGTCATTCTTAGTGGTTTAGAGACATGAAGAAAATGGAAAAACCAGGTTATGTAGAAATAGGTGATGATACTGTGCATCCCATTGTGCATGTTGGTAAAGTGCCATTTTGTATGTAGGATAGCAAAATGAAGTACTTGGTAGATGTACTTCATGTTACGAATAATACAAAGAGTTTTCCTCTTCATCTTAGTACTTAAAGGAAGGGGAGAGAACCCTCCCTCAGGATGCTTAGATGGGGAGAGGGACATTCTTTTCATCATTGCTACATCTTCTGCTTCCAACTGAGTTTTGAACTCATTATCAATGTGCTGTGTTTTATCTATGAAGTCCTCATTTGAATCCATAGAAGAGTCTTGTTCTTGGCTGAAGAAAACTCTATCCTTGTGGGCATTCATTCCAAGATAAAAATGTTCCTCCCCAAAATGGGCTACCTTTGGAGCTCGGGGGGGTCACTCTATGTAGAATATCCCTATCGCGTGCGTTCAAGGCCTATATTTTAAATCCCTTATCTGTGAATTTTTTAATCCATATAATATCCCCTTTTCTTTATGAATTTGTAAATTTTTTTGAAAAAAAATTAAATCATACCCTTATGTAAATATATTTCTATAAGTTTCATAAATTAAAAATATGCTTCTGTTGAACTCACGTGATATTCACATTTTTTGTGAGCGACCCGCCCGAGCTTTGGAGTCTCCTTGACTTGGATAGGATTATCCAAAGTGTGACTTTCACTTTTCCCAACATAGCCATCTTTGACATCTTTCAAGAGAGGAGCAAATCTATTGGCAGGAATATGCCAATTTGCTTTGTGATTTTTATTCTTCGAAACGTGTTTTTTTTGGGGAACCACAAAGGACTCATCCTTGCCGGGAGCCTTAGAAATATCTGTGGGTTGTTGTAGATCAGGGCAATCCTTAATCATGTGACCTTGTTTATTACAATTAAAGCAAGCATTGGGCAAATTTTTATAAGTTAAAAACTGTTCATACATGACTTGCTCTTCCCTGTTTTTAAGAGGAACTTTATCCTTTAACGGTTTGGCCGTATCAACCTCAATGAGCATCTGATAAGCCCATTGAGGGTTAACCACCTGGAAGGGCTTTTGCCCTAACACTTTACCAACTGCACCTCCAATCCTTTTGGCCCAGAGAGAGAACTTAGCCGGCATGTCAGTTAACTCAACCCACACTAGCATTTTTGTTGGCTTAGGGCCCTTAGGGTCAAAACTTTCAAACCATCTGAAAAAAGACAAAGGTGTATTCCTAATAATCCATTGACCACTGTTGATAACAACGGTGGCACTTTCAGGATCCTCAAAATGAAACATGTAATATGCATTAGGTAGATGTTGGACTGAAGCAACTCTTATACCCCTCTGTTCCCAGTTATTCTTGATCCAATACCTAAGAGTGTCAATAGGGGGTCTAGCCCCATGACAGAGGGGGCGATCAGCGTGTGAGAGGACAGGTTTTCCTGCCATGTAGCTAGTTCATCATCATCACAGATGATAGCACCTTCGTCATCAACATCACCATCACAAAACCTTTCTTCAAAGACAGGGTTTTGAGAGAGATTAACCATTGGGTTAACATTAATCCTAAGAGAAACTGAAGAGGGAACATGACCTGATACAGCACGACCAGATTTCGGATGACGAGAACAGCCTCTGCGAAAGAAATCGATTGACCGAACTGAGCCGGACGGGTTGTGCATGAGTATTTCTTCCTTGACGTGGCTCCTGAGCAGGACCACCTTCCACTTCCCATGACTCCATACAGACCTTATGATGTCGATGCAGAGGAGAGGGCAAATGAACAGCTTCTGGTGGATAATGGAAACCTCCATGTGGCCTAGTAGGGGCTTGTTGTTGCAGAACCAAAGATGAGGGGCCTGCTCCCTCTCTGAGGGCAAGGGATGAGGGGTTGGATCCGAGCAGAACGATGTCTTGTAGAGACATCTTGGGGTAGAGCTCCCCTCTCACGAGGGGGGGACCTTACCAGGCGGCGGCAAGCTCAGCAAGCAGAAAGAGATGGGGGAGACGATGAGAGAAAGGGGAGGATGAGGCATGCAGTCAAGTAGTCGTGCTTGGATGACACCTGGGCATGCAGACGCTCAATCCCGCACGTTCCGTCGCTCGCCAATCTTTTTCCAGCCAAACTTTTTTTAGAGAAGTTTTCAAAATAGTGGCCACCCTAGTTTCTAAGAGGCCTTCCCTAGGAGGTTTGGATTAAGGCTTTGATGTCCTTTCTTTCAAGGCTTCAAATTTCAACATTGTTGAACATACCGAGACCATTATTTTAAATACACTCTCATAAAACCTTTATAAAAGAAGAGATTTAATTTTCAAGTGGCCTTTTAAAAATGTACACTCTCATGAAACCTTTAAAAAAGATTCTTAAATCTATTAGAAGACTAATTAACATGTAATCCTTGACCCTACAACCTTCACATTACAAAGGGAAACCTCCACATTACAAAGGGCAATGATAAACAATCTAAGAATGAAGAATTGACAATTCATTATAATTCTCCTCTTTCACCTTTTAGTTTGAACAAGTGCTACAAGAAAACAGTTTTTGAATAAGCTTCCACCATTGCGCTTAACAAATATATGAAAAGTTCCTTTGCTGGGACACGCATCTCAATGTACCATCACCATTGTTATGTTTTTTTAATATAAAAGTCACCAATTGCCAAGAAAAAATAAGCTCTATTAACTCTCATAATGCTTCCACATGTAAAATTCCTTTGCTAAGACACCCATCTCCATGTATCATCACCACTATTGATGACTTTCTCATATATAAGTCATGAAATGGCAATCAAAGGGACAATGTCATGCTATGTATAACATCTACATCTACTTTGTCACATAATAGATACCATGGATATTGTCAAGAAAAGGGAGTCGGGACAATCTTTCTATAACATCTCCATCTACTTTGTGCTAATAGACACTATGGCTAGTAGAATCCTTGATAATTATCTCAAGGATGAAATTGGTAACCTAAATTATCAAGCTCTTGTTTTGTAAAGAACTCATATCGAAACCTTCCTCTAGTTTATCAAGAGATCTACTTTGTGCTAATAGACACTATGGCTAGTAGAATCCTTGATAATTATCTCAAGGATGCAATTGGTAACCTAAATTATCAAGCTATGGCTAGTAGAATCCTTGATAATTATCTCAAGGATGCAATTGGTAACCTAAATTATCAAGCTCTTGTTCTGTAAAGAACTCATATCGAAACCTTCCTCTATTTTATCAAGAGATGTCTGAAGTTAATCCTTAGAAAATAATGGAGCAACTATAGATCTATTTAGATATTGCTTATAAACAAGCTATCTTAAGAAATATGCCAAAAAAATATAACTTTGTTTAACTAGACTATAAATAAGATAAAAAGTAATGTTTCTAAAAAATCTAAGCAACATTACTATCTATGCTATCTATGCAACTACCCACACCAATGAAGTAGTAGGGCATTTAGTCTATGGGTTGTATCCCTTAATTTGAGTGTGTTCTATAGAGTGGTTGTGTCTACACCTATGGTTGTGTTTTTCTTTGACAAAATTAATTAAGAAACGACAAGGGAGAGATGGAAAGCTATATCTACCATCCTCCATTGTGTCTACTATGGCACTCACAGAAATAACAAACACCTCAAATTCATCACAAGTGAGGAAGGTAGACTTGCATATTTGCATCTTGAACGAATATGCACCTATCAGAAAAGAACGTCTAAATGCACAGGAGAAGCAAGAAAGAAGACAAGAAGGTCATTGTAATGTGGATCTTTCGGTTGATGGGTATTTATATCCTAATGATCCTTCTTCAAATTTCTCTCCACCTTTCACAGACCTATCGTCATTCATTCATTTTGTTGGAGAGGGTGAGAATGGGCTCCTTGGATATTTCAAACGCTTAAGTATATGTTATGCATTGAAGGTTCAATTTCTAAACTCACAAATTCATAGCTTGCAAGTCACTTTGAGTAGTGTGCAACAAGCTCTCGAAATCGCATAGAATAATATTTTACAGCTACAGAGAGAGGGCAAAGAGAAAGAGGACCACATCCTCAAGTTACAGGATACAATCTTGCGTGAGAAGAGCACACCCATGGGAGCCAGAGAGCGAAAGAGGATAATGAACAACATTCAAACACTTGCAATTGGTGGTGGTGCTCTCAAGCAAAGAATTAATGTAGCAAGGTTTGGTTGATTTTTGGTTATAAGTTATTCTTATTAGAGTGTATCTATTGTTTGATTTTTTTCATTAACTGTTAATTCATTATATAATATTGCTACTATAAGTAATATTGTTTGATTTTTTTCATTAACTGTTAATTCATTATATAATATTGCTACTATAAGTAATATTTGTTAGTTCATTCAAGACCTTTCTTAAAGATGCGTGTGGTGATAATGGTCCTCAAGCATAGATATTAGAGATATGTTACATAGCTGCATGAGAAAACATGACATTCTTTCCATAGTTCGAGATCCACGCTACAAGAAGGTATGACGGATACTTGCAAATGAGATAATGAAAGATATAACTAACATTTTAGGCATTGAGGAAGTTCAAAATACATGCGATGAAGTAGGCATAAGCACAAAAAAATACCAAGCTCTCCATCAATTACTATAAGATACACTTCCCAAACAAGGCATCACACCAAATATTTTTCTTGCCCCAAGAAGATTAAGATTAGCAAAGAGGACATGCAATGAAGATGTGCAACGTAAGATTGGAGAGTACCACTGCATCAATGATGTGCTGATGACCATTAGAGCTTGGGAAAAAAAGCGAGGCAATAATGGTTAATATTGTGGTTCCTTACAACGAGTTCAACAATATATTTGTTGATCTACGTCTTCAGAAAGTTATGATCTTATTTCTATGGATTACCTAGTAATTGTAAGTAACTTTATCTCTTACAAAGTAGTTGAAAAAGTGTATGAAAAATCAAAGCTTATTTAATTTTATTTGTCATGCAAGGTGACAAAGCTAGCTTTGTGTTGAAATTGGATGTGTCAGATTGTGAAAGGAAAGAGGATAGAGCGAATGAGTATCACACTCACGAATGAGGCTATGGCATATGCAAAAAGTTCAGAGTTATCGTCTTTTCTTAGGGAAGACACATTTGAGTGGAATATTGAGATCAACCAAACTCCTGATGGGGAGAGGATTTGCAAGCTAGACCTTTCCTCATATAGTGTCCAATCTGAGAAAGAGATATGGTGGCTTGGGGCATTTGAAGTACCAAAAGAGACACATGAAGTTCTCGCTTGGATGTTTGATAGGATACCCTGGATTATCACTATCATCAAAGCACAGATTCAGGAATAAAAACTTGAGGTAGAGAGCAAGGGCACTTATACAGTAGATTGGCATTTTGGGGGTGACGTGAAGATAATAAAGTGCTTGCTTGGGTGTCCAGAAGGTGCCAACACCCCAAATCCTTGTCCATGGTGCATGAGAATGGTGAGGGAAAACAAAAGAAATTTGAGAAAGAAGAGGATGCTTGAGAATCAAGATATTGAGCACGACCCCATGGACGATATTGCTGACAACTGGGTTGGAGCTGTCTTGTCTGCCAACATGCTAGCTGTGCCAAATAGGCATTTGAGAGACCCAGAATGAAATCCTATAATTCCATTTGGCCTGAAGAATGTCTACTTCTGTACACTGCATATATTCATGCGTGTGTTTGACCGTTTGCTCAAGTGTCACATAGATTATGCATTTACCATGCAAGGCAAAGAACGACAAGAAGAAGCTCTTCATAAAGTAGAGCAACTACTCAACTCAATTGGGTGCCATGGTGGCAATGTGTAGATTACTCTTAACAAAAAGACCTCTGGCATGAATCATGAGGTTTCACAGCAAGTGTCCATGAGTGGAAATAAAGCAAGACATTTTTGGAGAAGCCAGAAAATGCCAAGGACTCAACCAAGCCTTGAAACTTGTGGAAGGATTTATGCAAATGTACAACATTTTACTGCACCAATTCAAGCCTTGTAATTCTAAGTGAGAAGGTTTGGTCAGACTTCAATAAGATGGTGAAACTTTTGATAAAAACAAGGACAACCACAAAGGAGCAACAAAAATAATTTCAAGACGAGCTTTCTAATTTTATGAAGTCCATGGTTGATACATGGGGTGAAACCAACATTACGCACTACATGGTAAACACATTTGCTCCTTCCTACTGGATATTAAGAAACGAGTATGAATAACTACTGACTCTCTTAATTTTTTTACAGCACATTCTTTATGCTCATGGTGCATACTTTATGAATGAGTATGGTTCTTTGGACATGTGGAGCACACAAGGAATGGAGAAATCTCACTATCAAGCTAGAGGAGTGGCATGGACCAATCCTCCTTAGCAGATCAAAGAGATTCTCTATGGCGCTAGGCTCGTCCTTAAATCTCCTCCAGCAATAAATCATCCACATCATCTGCAACATTGTACAATGTAGAACCCTTAACCTCCATCGCTTCTCTGATCCGAGTGGAATCCGTTCATCGTGCGATAAGGGGAAAGGGATGATGCAGGAATGCACCTACCGCACCGTGGATGGTATGGCCGTGGAAAAAGCTGACTTGCACTATGTGGTATGGAAAGCGAGAAAATTTTGAGCGCAGAGAAAAGTAGAAAAAACTCGCAGCATCTTTATATAGGTCAAATAATAGGGCCGACGTCACATGATTGAGGATCGAACGCCACATGTCAAAGGGCTTACGTCATCATTGATTCATGAATTGCCACGTGTAGGGCGTCAATGACATGATTGCATTTTTCTCTATAAAAAGGAGGAATATTTTCTTTTCCATGCTTTTTTCTTCCACAATTTTTTTCATGATTTTTTCCAATTGCGTTTCTCCACAGTTTGCTCGTGCAGCGCTCGCTGAATCCATCCATCCCAGCCCTTGTTTCAAGCACCTGTAAGTTTTTCTCTCTCTTTCTCTTTTCTTTCGCTGATTTTGTTCACGGTGCGATATGGCAGTTCTCCATGTTTTTAAATCAACATATCGCTCTGTGGACGGTTGGTTGAATTTTATTGATAAGTTCTCTCTTCCCCTTTTCTTTCGCTGATTTCGTTCACACGGTGCGATATGGCTATTCTCCATGTGAAATCGAATCGAAAATCGCTCCGTGGACAGTTGGGTGAATTTTATTGATAAGAGATTTTGTTCATGGTGCGATATATCTATTCTCCATGTTTTCAAATTGAAATATCGCTTCGTGGATGGTTCTGAAAATTTTATTGATAAGTTCTTGTTTCGTTCACCATGCAACAAGAATGTTGGTCCACATTTGGATTCCCCTTGGATGATGGTTGTGTGACTTGGCTAATTACTCTGCCTTCTCTTTTCTAGTGCTGTAATGGTGCACACAAAATATACTGTCAGGAGAGTTTGAGTGCAGAGGCACATCCAGCGCCGCCCGATCTAGCACCAAATCTAGTTCCGGTTCTAGATATTCCAGAGAAAATTCCAAAGGACGTCACAAGTGAGCCTATGCTTCCTGATGTCAAACCCAGCACGAGCATGAACATTTCAAAGGCCAGGGTCACTTTGCAAAGGCAAAGAAAAATGTTTGCGGAGATAAGGAAGGCGTAGGCGGCTGTCAATCTCCTCATCCCCAAAGCTCCTTTCTTGAGGATTGTCAGATCCATAAGTGACAGAATAAAGTGGAAAGGTTACTTTAAATGGAAGAGTATCACCCTCGCATGTCTTCAAGAGTCATGCGAGGACTTTCTTATAGACTTATTTAATGGTAGTAGCATTTGTGCTGCCCATGCCAGGAGGGTCACACTAATGGTCAAGGACATGACATTAGTAAGCAGAGTTAGGTATAGGTATGATAAGTTCATGCGACCTCTACCATTCGGGGATGGGAAGGCAGCAAAAATCCTCTCCATTCCTCTTGCTTTGAAGAGGAACAGGGCTTTTGACAAGGTGATTATTGAAGAGGTGACAACACGAGGTCCACAAGGGCTTAAGAGGCCTGTAAAGGGGCCGGATCTGAAGGGAAAGGAGACATTATTAGAAGAGAATGTCGATAGGGATGATTTGGCAAAAAACCTTCTAAAGTTGGAGGGAGAAAATAACGATAGACTTAAGGCCGTGCCTGGTCAGATTATATGCAATGTCTCGTACAGCGCCGAGTAGGAGGAGTACCTCCATATCTCTCCAACGGATGTTTATATGCTCCTTGAAAAGAATAGAAGATCAATGATAGTATTGTGCTTACTTGTTTAAGGTGTGTACTCTTCGCCTTTTTTGAATGCTTTCTTATTTTGATTTCTTTTTCCCTTTCCTAATGTTTTTAATTCAATCTACAGGATACTATTGAAAGAGCTTTTGCCAGACCAGGCAAAGCAAGTATATATTTATGATCCTTTGCTATCAACTATCTTGATTGACGCGTCCCCGTCTGAAGGACCTTGCTCCTTATTTCTAGGGAGTTAGTCCGGGGGTACCTACTTTGTTGTGCTACCATATATAGAGAAGTATGTATTTTCTTTGGATTTCAAGCTGTTGATGGAATTTAAGTTATTAGTTTCCTGTGTTAGGTTTCTGATATTTTTTGTTCACTTTCTTAATTTCAGAGGACATAGGTCTGCTTGTTTAATAAATGTGGTGAAATGCCGGACATTTTTTATGAATAGCCTTCTCGAAATGCACAGACAGTCTAAATTGTAAGTCATTATACTGTATATCATTTCCTTCTTGCTTCCTAATTGTTGATTGTAAGTCGTTCTTTATATCGTTGACTGTAGGGCATGTAAGAGGGCGATTGCATTGATTGAAACTCTATGTCCTGAATTGAAAAAGGCTATAGAGTGGAAATTTCTCAACCAACCCGTTTCTATGCAAAAGGATTTGCACTCTTGTGGTTGGCACATAGTCTCAAGTTTCTAGAAGTTCCCCCTTCCCAAGTACACTAATTTTGATAGCTATGTAAGTTTCTTGTGTCACTGTAATATAATTTCTCTATGTTCATTTCATGAGAGATCCCGCATTATTCTAATTGACTTTTATGCTGTTTTGTAGTCTGTTCTCTCAAACGAGTTCTGGCTCTGGAGTGTGCGGGCAAAGGCAATAAACATTATCCTCAATAATGCAATTACGCCGCGCCTGATGATCCTTACTCACCACTTCCACCAGTTGTTTGCTGGCACTAGTGCATCAAAGAAGAGAAAAAAGATGCCGTTTCATTTCCTTATCAAGTATTTCAGCTTTAAACAAGGAGTCCCTACTGAGAAGGGGAGCAAGGGCAAGGCAAAGAGGAAGCTTCCATTTGCAGGCATGGGCAAGGACAAGGCAGGCAAGGTGCCAACAAAGGAGACAAAGGAGGAGGCCAAGGTGCCGAAGGCTGAGTCAAAGGAGGAGGCCAAGGTGCCGAAGGCTGAGTCAAAGGAGGAGGCCAAGTTTGAGTCAAAGGAGGAGGCCAAGACTGAGTTAAAGGAGGAGGCCATGGCAATAAAATAGATTATTGAGAATATTTATTCTCATAACTTATCTTTGGTTAAAATTGAATTTTAAAGACGTTTGCTTCAAAATCATTATGAGTACTTTGTAGAGTAGACATATGTCCATGTAGAAATTTTTCATCACATTAGTCATTGCTAAGATACAACAATTCAGTACAAGTCTTACAATGACTTCTATTGGGCCTAAGTCCCTCGATACAAGACCTTTCTAATTCTGCACACAACAGATTTTCCTCCGTCTTCTTTTCTGGGTTGTTCATGTGAAGAATTCTTTGATGCGCCTCTTTGGCTTCATCTATCAGTTTTTCTACATCTTCAAGGTCTTTCTTGAAGCTTTCAGATATCTGGATAGGTTGATCATCTGTATCCCCAACAGAGGAATAGGAGTCATCATCAGAAGAAATAGCTAAAATAGCTGGCCTAGCAACCTTGCTAGGAACGGTCCTCTCATTAGAAGAATTTGCATCCATGGGCGGCTTTTGTGTAGAGCTTATAAGTTGTAAGATATTATGTTCTCAATTCCCTTATAGACTGGTCTTTATGTATTATTTTAGATGGACTCCGAAACTATCGACACAAAAAAACCATGTGCTATAAATCTGTGTGCCACTAAACCATTTTGGAATAGGAACCCTAGTACCCACACTGAGATGACCATTATTGTGCACATACAAGATAACTTTAGAGTAAATTTGTTGAGTTATAACTTTAAAATAAAAAATCTAAATTCATAGCTATTACAAGACAAAAATTCATTGCTCAGTACACTTTTTTGAGGGCAAGGACTTTACAAAATTTACATACTTGAAGTAGCTTCAAAATTCACAAAATTCAAAATCCCCATTAATTGAGTGATATACCATCAACATCCCAATCGGGATCTACCAAGGTCTTTGACTCTTCATTTTCGAATCTTCCTATTGTTCACCTTGATTTGTGCTCTACTAATATCCTCACCTCCCATGGTATTGAGGTGCGCGCCTACTAGAGGTTTAGGGCATGCCGACGTCAGAATACCGACACAAATGTTGAACGTCGATATGCCCGTCCTAAACTTGGAGGCGAAAAGTCGGGCGGGTAATTTTTAAAAGTTCATATACCAACGCTTATACCGATGTGTATACCGATGCGTATACCAACGCGTATATCGACGGATATACCGACGCATATACCGATGAATATACCGACGTATATACCAAACGAATATACCGACGCCCGTAAGTTTTTTACAGCCGAGAACCTATTATTCTGTGTTTTGCGCGGCGTCGAACTGCATCCAGAGAAGGTATGCGTCCGTCCATCTCCTTCAAGCTTTTATCTTTTTCCATTCAACCCACTCTTGTTGTTGTTGTGTGTGTGTGTGTGTGTGGAGAGACTTAGTGAAATGTGTGTGTAGATCTCCCTCTCTCTCTCTCTCCTTGGATGGTTTGCCTCTCCCCATCTCCTCATCTTCTTCTGGCGTTTTGCCTCTCCTTCTTTCCTCATCTTCTTATGTGTGTGTGTGTGTGTGTGTGGAGAGATTAAGGTAAATGAAGATTAGGTTAAATATGTGATGTGTGTGTATATCTCATTCCCCTCTCTCCATCCTTCTTCTTACCTTCTTAATTATGTATGGAGAGAAGATTTGTATGTGTGTGTTGTGAGAGATGTAGAGAGTGAGAGAGCTTGTGTATGTGAATCTATTACTAATGTATGCAATGTGTGTGCAGGTTTGTTTCTTCCACGTGTGTCCTACCTAGCTTGCAGATCTACTTCGAACACGCACTATCCAATCCACATTTGAGAGGAAAGCATATTACCAATTATGTTGTTTTATTAATATTACTTCTCTTTTTGTTCTCAATTTGTAATTTTTAATAGAAATTGAGTATGCAAGCATGTTGTTTTTAATTTGTTCTCAATTTGTAGTTTTTAATTGAAATTGAGTATGCAAGCTTGTTGTTTTATGCACATATATCCTAATATTAGCATATATGTGAGTGCATACAAAATTAATGTATGTGCTTATTTGTCTTTATACACACACACACACACACTTTGAAAGAGAGAGAGAGAGATTTTTTTTGGCGCATACCCAAGGCGTTTCGGTCTCTTTTTTGACTTGAAATCTAATGTCTAAGACATGCATGTGAATGCTATGTGTATATGTATATACTCTAATGTAATTGCCTAAAGCACATATCCATAAGCTAATGTATATGCCTAAACATCGCTAATGTATACTTGATCTCCCTCAACGGTTGGGGAAAAGAAGCCCGTTTGACGCTTTAAAAGTTATTTTTAAAATCTCCCTCAACGGCTAGGGAAAAGAAGCCCGTTTGATGCTTTTTTTTAATATTTTTAAAGTCTCCCTCAACGGCTGGGGAAAAGAAGCCCGTTTGATGCTTTAAATGTTATTTTTAAAATCTCCCTCACAGCTGGGGAAAAAGAAGCCCTGTTTTATGGTTTACATAATGCTTTGTGTAATGCATAATGATTTGCATTTAATGAGCTACATATACATGTTATCCTGCTAGATGGAGCCTCTCAATCTTGAAGAGAGAATAGCATATCCATGCATGCGATGTAAGTACCAAATCTTTCGAAAATGAAGGATTTGCAACCAGCATATTCATGACGTTGGCATATTTCCAATGGAGCGCTTACAAAATTTACGGTTTCAATCGTACAACCAAGCAAGTGTGCAGCCGCATCTTGATAACATTGCACCTATGAATTCTCGTCCCCAACAAAGGATGAGAATATCGAAGGAGGGAGTGACAGATGGAGCTCAATTAACAGCACCCGAGGGAATGGAAGAAGGTCAGGAAATGGAAGAAGGTCCAAAGGAGGAAATGTTGGATGCCTTCATCGAGCAACAAGAAGCTCTCTTCGAGGAGCATGAACATGAAGATCATCAACCACGATATTCTCAACGGTCAAATTATGAACCAGAGGAAGAGGCCATGTGTAAACTTGCACGCCTTCCACTATACAATGGTGCCAAGATATTTGTATTGCGTGCATCTCTTACGATGCTAAATTTACAGTCAATTTTTGGATGGTCTAATACAAGTGTCACTGAACTCTTCAAGTAAGGGATTTTTGGAGATTACACCTAATGTTGAAATGATAAATTTTCAACTTGTATTTGACTAAATCTTAATAGCAACGATCAGATATTGCCATACTTGCAGGCTTTTGAAAGACCAGATATTGCCCCCCGGCAACAAGATGCCTCCATCTCGTGTAGATGCCAAGAAGTTATTGAAATCCATAGGCATGGATTACAATAATATTCATGCTTGTCGCAATGATTGTTGCCTCTTCCGCCATGAATATGAGCATTTGCAAGAATGTCCCCATTGTGGCCCTAACAGATACAGAGAAGATGTTCAGGGGGGAGCTGTCTCGGTAAAGGTTCTTAGGCACTTTCCAATCATCCCAAGAATAAAAAGCATGTTCAGGTGCAAATCTATAGCAAGCTTGATGACATGGCATGCCACAACTCGATCCACAGATGAAGTGATGCGTGTGCCTGCTGATTCACCCGCATGGAGACACATTGAAGAGAAATGGCCGGCTTAGATCCTCGTAACCTCCGTCTTGGCCTAGCAATGGATGGTGTAAACCCTTTTGGTTTAAGGAGCTCTTCATGGAGCACATGGCCTGTTTGCCTTGTGAATTATAATCTTCCACCATGGTTAGCAATAAAGAAAGGTCATTTGTTGCTCTCATTAATAGTTCCAGGAAAGTACAAGGTGAAGAACATGGATGTATATTTGGCACCACTTATTGATGAGTTACGCACCTTGTGGAACGGAATTGAAGTGAAGGACATGTCAAAGCAGCAGAGTGGCCAAAGACTTGCAACTGTGCAAGGTATTCTCATGTGGACAATGCACAATTGGCCTGGCTATGGAGAATGCTCAGGTTTGTCTATATCGGGTTATAAGGTCATTTGTTGCTCTCATTAATAGTTCCAGGAAAGTACAAGGTGAAGAACATGGATGTATATTTGGCACCACTTATTGATGAGTTACGCACCTTGTGGAACGGAATTGAAGTGAAGGACATGTCAAAGCAGCAGAGTGGCCAAAGACTTGCAACTGTGCAAGGTATTCTCATGTGGACAATGCACAATTGGCCTGGCTATGGAGAATGCTCAGGTTTGTCTATATCGGGTTATAATGCATGTCCTGTATGTGGTCCTCGACTTGATTCAAGATACTCAAAAGCATTACAAAAGAATGTCTACCAAGGACATGTTAGGTATCTTCCAGAAAATCATGAATTGCGGGATGGTAATCTAGGAAGACCTCCTACAAGTGCACTGAAAGGCAAGCATTTGGAAGATCAAATGGGAGGAATGTGGCAACTTAGCATGTCCTGGGATGAAGAGGCTCTCTATCTTTCACCAACTCCCCTATTGGGGTGATCTCCTTATAAATCATTTGCTTGACCCGATGCATATTTTCAAGAATGTAGCTGATATTCTGTGGAAGACCATGACAGGAAAAAAGGAGACTAAAGGCCAAAGGGACGACTTGGAAGAGATAGGTTGCATGCAAGAGTTGTGGGCTCGCACTAGACCCAATGGAAAGGTGCTACTTCCAAGAGCCCCATGGGTTTTTAGTAAGATGGAGGAACAACAAGTGAAGAGGACAATATCAGAGTTTCGGACTCCTACAGGTTGTATGCATTGCTTGAAAAGTGCATTTACAAAGGATGATGATCTTAGTGGCCTCAAGAGTCATGATTGGCACAAGTTTCTACAATTTGTGCTACCCATAGCAATAAAAGATTGCCTCACTGAAGACATTAGAGCTACTATCTATAAGATTAGCACATTGGTGCGTTGGATTTCTTCAAAAGAGATAAAGAGAGACACTTTGGAGACAGCGCGTTTAAACTCCATAGAGGCAGTCTGCATGGTAGAGAAGTTTTTCCCTACAAGTTTATTAACAATCCAGATGCATCTGCTAGTTCATTTTGTAGATGAGGTTGCAGTTGCTGGAACAGTCCATTCAAGATGGATGTTCTTTTTGGAGAGGTTTAGGAAGACATTAACGGGATTTGTTCACCCAATGGCTCGCCCGGAGGGTAGTATGTCATATGGTTTTCTGTCCAACAGGCCATGGGTGATGACTCACCGCCGCTCGACTACAGTCCTGATTTCTCATTTAACCCTACACCGCAGGGCATGAGTCCCCAGCAGTTATATGGTTTTCTCTCGTCCATGACTCCAGAGCAGAGAGCCATGGCTCAGACTTATTGGGGTTCTGAAGTAGGGACATCTGCCTCACCATCTGGCTTCACGATGGCAGTTCCCACACCCATAGGTATGACAGCAGCTCCCACACCTCATACCACACAGCCTTCCACTCCTCTTACAGCTCGATCTATCACCTTTTCACATAGACGTCGCTCATGTAGTAGGTTTTCAGGGGGAGGTTGTTGTGGTGGTAGTGCCACAGATGCTGTGACACCACCACCACGTGAGCGTCGTCCTTCGCTCTCATCTGTTGATAGCACACCCATAGGTTCACCTTCCACTCCCTGGGGTGCACATGACCATGACAACAGCAAGATATACACAATTAAGGATGGGGTACCTATAATGAATAGTGTAGGGAAGGCAATGAAGACACGAATTCGACAATTGTGCACTATACAGTTTCACAACTCTGTTATGACTAAATGGGATCAGCAAGATAAGGAGAAGAAAAATTACATAAATACACAGATAAAGTAAGAGTTTTAGCCATCTGACCCTATGAATGTCGTCTCTGATGAGTGGATACAATATACAGCTCGCATTTTGATAGGGCATCGTAGGTCAGAGGCGAGGGATGCATTTAGAGAGGGGAAAGAGAAACCTATTTGGCTCGATGATAGGGAGTGGGAAGCCATAGCTCAGGAGCTCACAGAGACACCAGAGAGGTTTCAACAACAAAGAGAGGAGGCAAAGGACAAGACTCCAAACAGTAGGGGCTTCTCATCTTGGGAGTGGTGGTTTACGAAACCATGCGCCATGAATTCATAAGTATTTGTAGCAATTTTGTTTATCTAAATGTATGTATGTGGGCTAAATGTTGATTTCTAAAAGTTGTAACTGTTAATCGTTTATGTAGGAGTTGGCCATGAATCGCCCACAAAGTAGGCGAGAAGAGAAGTACGCTCACAAACATGGCCTTGTGGCCTTATTTGAGATACTTGAAGAAGAAGGAGAGACCATCAATTGGGAGGCATTACCATAATGTAAGACCTTCAAACTACTGGTATATGATCAAAATATTCTTGAGTATTAATGTTTAATTTCTTGTTTATCTGAAAAATAAAAAAACGAGCACGATTGTCTTTTGTGCTCTATTTTAGATAGAATGGTGCTGTCTGTTTACTGCTGTTGAGTCCTGTTCACTACAGGTAGCCAGGCAACACCATTCTGTCTATAAAAAAAATTTGTTGTAGCATCGGTATATTCCCCGGTATAGGTACCGGTATACACGTCGGTATATTCGCCGGTAAATCTGTCGGTATATATGACGGTACTATTGCCGGTATATGTGCCGGTATTTCTACCCAGTATGCTCGCCCGGTATAGGTGACGGTGTACCGTCGGTATAGGCACCGGTATAAGCGTCGGCATTAATCCTCGACACTTATACCGACGTCGTCGTTCTGACGTAGATACCGGCATTTATACCGATGACGAGGCTTTTTTAGACCCCGTTTAATGACGTCGGTATAAGCGCCGGTATTAGGCTATCATGTAGTAGTGTGCTCTCTAATATTTAGGAGACTCCAATGTCTACTTGCACCTATAACTTCCACTGCACCACTGGGCAACCGAACGCATATGTCAAGAGGTAAAACAACTTGTTCATCTGCCTGCATTAGGACCCAACAACTATTCTTTTTCATCCACCACTCATAATAGAAGCGTATGTGTAGTGTGGCACAAGCTTTGAGATACCAAAATGAGACACTAGATTCTACCATATTGCACTTGAATGTGTCATCCTTATGTATCCCTTCTACAATCCTCCACCACTGGTCTCCAAGCAAGGCTACCATGTCATCACCTAATACCTTCTTGCACACAAACATGGTAGGTGTTTGTGAGAAACAAAATTGATTGAACATCTTGGCAAAAAGATGTATTGGGCATACCCAACTAAGACTCACAGATCAAGAGGGCTTTGCAAACTTCAAAGACTCACAGATCAAGAGGGCTTTGCAAACTTCAAAGACCCTTGTATATCACAAAGCATCTTTGATTTCATGGCCATTACAGTCCAAGCATTTGGAATTGGCCATTCTATAGAAGATAGGGGTGGAGATGTGATTATTTGTAGCTTACCAAACCCACCATCTTGCTTTGCCACCAAATAAGAGTGCCGATAAAAGAAGATTTTTTCCTTAAGAAGTTTTACACTTGTTTTACAAGAAAACATTGCCTGACCAATGTTTGCATGCAATGCTTGAAATGTTCTGGTAAGGCTTTCCAATGGCTGCTCCTCTACCATGTTTGAAGGAAAAATATCTGCAAACAAGAAATTGCATAAAGTAGTTGCATACAAGCTATACAAGCTCAAACAAAGATGTGAGCTGACCAAAATATGTATGTACAAGAGGAAAGACATGGGAAAGGCCACTCTATGTGGATCCCTCACTCAAGGTCAAGCATTGGTCCCTGCGAAAACCATAAAAGACGCTTTTTTTTGGTATACAAAACAAGGATCTAACATGACATGGCAAAGCAAGTATACAAATCATAAGGTTAAGGCTTGCCACACTTACCATATCTACAATGCGCCCCCATTTGATGTTGGCACATTCTCGCACAAGCTTCTCCAAAGGAAGTACGTGTTATGGTGGCGAGCAATGTCGTCCTCTTCTCCCGTTGTCAGCCGACTAACCACTTGATTCTAAAAGTACCAAAACAACAGGATAAGCGTTGATACTTACAAAGTAGACATAACATCAAATGAAACATACAAGATAAGCATTGATACTTACAAAGTAGACATGGAATGCATCCTAGCTGCCACTTCCAAGGTGAGAGCTTCCTACGCTCTCCATTCGGGCTTTCGCTCTGCATCCCCTTATTGCTTGTAGCCTTGGGGATTTCTCGCATGCTTTTGCTTCTCCTCATTCCAATCCTTAGTGCTGATCTACCAAATCTTCTCATCCCTTGCCTTCACTATCCTAGTCACATCTCCTCGCTTATGTTTCATGACGTCTACTATGTTGTCCTTTATCCACCTTATGGTGGGGACGACATCACTACCGATGCTCATCCTTGATTTGATTAATGACTCTATCTTTCTTATCTTTATCCAACTTTGGCCATAAATTCATAATGTCATTAGCAAAGACAATGTGGCAAAGCTCGCAGATGTGGCTCTTCATCTCTTGCTCGACATCATCCAAAACCACATTGCCATTGACAATTCTGTAATATTTTTCTCTATCGGTGGGTGTGGGTTGTGTGTCGAAGGAGTGCTTTTGGCGCTAGATGGGGAAGGACACTCATGTAGGGGCATAGACCCATCCGTACCCCCACTTGGACAACAATCGCCTTCACCTCCACCACTTGAGCGTTGTTCTCTGCGAGTGTTGGATGAGCGACTTGAGAGGGAGGGGTTATGGCGGCTCTTCGTGGGGCTTCTACAGGTGAACTAGGGTTAGCGGTGGTGGTGCCCGATGGTGCGACCGAAGTGCCCGCCCCTCTCCCAAAATATTGTTGTGCCGAAGCTCTTTGCTTGGGCATGGCTTGTGCTAAAAAACCCATAAACTGGTGAGGCGACGTGGCATATGGAGAGAAGGATGGAGAGTAAGCCGGTGTCTCATTTGGAGTGCAGGACATGTTTCTACACACACATAACAAAGCCCACATGGGCACTTGAATAAGAGCATACACATGAAAAAGAGCAGACTCCTCACAACACATAATGTTCAATGGTCCTTGTTCCTCTGGAAGGAATGAGAAAGGCTAGTTATTAAATGAAACGATTAGTGATAAGTGGGAATTCCTAAGTCGGGTGTGGATTTTTATTTAGTGCTTGCATTTTTATATTTTTATGAGCATATTTTTTTGTGGGTATAGGTTTTGCTCACTTTGTTTTTGGCAGTCATAAGCAGAGTTACATGTTATTTATATTAGTTAGGAAACTAAGAGATGTTAATAATGGGGGAGAAGAGAAGGAAGGATCTGGAGGAATGTAGACAAAATCATCAGAATGAGATTGTTATTCTCAATTTCTCATTCATCACTTGAAAAAATTAGCCTTTGATGATGTCCCTTTTTGTGTGGCTGGATTCTTGTCAAATGTTGTTGAATAGGACCTAGAAAAGAAGGAGGCAAACCTGCTTAAGTGTGGTAGGAGGTAGAGAAGAGCTTGGGAGAGAGAGAGAGAGAGAACTTGCAAAACAAAGAACAAAAGAAAAACAAAAAACATTCATTATCCCTCAACACACACACACATCTCACAACCAAGAGGAGAGGAGAGGGAGGACAAAGAAGGAGGTGAACATGCTTGGAAGGTAAGCAGGTGGAGAAGAGCTTGGGAGAGAGAAAGAACCTATGAAAAAAAAAGAACAAAAAAAAACAAAAACATTCATTATCCCTCAACCCTAATACACACACATTTCACAACCAAGAGGAGAGGGGAGGGAGGGCAAAGAAGGAAGCGAACCTGTTTGAGTGGTAAGGAGGTGGAAAAGAGTAACAAAAAAGAAGTTATTAAATTCAAGGACGTCCAAACTTTTAAAAGGCAGGGTCTAGTGTTAATGACAAGTTACTCAAGGTACTTTTGGGAGCAACTAGGTGGAATGGGATGCCTAGTGATGTGTGCTATGCCAATGTACGAGTAATTGAAAGGCGTTGACCAAGCAAGGTTGAGGTTTTCTCATGGGAAAAATAATTTCTCGATTGATGCGATGGTCGAGAAGTAAAAGGAATTGGCCAAGGGAGTAAATGGTTACTTTACTCTTCATTGCTTATGGTATGCAAGGTCGGTCAACTAGTACATAATTTACTAAAAGTTAATAGATTAATCTTATTTGCTTGGAAGGTAAGCAGGTGGAGAAGAGCTTGGGAGAGAGAAAGAACCTATGAAAAAAAAGAACAAAAACATTCATTATCCCTCAACCCTAATACACACACATTTCACAACCAAGAGGAGAGGGGAGGGAGGGCAAAGAAGGAAGCGAACCTGTTTGAGTGGTAAGGAGGTGGAAAAGAGTAACAAAAAAGAAGTTATTAAATTCAAGGACGTCCAAAATTTTAAAAGGTAGGGTCTAGTGTTAATGACAAGTTACTCAAGGTACTTTTGGGAGCAACTAGGTGGAATGGGATGCCTAGTGATGTGTGCTATGCCAATGTACGAGTAATTGAAAGGTGTTGACCAAGCAAGGTTGAGGTTTTCTCATGGGCAAAATAATTTCTCGATTGATGCGATGGTCGAGAAGTAAAAGGAATTGGCCAAGGGAGTAAATGGTTACTTTACTCTTCATTGCTTATGGTATGCAAGGTCGGTCAACTAGTACATAATTTACTAAAAGGTAATAGATTAATCTTATTTGGGAATTGTGTCTCATGGAAAAGAAATATCCATAAGATTGGTTCTAGTTAAGTGTATACAAGCGTGCACTAGAAAAAGGTTGATAGTAACCAGGTAATGTTTATGAGGGATGATGACACTCGAGAAGTAAAAAAGAGCAATGAAAAGTCATTAACTGCATACAAGCCTCTAATCAAGGACATATGAAAAGTCATTAACTGCATACAAGCCTCTAATCAAGGACATATGCAAAGTTGGTGGACATAATCATATTGGTTTATCCTCATGTTTAGCATCAACAAGAATAAAGTATTCATCTTAGAAGAAGGTGTTTAATCCAACTTCATTGTTCTAAGGGTAACATAAAGTTCAACACCATGTCAGATCTGTATGATGGTGTAATGAGACTTACATGGACATTAGGTGTTCTTAAAAGAAAAAGATACTCTCTCGTAGAAAGGGAGTTTAAGGGCACATGGACATTAGGTGTTCTTAAAAGAAAAAGATACTCTCTTGTAGAAAGGGAGTTTAAGGGCACATGAACGAGGAAGTAATATTCCTCTACTTTAGGAAGTGTTTCTCTAACGGAAATACTTATAAAAGAAAACTTATTCCAAGCTAAAGACTTGTTTAAGTTTGATGTAAAAAGAAAACTTGAAAATCTTTAAACAATATTTCTATTATGACGATAAGCATGCTCTAGTATAAGAGAGTAAAAGCACTCTCTTGAGAAGAAGTGAAGTATGAGACCTTCAAAAAGAGAAGGTTATCTTATGAGATGGCAATAAGGTGAACAAAAGAGTTTAGGAGAACTCTGTTTCTTTTAAAAAGGGAAAAGGTTCTAATCTTTCTCCAAAGTATTGTGCTTGAAGGTTTTGAGATATTTGATGATACTTAAAATATTGAGTGTGATTAAACTTTAAGAGAAGGTTGGCATACTCAAATAGAAGTTACCCAATTTTGTTTTCGAGGAAGAAAACTTTTCTTTCAAGGGGGATGAAATGTTATGAGACTGACAGGTAAGACTAGAAAAGATTATTTATATGTAAAAGGTTACATATAAATAAGGTTCAGGGGATTTCAAATAGAAAATACCCAAGAAATGGTTAATAGGCATTAAAGTTAAAGTAAAAATGGAAGTAGATGGTGCACAATGGAAGCCCAAGGGACACACGAGTAGTTAAAGAGGCATTGAACAAGGAAAAGGCACCGTTTAGACAATGAAAGGTCAAGGGGTTGAAGTTGGAAGGTCATGCACCACCTAGGCCTAAATAACCATGAGGTAAGGGATGTCCTCAAGCTTATAATGCAAGAAGCATTACAAGGTAATAGGCTGTACACTTGTGATGTGAGTTCTTGAGAGTGCAAGTAAGATTGTTGATCACATCATTGATAAAATATCTCCCTTGATCACTCACTATCTCAAATGGGCATCCAAAGCGTGTTATGATGTTCTCATAAAGAAATTTGGTAATTGCACTGGCATCTGCCTTCCTTGAAGCTCTTGCTTCAGCCATTTGGTAATATCATGATTCATCTATTGAGACAATGATATATCTTGCTTTTTTTCCTCTTGTAGGAGCATTAGTTGGTGTAGCATAATCTAGACCCCATTTTTCAAAAGGTTGGTCTACTTGAACAAGATACAAGGGCATTGTGTACTTCCTTTGCAGTTTGGCATAGTGTTAGGACTCATCACAACCTTTAACAAAGTACTAAATCCTTGAAGAGCATCAGGTTCCAAGATGTATAACTATTCATCCTCCCTGGGCCAGTGTCTAAGTATATCATCTTTACCTCTTCTATAAAGGGTTCCAACAACAATCAATTGGTAAGGCTATGCTTCTTTCAATTTCCTTGTTAGATCGTGCCTTAACATTTTTAGTGTTGGGAATCCATTGGCAAGAAAGTTAACAATTTTCTCACTCCACTCTAGTATAGCTTCGACCTTGAATAGTACATGTAGCATTAGGTAGATCGTCTCATTAACTCCAATTGGTGCTTCACCATTAGGAATGTGTGATAGATGATCCGCCATGATATGCTTCTTTCTAGGCCTCATAACTACGGTGAAATTTAATTCAAGAAGAATCAACCACCTTGTGAGATAACCTATGGAGCATGGTTTATTAACAAGGTACAAGAGGGCTTAATGATCAACATAAAAAATAAATTTATTAGCAAGAAGGGAATGCCTAAATTTCTCAATAGCATAAACCATTGCTAATGCCTCATGCTCTGTGTGGTGGTATAATTAGTTCCAGCCTCATTCAGTTGTTGACGGCTTGCGAAACTAATAGGGTAGTCCGATTTATAATCACCTAGCTAGGCTAGGATGGATCTAGTGGTAACTTTTGATGCATCAATATTCACATTGAAGATGATATCCCAATTTGGCACTCGCAAGATTGGAGGACCAGTCAAGGCTTGCTTTAACATCTCATAGGCTTGTTGGGAGGTTTTTTGTCCACTCAAATATAATGAAAAGCTTGTACAATGGGTGCCCAAACATGTGAATAACTTGTTCACATGTGTTATTATCACAAAAAATCTTGTGATCACGTGAATATTAAATCCCTGCTCACAATCAAACTCACACATTTCTTACATGCGGCACACATGTCACAGTTGGTTGGATTAACTCACAACCAAATTAATTGCACTTGGGTCACCCATGATTTTTTTTTCACTTATTGGATCACCGAATAATAAATTAATTGTCATAGCATTCCCTCTTGTTCGGGTTGCCACTGACCTCAATTACGTATTTAACTAGCAAGTGAAAAGAGTGAGAATATAAATTTGTCACACCACAAATAGAATCCCTCTCAACACTAGATTGTGATAAGTTATCCGTCACATGTAAGTATCTTTCACAAGCACTAACACAAGTATCTCTTTTATAGACATCAACTCAAGTATCTTTCACAGACACCTAGTCAAGTTTTTTTGAAAATAGAAAGAGAATAATTTGAAGAAAGTGTTTTAAATGAGGTATTAAAGTTTTAAAGATTGAATGTGAAATAACAATAAGTTACATACATTCTTCGGTGATCAGTCGAAAAACAAATGTGCATGATTGTTAGTTCACTGAAGTCCTGATAGTGAATGGTCTAATATGTATTTTCTTTCGCATATAGAAAGTACATATCAATCATTATACTATCGTAACCATTATATTTTAAATTTAACTATAGTTTTTTATATATAATAATAAAATTAAACAATGCATAAGTATGAGTTTTAGGCTTACCTTTCTAGTGGTAGAAATCATGGTTAGGAGTACCCTCTTATTTAGGTTGGTCGCCTTTATGTTCATCTTTAATCACATTCACGACCACAACTTAATTCTTTTTCTTTTCTAGACACTCATATGCATAATGTCCTTTGTCGCATCTGTAGCATGTGATCACACGCGATTTTTGATCTCCATTATGGGTCTTCTTTGCAGCCTCAATAATCTTTCCATTCAATGGTGGACCATTGTGTTTCTCTTCTTTATCTTTGTGCTGAAGCTTCTCAAAATGTGTAGATCAAGAAGACAGAAGAATATGAGAGTCTGTTAGTGTAGTATTCCTCAAAAAACCATTTTTCTTCTCGTAGTATGTTGCTAGAGAGATGGCATTGCTAAGAGAATGAGGATGAAACATGTTCACTTCTACTCTAATAACTGGCTTGACACCAGCTAAACTTTCTCCTTTGCTCTTTCTCATGTACTTTCTCTATAGATTGAAGTTGCAACAATAAAGTTTGCCAAAATCTATCAATATAGGCTGATATGTTCTCCTTTTTGAGCTGTCTTAAAATATCCCATCGCTGTCTGGCTTTACTCTTATATGATGGAGGTAAGAAATTCTTTTTGATCAGCTTCTGGAAGTCTTTCCATGACTTTGGTTTGCATTTGCTTTGTCTAATAACATTCCACCAAAGAGCTCCACTGCCTACCAAATGATTAGTAGCACATTTAACCTTATCCTTCTCAAAAACAATTTCTCTCGAAAAATAATCAGCAAGTTGGCTCAACTATGTGAGTATGACGAGTGCATCCTTTTTGCCATCATAATCCTAAAAAGTAAAAGCCTTTCTGCTGATCTTGAGTCCCTTTCGAAGAGACTCTTGAGCTTTGAGAGTAGCTCGCATAGTTCTTTGAATAGGTTCCTCCTCAGAATCCAAAGAATCAGATCTGGAATATGCACGTCTTTCTTGTGAGTAAATTTCTACTCAAAATCTTCCCTTTACCTCTTCTCACTCTATAACTAAGCTTGAAGTGTGTTTACTTGATCTTGGATAGTAGGTGGTCGTGGATAGATTGCCATTGTAAAAGAAACAAGTAAAATATTATGGAAATGTAGAAATAAAATAGAAAAGGTAGCAAATTACTTATTTGACTCCCACGTACTTGGAAACGAGGGTCGTCGAAGTGCTCGATGTCGATGGCTTTCCACGAAGAATTAAAGTAATAATCCAATAATGCTTTGATGTTGAAAATTCGGAAAGGAGCTCTGGAACGCTTGCTTTTGTATCAAAATTTAAAAATTGGAGTGTCGAGGACGAAGATTTCTGGTTGAAGAAGCCTTTCAAAAAAAAAATTTTGAAAGAGAGATTTAAAAAAATCTTTTTCTGTAATTTTCTGCATATTTTCTTCAAAGCTAACACCATATTGGGGAATATGGGAATTTCCTACAAGTTTGGGACACGTGGTCAAAAGTTTGGATTAACCATAACTTGAACACCACTAATCCAAAATGAGCGCTTTATAGCTCTTTAGATTCCATTTTTCAAGCGCTTTCCAATGATAGGTCATATGATAGGGTTTTGAGAAACTTACAAACATGTTATCCATGTCCCCCTTTTTTAAGTATTCAAAAATGGGAATTGGAAAATTTCCAAATTCACTAATATGGTGTTAGCTAGAAAATCTGAGTTTTCCTTGAGTCATGGCCCTTTCTCTTTTGAGATTCCTTGAGAACATTTGGGTGTAAACTTATCAATATTATAAGCTTTATATATATATATATATATATAAGCTTATAACATTAAGTTTATTCAAAAACTTATTAAAAGCTTTGTAAAGAGCTTTACTTAATTAATCAAGGGCTCTCGACCGCCTGTAAAACGGCGTAGAGTGTGAAATCGGCCAGCAGCACGAATCAGATGGAGAGAGTAAAATTAAACAACTCTGAAATTCGTTGCAGGCCACCAAATTGGAAAAGAGAGGAGAGAAATTTCAAGCTGTTGGCGTTGCCGATAGAATTGGTGGAAAGGAATAAATTAGAAAGAAAAATAATAATAAGAAAATTTAATTACATATATATATATATATAAATTTCCCATGGCTGCAAAGGGGCCGCGTAGCGAAAGAAAAAGTCGAGACCGTCGATTAGGAGATGGAGATAGTGGTTTGAGAACCTTCTTTGCTTGCTCTTCAGATCTATGAAGCCTGATTTGGAGAAGATGAAGAGTAGGAAAAGATGGTTTTACCAACATAGATAGGTGGTTTTGAAAATTGAAAAGAGGTTTTGTGGAGGTTGGTGAGTAAATAGTTTATCCATTGGACAAAAGAAGTCTTACTTTCAACTAAGCTATCCAAACTTAAAATTTTATGTTAAAAATCAAACTACTTACTTTGAAAATCAAACTAGTACTTTCTCTTGCAGGGTAGTGTCCTTCCTCCCTCCCTCCCTTCTCCCTCCCGTGCATGTAAGATATAAAATTTTCAAAGCTTTATTAAAATTCAAACATACCTCCTTTCTTTAAACCTTGATTTTCTTTCTTTAAACCTTGGTTTTTTTTCAAATTTTTTCAAATCTTCATGACCCAAATTCAAATCTTAAATTTGTCGTACTCTCATACCACTGTTTTACAGGACCATGGTACATGGAGATTAGATTATTTCATAAATTAAATAATAATAATAAATAAACCATAATATTATAGCATAAAACAAGAGCATGAAAAATCAAAGAACGCAAGATTGGGTACAATCTTCCCCTAGACATGTGTGGCTCCACTCTCACATGCGGTATTTAAATCATATTAATAAATTTAACCCTTGGAGTCATAAATAGCGTAGCTTTTCTAATATTGGGCTTTTACAAAATTGAGCCTTAGTGCAACCGGAATCTTATTCTAGGAATTGATTGTGGAAGAGTAGAGAATTAATTCAATCATAAAAACCATTGCTTGTAAGCTTCAACTAAATCAAATCAATTGAAAAATTAAACACTTAAACAAAAATACTTAGCTCCAAAAAGACCATATTGGGTGCAATCTTCCCCCCTCTTGTGCGTGGCCTCTCCCCACACAAGAGTATTTCTTTATTAGCTTTCTTTTTCACCAAAATTAGGCCATAGCCCCCAAAATATACAAGATGTACTTTTTAGAGAGCACGGCACTCTTCTTTAACAAAAGTAGAGTGTCAAATTGGGACTAGGGTAAAGCCAAAGGCTTTAATAAATTCCAAATAAATAAATGTATCTTTCCTAAAGTTCAAAATGGAAAAATCATTTGATAAGGTTACAAGCTACTATGCTTGCCAAAAATAAAATGTGATGAACCAAGACATTTCTTCCAAAGTAAACTCTTCAATTCCCATAGTCTTCATCACCTGAAAATATAAGCCCAATTAATTATTAAATTAATCTCACAAATATTAAACAGGCACAAATCATCACCAACTCATGACTACCAGGCGTAAGTACCCCAGGAATCACCCTACCATACAAACCTAACTGAAATAATCATAGGTGGCCTCAAACATACATCATATACCGCACGTATTAATATTTATAGTGGTATCACCCACGATATTAACCTAGCCGGCATGACGCAAGAGTAATCTAGGCGTCCCCAAATTACTCAAGAGGGGATGACTTATATTTTTCTAGAGGACTTAAAATATATTCTCATGACATCCCTCTTGCTTGAGTTTGCAATTGTTCTCAATTGCGAATTTGCTGGGTTTGAAAAGAATGAAGAATTTCAGGGTAAACTCGAAAAAATTTCTCAGGCATCCATTTAGCATCTTCTTGTGGATGATTCTTGAAAGTCAAAAGATACTTGAAGTATTGATTACCTGTCCTTGATGTTGTTATCTCTTGGTCAATGATAGGAAGTGTTCCTCGAAAAGGTTTCAAGAGATGGATATGAAAAGAATTGTGGATATTCCAATTAGATGGAAGCTCTAGTCTATAGGCCACATCATTAATCTTTTGAAGGATTTTAAATGGCCCATAATATCTAGGTGCTAGCTTCACTGCAGGGAATTTTTCCACACTCTTTAATCGACGTTTTTCAATTCTCAAAAGTACATAATCACCTTCTTGAAATGAAAAATCTTTGCGCTTCCTATTTGCTTGAGATGTATACTTCTCTTGAGCTCTTGCAATACAATCACGCACTTCAGATAAAATGCGATCAAAGTCTCTAACATATTGGTCGGGAGCTTTAATCTTATGAGAGAGTCTAGTAGCCGGAATAGGCAATGCTCTTCCATAGATAATCTCAAATGGTACTCCACTAGTAGCAGTATGAGGAGTATTATTATAAGCAAATTGGAGTAGGTGTATGTACTTATCCCATGCACTAGGTTGCTAGGAAACATAGGCTCTAAGCATATCTAAGATAGTGCTATTTGTAACTTCGGTTTGTTCATTCGATTCCGGATGGAAAGCCGTGGAAAAATCTAACTTAGTGCCTAAGTTTGAGAAAAGAGAAACCCAAAAGTGACTACAAAATTTAGAATCTCTATCAGAAACTATCACTTTGGGTAGACCATGATGAACAAAAATTTGCTTAACAAATATGTTCGCGGCTTGCTGAGAAGTTAGTGTCTTTTTACATGGAATGAAATAGGCTTGCTTACTAAATCTGTCCACTATTGTCCAAATCATGTCATGGTGACTGGAAGTAGTAGGGAAGCCAGTAATGAAATCCATAGACACTTGTTCCCATGGTCTATCAGGAATAGGTAGAGGCATAAGCAATCCTAAAGCTTTGCCTTTGTAGCTTTTAATTGTTTGACAAATGTTACATTCAGCTACAAATTTAGCTACATCATTCTTCAAATGAGGCCAATAGAATTCTCGAGAAACTACTTGAAGTGTTGCGGAAACTCCTCTATGTCCCACAAATGGTGGTTGGTGCATCTCTTCCAAGACAAGCTATCTATAAGGTTGAGTAACACACAATCTTTTCTCAAAGAAAAGATAGCCATCATTATGAGAATAACTTCCGTTGAGGTGTCCAATTGTTTTCACGTAATTTGATCCATATTTGAGAAAAATCTAGATCAACTTCGTAAGTTTCTTTCATAAGTACAAATGGTTCATTTTCAATAATGGAAATATTGTTGATATTTGGTCTTCAACTCAAAGCATCCGCAACAACATTTTCTTTTCCAGGTTGATATTGAATCATAGGTTGGAAACTTTAAATGAAAGCTGCCCATTTTATATGCCTATCTGAAATAAGAGGTTGCGTAAGCAAATGCCTAATGCTTTGTTGGTCTGTCTTGATAAGAAATTCAGAGCCCATTAGGTAATGCTTCCAGATTTTCAAAGCATGCACTATTGCTGCTAATTCCTTGTCACATAAGTGCTATAATTTTGCTCTGCAGGCTTAAGCTTTCTACTTTGATAAGCAATAGGATGGTTGTCTTGCATAAGAACAGCTCCAAATCCTTTGCCACTAGCATCAGTCACTACTATAAAGAATGGTCTTTGAAAATCAGGTAGTGTTAGAACTGGTGCTTGTGTTAAAGCATTCTTGAGTGTTGCAAAAGATTTATCTTGCTTTTCAAACCAATTGAAATTTGTAGCTTTCTTAAGGAGTTCAGTCAAAGGATGAGACGAACTTCCTATAATAACTACATAAGCCAAGAAAAGATCTAAGATCATGTATGTTTCTAGACGTAGGCCAAGAAGCAATACACTCAATTTTCTTAGGATCTACACGAATCCCTTCAGCCGATACTATATGACCTAAGTATTCAATCTCCTCTTGAAAGAAAGAACTCTTTTCAGGATTGACATACAATTCATTTTCTGTCAAAAGGTTGAACACTTGTTCCAAGTGTTGTTCATGCTCTTGTCGATCCTTGCTGAAAACAAGAATGTCATCAAAGAACACTATAACAAAACTTTGAAACTTAAGGAATATGTGATTCATCATACGGCTGAAAGTAGCTGGAGCATTGGTCAAACCAAATGGCATAACCAAAAACTCATAATGACCAGTTTGGGTTCTAAAAGCTGTCTTGAAAATGTCAGATTGAGTCATACGAACTTGATGATACCCAGACTTTAGGTCAATCTTGCTAAAGATTTTTGATCCTCTAAGCTTGTCTAGAAGATCATCTACCCTAGGAATAGGATATCTGTTCTTGACAGTAATCTTATTCAATGTACGATAGTCTACACACATTCGGTAAGTTCCGTTCTTCTTCTTAACAAGAAGTACTGGAGCTCCAAAAGGTGAACTACTAGGTCGAATAAGGCCTCTCTCTAGCAAGTCTTCTATTTAGCTTTGGATTTCTTTTTGTTCTAGATTGTTGACTCTATAGGAAGCTTTACAAGGCGGGGAATTTCCAGGCAAGGCGGGGAATTTCCAGGCAATAAGTCAATACTATGATCCTCAGGCCTAGACTTAGGTAATCCTGGAGGCAGATCTTCCATGAAACAGTCACTAAATTTGGAGATAAAAAGATCGAACTTTGGACTTTTGGATGTGTCAAACTCAGCATCAAGCTAGTTAACCCATACCATATAAGCTTGTCTCTTTTTCTTAGAGCTCTCTTTGCTTGAGTGTGACTCAACAAAGGACTCATTTCTCCTTTGACTTGACACTGGGACTTGACACTGGAGGATAATATTTTCATTGTCCTTCCTTAGAGAAATGCTATGAGTGTCATAGTCTATAATAGGATTGTATTTGTGTCTCCAAGGCATACCCAAAATTATATCTACCCCTTGTAAAGGTGCAACTAAGAAATCCCTCTTTTCTGTTAAAGGTTTGATGCATAAATCCAAACTTTTCACCTCGTTCATGCAATTATACTTTGTTCCAGTAAATGCTGCTTTGACTTTATAATGCGTAGGTGAAGAATGAAGATTTAATGCTTTAAGTACCTTTTCAGAAATGAAATCATGTGTACTACCATCATCATGCAAAATAAGAACTTCATGTCCATTTATCGTTCCTTTTATTTTAAGCAAAGAATGAACATGAGGTTTACCTTCTTGTTCTGAGTACTCTGGATTGGAATTACCCTCTTGCTTGAATGATTCTTCTTCATTGTCGTCTTCTTCAATCATATTGACTCGAGCTGCTGCTGCTGGTGTTGAATTCTTGGTACGCTCCGGACAATTTGGTGCTATGTGTCCTTCTTTATGGCACTTGAAACATTTGATAGGAGACTTTCTTATTGGTACTCATGTTGCCTTTAGCCTCGTCCTTGCCTTTGTCATAACCTAGTTTATACATCTTCTTTGAAGCATAAAAAGATTTAGTAAATGGTTTAGAAGGAGTACCCTCACATGTGCTTTAATCTCTTTAGGAAAACCATTTTTACATTCTGAATTAGTTGCCAAAGATATTGCAAAAAGAAGTGAATGAGGTCGAAACATATTCACATCGGCCCTAATGGTAGATCTAAGGCCCGATATGAACTTCCTTTTTTGATCCTTCTCGCTGACTCTATCCACAACCTGCACATGTAATAAAGTATTCCAGAACTTTTCTACATACTGTGACATAGTTTCCTTTTCCAATTGATGCAAAGTGTCCCATTGGTGCCTAACTTTGGACTTGAATTATGAGGGTAAAAAGTGCTTTTTAACCAGTCGTTGAAATCTTTTCCAAGAATCTGGCTTGTCACGACCTTGCTTAATTACACTCCACCATAAAGCTACACTGTCTACTGCACATTTAATCTTATCATTCTCTGAAAATTTTTCTCCAGAAAAATAGTCATCTAGTTGACTAAGCCAAGCTAAAATGACCCTAGCATCCTTCTTTCCATCATAATTTTGAAATGTGAAAGCTTTCCGACTAATCTTGGATTCTTTTTGTGACCTTTGTGCTTGCAATGTAGCATTTACAGCCCTTTGAATAGTGTCATCTTCGTCATCAAAAGATAGCGAAGAGTCACGCTTACGTCTACGACTCGAGAGCTGTCTCTCCAATTCAATACGCTTCTCTCTTTCTTCTACAATTTGATGTTGTAAAGAAAGGAGTTGCTCTTGAATTGATGGCAAGATAGGCAAATCTGCCAAAGTGCTTGTGCAAATGATGTAGATAAATAAAATTTTACTTTATTTGATGTAAATAAATAAAGCAAAAATGAGTACTTATCTTGTTTTTCTCCCGCAATTTGATCTTGGTTGAAGCTGAACAAAGACATTGTTCAATGGCTGAATTGAATTCTCGTCGCCTCAAACAAATCCCAAACGATTCCGCGTGATTCAAGAGTCTTGGGCTAGTCGAATTGTTGATGAAATAACATTTCTGCACTTTGAAACCTGCTAAAACAGTCCTCTAAACTTGCCGAATCTCTGTAATATTTTTCTGGAACTTTCAAAATTTTTCAGAAGCGATTTCGAAATTTTCTGGCCTTTTCTAGGCAATTTTCAAGCTTTTTAAAACCTGTAAATCACTTTTCTGCACCCAGAAATTTTCAAAATTGGAAACCTTTGAAATTTTTCTTCAAATTTGAAAATAGGAGAAGTAAAGGTTCAAAAAGTGATGTGACTTGCATGGGAATTGGGAAAAGTAAGAGTAGATTAGGATTAGGAGTTGATTAAGCTTTTGGAGTGATTAGGCTTCTTTTTTTTTTCTACTCCACTAGCCGTTTTGCGCCGGCGGCAGGCTGCCGCCGTGCGCTTGCTCTTGGTTTTTCTTGTTGAGAATTTTTTGATAGCTTTTTACATGCTTAATCTGCTCCGTCCATTATAGATTTGTTCATCCTTGAAGCTTTCTGATTTCTGAGAGATACCCGTGAGGTTTTTGGCTATGAGGATTTCATCCATACGGTCAGATTTTGATTTCACTGAGTATTTGGAAAAACCTCTTTTTGATAGAGAGGGATGGTTTTGCAGGGTGGTGAGTGGGTTTGAGAGTAGATCTAGTTTTGAATCTTTGACCTTTGGGTAAAGACCTACAAAACACCCTTCTGTCCATTGAATAAATTCTTTCACTTTCTTGATTTTTGAGAAGTTGAAGCCCTTTCCTACCTTCTCCACAAATCTCCTAGCCCAAGCTCTGATACCACTGCAACCAGAATCTTATTCTAGGAATTGATTGTGGAAGAGTAGAGAATTAATTCAATCATAAAAACCATTGCTTGTAAGCTTCAACTAAATCAAATCAATTGAAAAATTAAACACTTAAACAAAAATACTTAGCTCCAAAAAGACCATATTGGGTACAATCTTCCCCCCTCTTGTGTGTGGCCTCTCCCCACACAAGAGTATTTCTTTATTAGCTTTCTTTTTCACCAAAATTAGGCCATAGCCCCCAAAATATACAAGATGTGCTTTTTAGAGAGCACGGCACTCTTCTTTAACAAAAATAGAGTGTCAAATTGGGACTAGGGTAAAGCCATAGGATTTAATAAATTCCACATAAATAAATGTATCTTTCCTAAAGTTCAAAATGGAAAAATCATTTGATAAGGTTACAAGCTACTATGCTTGCCAAAAATAAAATGTGATGAACCAAGACATTTCTTCCAAAGTAAACTCTTCAATTCCTATAGTCTTCATCACCTGAAAATATAAGCCCAATTAATTATTAAATTAATCCCACAAATATTAAACAGGCACAAATCATCACCAACTCATGACTACCAGGCGTAAGTACCCCAAGAATCACCCTGCCATACAAACCTAACTGAAATAATCATAGGTGGCCTCAGACATACATCATATACCGCACGTATTAATATTTATAGTGGTATCACCCACGATATTAACCTAGCCGGCATGACGCAAGAGTAATCTAGGCGTCCCCAAATTACTCAAGAGGGGATGAATAATATTTTTCTAGAGGACTTAAAATATATTCTCATGACACTTAGTCCTATGCTTTTAAAGCATCTCATAAAAAATAAACCTTGCCCAATATATGTACAATAGGCCAAACCATACAACATTAAATATTTAGCACACATGTTCTTAGCTAGATAATCTCGTCCAATGTCCACCTTGGTTGTCTCGAACTCATGATCTATACTCAACATAATCCACAATGTTAGATCATAATTACTTTGGAATCACTCACAAAATTAATTCTAACAAATAGAAATCATTCACTACCATACTCCACACATGAACCATGCATCACACATAATTAATTGGATTCACTCCCATAATAAAATATTCTGAAAAATCTAACTCATGTGATACATATATCCTTATATTTGAGATCTAGTGCAAGATTTGGTAGATAAATATTATCATATTAATTTCTTATAAATATGTATTTGTTTGAAAAGCAGCTGAAAACTAGGTTGATTATAGGACTATGAGAACTAAAAACACTTGAACGTTTTTAAAAAATTACACATTTTTTTAAAATATTTTTGATGCCAATATCTACGTTATCCTTGATGCACATTTTGACACTTTTTTTTAACTTAAATATATAAGGTTATTTTGACAGTTGTTTTGATGCTTATTTCGATGACGAGAGTTTTGTTGATACTGACCATCGAAGGCTAAAGATCTTGTAGCAGTGATGTGGCCATGTAGCGTAGATTCTTTTGTACTCGAGGATGATCCCGAACTCAATTAAGTATGTAGATATACACACAAGCCTTGATATCAAGATGTAAAATTTTTATGTGGAACGAGATGCGTCCGAAAGGATTAAGCCATTGTTACAGAGAGGAGAGCGTTTATATGAAGGGTCATCTTGCACAACCTATATCAGAGGATGGCCATCTTATGAAGTGTCATCCAGTGCAGAACTTATACCAAAGGCTCAGACTTGTAAAGCTTCTACGAGAAACAAGATGCGTCAAAAGGATTAAGCCACTCGTATAGAGTAGAGCGCTTATGCGTCGTCTCAAGATTATCCCCCCTATTATGCCGGCCTATGTGCCATAAGAGACTTTTAACTTCCAAAGAGCCCTCTCTCTCTCTCTCTCTAAGTCCTTACCCCACTCCTCTCCCCTTGCCTTCTCCAACAATCTAGCACATCCTTGCCCACTCCAGTTCTCCCACTCACCACCTCACCCTGCTCACATCGGCATAGCCATCTCTCATGCATGTGGCTTCACCTCTCATTTGTTGCAGTGGCAATGTGAGTGGTTCTCAGAGTTGTCAATGTTATAGTGCAAATGGTGGGGATAATACCTTTGTTGTTCTAGATGAGGTAACAATTGCCTTCACCTAGACATGATGACAAGGAGCCCAAGGATGGTAGTATATATGATTCCTCGAGCAATGATGGTGGCCCTTTTATGGATGATACAAGAGTTTTTACTATAGCTTTCGCTAAGTGGTAAATCAAACATACAAGAACCCCTTGAAACCTTGGGGGAAACAAAGAGACAAAGATTTTTCCTATGTTGTCCAATGCATGCATGAGCGTTTTTCTAATCTTCGTGGCATGTGTTCTACTGACCCATGAGGTTAGAGATTGCATCCTAAGGATATTTAACAAGAGGAGGTCACATATAAAGAGATGCATGAAGGAAAGAAGAGGCATGCCATATTAATGCTTAGTGAAAATGTGGAAGAAGGCGGTCAAGGACGTCAAGGAGGACAAGCAGTATATGCACAAAAGGTGGTGCACCATTTAAAATTTGAGAAGTACAGCCCCACAAAATATGGGTACAGAGGAAAGGCAACTTGATCATGAGATTCATAAGTTTTTCAAATACATGTAGTTTCTTATATATTGCTAAATACATGTCATGTTTTCTATGCATTTAATTACATATGCTACATGTTTGTAATTGTACAAAATGACAGTTGGTTACACCCCAAGAGAGAAGACCAAACATTTATCATGTTGACATACTGAAGCCAAAACTTGGAAGTGGCTTAAACAAGAGGGAGTGATGACTGATATAGTGACATCGACGAGAGAGTCCGATGTAACTATACATTGAGTACCTTTTTCTCCATGGACTTAATTTCTTTGGAGATTTATATGAGCATGTTTTAGCACTAAATGTGTGTACTTTTTATTATGTGGTGTAGGAGGAGAATGAAAGCACTTAAGATGAAGGTGATGGTGGTGGGGAGGATACACATGATGTTGTGTAGGAGGATGATTACATTTGAAGATAATCTTCATAATCTCATGAAGATTATCTTAGTTTGTTTGTTTTTTATTACACTCTTTTTTGAAACAATGTTTTGACCTTGTAGATACTTATATTATTTGCAATATAAGCATCTTATTTTTTGGCTTATGTATAAGATATAATATGTGACACTTGCCGAGTACTCTTAATACATATTTGTATTTTTGAATGAAACTTGTTCGTGTAAATGTATTTTAAGTTTTTTGTAATATAGAATTGTGCATAGCTCGCTCACTTTTTTGTGCTGTTTTTTTAATTTCTAAATATTAGTGAACCGTCAAAGACCACTAGTAATTTCAACAGTTATGGAGCTGTAATAATAGATTAGTTATTTGTTATTAGGGGAAAATTATGCTCCTAGAATTTATCTTAATTACGCACCGAGAGAAAATTGATCCCTTGCACGACTGCATTTTACGTCGGGAAGAACGCACACATTTCGATCCATACCTCAAGAAGCGCCGACGTGCTGACGTACCTACTGGTTGTTGCAAATACTTGTTATATAGCAAGCACGGCTTGTAGCAATTTGCATAAGAGCGAGCGATTGATCTAGTTGTGTTGTAAAAATCCTTGGAGGTGCGTCTGTATCAACGACTATTCCTCGGTAAATTACTCAAGAGGGGATGAATAATATTTTTCTAGAGGACTTAAAATATATTCTCATGACATCCCTCTTGCTTGAGTTTGCAATTGTCCTCAATTGCGGATTTGTTGGGTTTGAAAAGAATGAAGAATTTCAAGGTAAACTCGAAAAAATTTCTCAGGCATCGATTTAGCATCTTCTTGTGGATGATTCTTGAAAGTCAAAAGATACTTGAAGTATTGATTACCTGTCCTTGTTGTTGTTATCTCTTGGTCAATGATAGGAAGCGTTTCTCGAAAAGGTTTCAAGAGATGGATATGAAAAGAATTGTGGATATTCCAAATAGATGGAAGCTCTACTCTATAGGCCACATCATTAATCTTTTGAAGGATTTTAAATGGCCCATAATATCTAGGTGCTAGCTTCACTGCAGGGAATTTTTCCACTCTTTAATCGACGTTCTTCAATTCTCAAAAGTACATAATCACCTTCTTGAAATGAAAAATCTTTGCGCTTCCTATTTGCTTGAGATGTATACTTCTCTTGAGCTCTTGCAATACAATCACGTACTTCAGATAAAATGCGATCAAAGTCTCTAACATATTGGTCGGCAGCTTCAATCTTATGAGAGAGTCTAGTAGCCGGAATAGGCAATGCTCTTCCATAGATAATCTCAAATGGTGCTCGACCAGTAGCAGTATGAGGAGTATTATTATAAGCAAATTGGAGTAGGTGTATGTACTTATCCCATGCACTAGGTTGCTAGGAAACATAGGCTCTAAGCATATCTAAGATAGTGCTATTTGTAACTTCGGTTTGTCCATTCGATTCCGGATGGAAAGCCGTGGAAAAATCTAACTTAGTGCCTAAGTTTGAGAAAAGAGCAACCCAAAAGTGACTACAAAATTTAGAATCTCTATCAGAAACTATCACTTTGGGTAGACCATGATGAACAAAAATTTGCTTAACAAATATGTTCGCGGCTTGCTGAGAAGTTAGTGTCTTTTTACATGGAATGAAATAGGCTTGCTTACTAAATCTGTCCACTATTGTCCAAATCATGTCATGGTGACTGGAAGTAGTAGGGAAGCCAGTAATGAAATCCATAGACACTTGTTCCCATGGTCTATCAGGAATAGGTAGAGGCATAAGAAATCCTAAAGCTTTGCCTTTGTAGCTTTTAATTGTTTGACAAATGTTACATTCAGCTACAAATTTAGCTACATCATTCTTCAAATGAGGCCAATAGAATTCTCGTGAAACTACTTGAAGTGTTGCGGAAACTCCTCTATGTCCCACAAATGGTGGTTGGTGCATCTCTTCCAAGACAAGCTGTCTATAAGGTTGAGTAACACACAATCTTTTCTCAAAGAAAAGATAGCCATCATTATGAGAATAACTTCCGTGAGGTGTCCAATTGTTTTCACGCAATTTGATCCATATTTGAGAAAAATCTGGATCAACTTTGTAAGTTTCTTTCATAAGTACAAATGGTTCACTTTCAATAATGGAAATGTTGTTGATATTTGGTCTTCGACTCAAAGCATCGGCAACAACATTTTCTTTTCCAGGTTGATATTGAATCATAGGTTGGAAACTTTGAATGAAAGCTGCCCATTTGATATGCCTATCTGAAATAAGAGGTTGCGTAAGCAAATGCCTAATGCTTTGTTGGTCTGTCTTGATAAGAAATTCAGAGCCCATTAGGTAATGCTTCCAGATTTTCAAAGCATGCACTATTGCTGCTTATTCCTTGTCACATAAGTGCTATAATTTTGCTCTGCAGGCTTAAGCTTTCTACTTTGATAAGTAATAGGATGGTTGTCTTGCATAAGAACAGCTCCAAATCCTTTGCCACTAGCATCAGTCACTACTATAAAGAATGGTCTTTGAAAATCAGGTAGTGTTAGAACTGGTGCTTGTGTTAAAGCATTCTTGAGTGTTGCAAAAGATTTATCTTGCTTTTCAGTCCGATTGAAATTCGTATCTTTCTTAAGGAGTTCAGTCAAAGGATGAGCAATACAAGCAAAATTCTTGACGAACTTCCTATAATAACTACATAAGCCAAGAAAAGATCTAAGATCATGTATGTTTCTAGACGTAGGCCAAGAAGCAATACACTCAATTTTCTTAGGATCTACACGAATCCCTTCAGCCGATACTATATGACCTAAGTATTCAATCTCCTCTTGAAAGAAAGAACTCTTTTCAGGATTGACATACAATTCATTTTCTCTCAAAAGGTTGAACACTTGTTCCAAGTGTTGTTCATGCTCTTGTCGATCCTTGCTGAAAACAAGAATGTCATCAAAGAACACTATAACAAAACTTTGAAACTTAAGGAATATGCGATTCATCATACGACTGAAAGTAGCTGGAGCATTGGTCAAACCAAATGGCATAACCAAAAACTCATAATGACCAGTTTGGGTTCTAAAAGCTGTCTTGAAAATGTCAGATTGAGTCATACGAACTTGATGATACCCAGACTTTAGGTCAATCTTGCTAAAGATCTTTGATCCTTTAAGCTTGTCAAGAAGATCATCTACCCTAGGAATAGGATATCTGTTCTTGACAGTAATCTTATTCAATGTACGATAGTCTACACACATTCGGTAAGTTCCGTTCTTTTTCTTAACAAGAAGTACTGGAGCTCCAAAAGGTGAACTACTAGGTCGAATAAGGCCTCTCTCTAGCAAGTCTTCTATTTAGCTTTGGATTTCTTCTTGTTCTAGATTGTTGACTCTATAGGGAGCTTTACAAGGCGGGGAATTTCCAGGCAATAAGTCAATACTATGATCCTCAGGCCTAGACTTAGGTAATCCTAGAGGCAGATCTTCCATGAAACAGTCACTAAATTTGGAGATAAAAAGATCGAACTTTGGACTTTTGGATGTGTCAAACTCAGCATCAAGCTGGTTAACCCATACCATATAAGTCTTGGCTCTTTTTCGTAGAGCTCTCTTTGCTTGAGTGTGACTCAACAAAGGACTCATTTCTCCTTTGAGACTTGACACTGGAGGATAATATTTTCATTGTCCTTCCTTAGAGAAATGCTATGAGTGTCATAGTCTATAATAGGATTGTATTTGTGTCTCCAAGGCATACCCAAAATTATATCTACCCCTTATAAAGGTGCAACTAAGAAATCCCTCTTTTCTGTTAAAGGTTTGATGCATAAATCCAAACTTTTCACCTCGTGCATGCAATTATACTTTGTTCCAGTAAATGCTGCTTTGACTTTATAATGCATAGGTGAAGAATGAAGATTTAATGCTTTAAGTACCTTTTCAGAAATGAAATCATGTGTACTACCATCATCATGCAAAATAAGAACTTCATGTCCATTTATCGTTCCTTTTATTTTAAGCAAAGAATGAACATGAGATTTACCTTCTTGTTCTGAGTACTCTGGATCGGAATTACCCTCTTGCTTGAATGATTCTTCTTCATTGTCGTCTTCTTCAATCATATTGACTCGAGCTGCTGCTGCTGGTGTTAAATTCTTGGTACGCTCCGGACAATTTGGTGCTATGTGTCCTTCTTTGTGGCACTTGAAACATTTGATAGGAGATGTCTTCGGTTTGCCACCATTGACTTTCTTATTGGTACTCATGTTGCCTTTAGCAGGGATTTCATTAACGTCTTCACAATTTCGTGATCACGTTAACAAAACCTATTGTTAACATATTAAAACTTGTGATCACATTGTATATTCACATGACCTGAGAAATGACCTGCCGGAACCCACTATTCCAGTAACACCTCCGGGCTTCTACCATTCCCGGCGGGCCCGCCGGGGTATGAGGTTTTCCCGGCGGGCCCGCCGGGAAAGGTAAAAGCACCGGCGGGGTATTATTCTGTATATAAACACTGCCCGACACCCATCGTACAACTTTTGGGAAGATAGTCCTTGTTTTGGGGGCGTGATATCTCTCCTCAAAGTACTTGTAGAGCTCTCGAGTTGCTAGAAGTGTCCTCTTGGGAAGAACGTCCTTATTTTAGGGGCTGTCGTCTTTCCTTGTAGGCACTCCTAAGGCTATTGGGCCACTCGTCCTTAGTTCTTTGAACTGGGGGCAGGGTGTGGTTCGTAGCTAATACTTGCGGAGATTTAGGGACAAATTTGGAGTCATTCAGCTTTGCATTTGAGCCACGTACGTAATCTACCTCATTCTGCTTTATGAATGGTTTGATGGAGCCAAGAGTCCTGCTTAGGGGCTTGTATTGGTTCTTGATACTTGATATAGTTTAGAGTAGACAAGGGTCTATTGTCCTATACTAGAGTATTGGGCAAGCATAGATCTTTGATTTTTTTTGTGAATGTTAGAGAAGGTCTATTGTTCTATACTAGAGTATTGGGCAAGCATAGATCTTTGATTGTGTAAAGTATCCTAATTGGGTACAAAAGGCATCCTTCATTGGGGGTGCAATGTGCATGATAGTTTCGAAGTAGTTTTGTAGTAAGACCTTGCAAGATAGTTTGAAATAGTTTTGTGTTATGTGATGATCTTTTGTATTTGTCAAGATAGTTTCGAAGTACTTTGTCTGCAGATGTATGTTTTGTTATACGTGAGTGATTTGTTGTTTTTTTATTTGTGTATTCATTGTTATATGCTTGGTTGAATAGGTTATTTGTTGAGATGGAGGACAATGTTGGATCCAGTGATACCTCCAATAGAGTCCAAATTTCAAATAGCAGGAAAAAAAAGGCACCTGGGATAGAGTGGCAATATGCAATTAACGTTGGTGATCGATTCATAGATTGGGAGTGTAAGCTATGCCATGCAGTAAAATCAGGTGGGGCGCCTCGACTAAGAGAACACTTCTTAGGCGGACCGAAGAAAAAGTCATGTACCCACCCCTCTGCACCTATAGTGGCCAAACGCATAAGAGAAGAAATTCAAAAGAAAGATTCAAGAAAACATGACACTCCTACCGTTAATGTATCAAGGCAGCAAGAACACTGTTGCTCTAATCATCAAACTCCTGCTACATCGCCTACTTGTACCCCGAACGGCAATATGCAGCCAGAAAGTAATCTACCCAGTGCATCTTCTTGCAAGCAAAACTTTGACGTAGGAAATATACCCATGCGTCAAACTTCATTGCAAGAAAGCCTACGTCAAGGTCGACTCGATGATGCACAACTCGTCCTTGCTGAAGCGATTTACTTTTCTGGGAGTGCTATGATGATGGTGGACAGTGAGCATTGGAAGAGAGCATGGAAGAAAATTGGTGAGTTTGGACCAGGGTTTTCACCGCCTACGTACCATGCTATGCGAAATGATCTATTAGAGAAATGTTATGCGCAGGTAAAAGAACGTGTACAAAGAATAATTCTTAGCAATATAGAGCTTTCTAGATGTAGTATAGTAAGTGATGGATGGTCTAATGTGCAAAGAAAACCATTAATTAATGTAATGGTTATTTCACCTAGAGGTGAGACTTTCATCCGTGCCGTGGATTCAGCTGGTTCAATCAAAACTGGGGCTTACATTGCTCAAGTCATTAGCTCTGTGATAGAGGAAGTGGGTGCCAAAAATGTAGTCCAAGTCGTCATGGACAATGCAAAAAATTGTAAAAATGCATCCAGAATCCTACAGCGACAATATCCACATATTTTTCCGGTAGGCTGTAATACTCATAGTTTGAATCTTGTATTAAAAGATTGGTATAAATCTGATGATACCAAATGGTTTGCCTCAATCGTCGACACTGCTCGCCAGCTTGTGAAATTCATGCTCAAGAGACAGAGAGTTTTGGATATGTTTCGACCTCGCATGTCAGTTATGTTAAAGCTTCCAGCGGAGACTAGGTTTTGCACTCACTTTTACACTTTTGAGTCTCTTCTTAGAAATAAAGATGCAGTTTGTGAAACATTTACATGCATGGCATTTCATGACTGGGAGAACACTCAACTTGAAAAAGTGAAAGAGAAAATCAAAGTCTTGAAGGCAGCGCTTACGAGAAGAAGTTGGTGGAACAGTGTGATGGATGCATACCATGTAATGATGCCTGTTATGTATGCTGTACGAAGCCTTGATCAAAGAGCACCTAATCTCGGAAAAGCATGGATGCAATGGTGGACTGTCCAGCGGAGTTTGGAGTGTCCTGAGAAATTAGAGCATTCAGTGGTGGAAAAGCAATGGCGTGTACCATTCTCTAGTAGACAAAGAAAAGTTCTGTTGAAGTACTTTCATGCTAGATGGATTGGAGCGCATTCACCACTGCACAGTGCTGCTTACATGTTAGATCCTGAATATTGGAATATGGATTTGATGTCCAACGTTGAGGTGGTGCAAGATTTTTATAAAGTGGTAAACACTTTCTATAATAATGATGATGATCGTGTACAGTGCATAAAGGAGATGACCTCATTTCGGTTGAAAGAGGGTTTATTTTCCAACTCCCTTGTTCAACAAATGGCTAAAGAGCAACCTGCATGGAAGTGGTGGATGATGAATGGTGGTGAGCATTATGCTTTATTGCACAACCTTGCGATGAAGGTTCTAAGTCAGTGCTCTTCAAACTCAGGCTCAGAAAGAAACTGGAGCATGTATAAATATATTCATAGTACTATTCGCAATCGACTTCTTGCAGATCGAGCAGATAAACTTGTTTACATGTACTGCAATGAAAAGATCTTGTGAGACATCGAAAGCGAAGAGTATGAAGAAGATATGCCCAGATGGATGTACAATTGTGAAGATGTAGTAGACGAGAACTTTGATGTTGGACGTACGTTGTGCACCACCCTTGAGATAGAAGACAATTTAGACATTGACTTAGATGAGCTTAATTTAGCAGACGAGAGAGTAAACGGTGAAAGAATTTTGGAGCAAGATACTGACATAGAGGAAGAAGTCACTTCATTAATTTAATAAAAAGTACTTGTACAAATGATCATATTTGGAGAAATTATCAATACAAAAGTAGAATTTGTTTTTCTTAGCTCTCATCTTGAAATAAATTGCGAATTGCACTAGGAGTTGCATCTAAAGGTCCTGGTGGTTTATATTCGCTAGCCATACCGAACACTGTATAAATACCTTGATTTATTGGGACATTGCATAATGCACATGTGGAAGTATTTTGCATTTGTCTCACTAAACATATTAAGTGGTAGTAGTGTCCACATGGTAGTATATACTGGCTGCTCCACCCATCGAATACTTTGTAACATACAGGACATTGGGGGGTGGAGGAACTTGTAGCCTTAGCAAAAACTCCCACAAGATCAGGATGTATCAAAAAATGAGAGATGTGGTTTCCTTGGTGCACAGGAGCAATACGTGAAGAGATGCTCTGCACGTCTTGGCTGATCTTTGTTAGCTGCTCTTGAATTCCTCTATTGGCCGGGGGAGGAGTTGACGCTTGAGTTAATCGGTCAGCTTCTTTCTCCTTCTCTGCTAGCTGTGCCCCTAAGCTTTCTTTGACCTGGTTTAACTCCAGTCCGGCGCCCTCCACCATGAGAGCAAGTTCTTCTCTTGTGAATGTAACTGTCTCTTCACGTATGTCGTGGGTGTTGACAGTGGCCTCTCTGGAGGCGAAGTCCACTGGAGTTTCCAGTATAAAGTGAGCATATAGCATTTTAGCAAAATACAGTGGAGCGTCGGCGTTATGGAGAGGACGGCCGTACACCTCCAAGAAAATGCGCTCGGCTACTTACAATGATGAAGGGCTTTCTGACGTTAGAAGCCTTTAGTTTTATGTAGCATAGGGGATGTCTTTTTGAGATAATGGGTGCCGTTGCCAACTCCGAGCTCTGAGCAACTTCTACACCTTCCTCCTTATGGGCGCTTGGATGGGAGGGTGGTCGTTTTTCTCTTGAGTTGTATTTTGCATTATGGGCTGTTGTTGGATTGGAGAGTCGTGCTGGTCCTCTTAAGTTGTATATTGACGGCCGCATGCAGGTGGTGGCGTTATGAGGGGGTCGCCTGATCTGCACTAAGATTCGATGCTGGCTCACTATCTTCATCTTCACGATATCCCCCACTTGGAGCTTGTAGTAGAGCGGGCGAACTTTTTCCATCCTTTGCAAATGAAGCTCCCACTGCTCGGATGTTTTAGCCCTACATTCCACACCTGCCCGATCTCTTCCTCCAACTCAATGTCTCCGCCCACACCCAGATCCAGGCAAGCTTTAGTGACAGAGAGTTGCAACCGCTGCAAGACATCAAATAGCACGACCTTAATGCAAGCAAAATGGAAGTGGAAAACTAGTCTGCAAAAATGGCAGCCGGAGGGTTTACCAAATAGGGCGCATTGTGAGACCCTCTTCTTGTGTCTGTTTGGGTCAGCACTTTTTCGAAACAGTAAGGAAATTCTCTCTTCTTTCCCGTAGAAGTTTGACACAGCATATAACAATGAATACATATAACAGTGATTTGTTGTAAGGAAATTCTCTCTTCTTCCATCTTCCCTTCTTAATCTTGCCATCTGGACATGGCCATATTTCCTTTATCATCTCTGTGGTTACGCACTCCCAAAGGGCCCCCCGGGCCCATATATATAGGAAATTGTACCCCGCCGGGCTAGATAACGACCCCGCAGGGACCCGCCGGGTTTTGCTTTTTCCCGGCGGGCCCGCCGGGTATAGAAAAAGCCCGGCGGGATTTTATCCGGTTACCAAGTCGCTTGCTACCGGCTTTTTTGAGAACATGTTAACATGTGAACATGTTAATAACATGTTAACACATGTTATTAACAAAAAAAATTTTGTGATCACGTGAATATAAAATTAGAGGCCTTTAGCCTCGTCCTTGCCTTTGTCATAACATGGTTTATACATCTTCTTTGAAGCATAAAAAGATTTAGTAAATGGTTTAGAAGGAGTACCCTCACATGTGCTTTAATCTCTTTAGGAAAACCATTTTTCCGTTCTGAATTAGTTGCCAAAGATATTGCAAAAGATAGTGAATGAGGTCGAAACATATTCACATCGGCCCTAATGGTAGATCTAAGGCCCGATATGAACTTCCTTTTTTGATCCTTCTCGCTGACTCTATCCACAACCTGCACATGTAATAAAGTATTCCAGAACTTTTCTACATACTGTGACATAGTTTCCTTTTCCAATTGATGCAAAGTGTCCCATTGGTGCCTAACTTTGGACTTGAATTATGAGGGTAAAAAGTGCTTTTTAACCAGTCATTGAAATCTTTTCCAAGAATCTGGCTTGTCACGACCTTGCTTAATTACACTCCACCATAAAGCTACACTGTCTACTGCACATTTAATCTTATCATTCTCTGAAAATTTTTCTCCAGAAAAATAGTCATCTAGTTGACTAAGCCAAGCTAAAATGACCCTAGCATCCTTCTTTCCATCATAATTTTGAAATGTGAAAGCTTTCCGACTAATCTTGGATTCTTTTTGTGACCTTTGTGCTTGCAATGTAGCATTTACAGCCCTTTGAATAGTGTCATCTTCGTCATCAAAAGATAGCGAAGAGTCACGCTTGCGTCTACGACTCGAGAGCTGTCTCTCCAATTCAATACGCTTCTCTCTTTCTTCTACAATTTGATGTTGTAAAGAAAGGAGTTGCTCTTGAATTGATGGCGAGATAAGCAAATCTGCCATAGTGCTTATGCAAATGATGTAGATAAATAAAATTTTACGTTATTTGATGTAAATAAATAAAGCAAAAATGAGTACTTATCTTGTTTTTCTTCCGCAATTTGATCTTGGTTGAAGCTGAACAAAGACGTTGTTCAATGGCTGAATTGAATTCTCGTCGCCTCAAACAAATCCCGAACGATTCCGCGTGATTCAAGAGTCTTGGGCTAGTCGAATTGTTGATGAAATAATATTTTTGCACTTTGAAAGCTGCGAAAACAGTCCTGTAAACTTGCCCAATCTCTGTAATATTTTTCTGGAATTTTCAAAATTTTTCAGAAGCGATTTCGGAATTTTCTGGCCTTTTCTAGGCAATTTTCAAGCTTTTTAAAACCTATAAATCACTTTTCTGCACCCAGAAATTTTCAGAATTGGAAACCTTTGAAATTTCTCTTCAAATTTGAAAATAGGAGAAGTAAAGGTTCAAAAAGTGATGTGACTTGCATGGGAATTGGGAAAAGTAAGAGTAGATTAGGATTAGGAGTTGATTAAGCTTTTGGAGTGATTAGGCTTCTTTTTTTTTTCTACTCCACTAGCCGTTTTGCGCCGGCGGCAGGCTACCGCCGTGCGCTTAATCTTGGTTTTTCTTGTTGAGAATTTTTTGATAGCTTTTTACATGCTTAATCTGCTCCGTCCATTATAGATTTGTTCATCCTTGAAGCTTTTTGATTTCTGAGAGATACCCGTGAGGTTTTTGGCTATGAGGATTTCATCCATACGGTCAGATTTTGATTTCACTGAGTATTTGGAAAAACCTCTTTTTGATAGAGAGGGATGGTTTTGCAGGGTGGTGAGTGGGTTTGAGAGTAGATCTAGTTTTGAATCTTTGACCTTTGGATAAAGACCTACAAAACACCCTTCTGTCCACTGAATAAATTCTTTCACTTTCTTGATTTTTGAGAAGTTGAAGCCCTTTCCTACCTTATCCACAAATCTCCTAGCCCAAGCTCTGATACCACTGCAACCGGAATCTTATTCTAGGAATTGATTGTGGAAGAGTAGAGAATTAATTCAATCATAAAAACCATTGCTTGTAAGCTTCAACTAAATCAAATCAATTGAAAAATTAAACACTTAAACAAAAATACTTAGCTCCAAAAAGACCATATTGGGTGCAATCTTCCCCCCTCTTGTGTGTGGCCTCTCCCCACACAAGAGTATTTCTTTATTAGCTTTCTTTTTCACCAAAATTAGGCCATAGCCCCCAAAATATACAAGATGTGCTTTTTAGAGAGCACGGCACTCTTCTTTAACAAAAATAGAGTGTCAAATTGGGACTAGGGTAAAGCCATAGGATTTAATAAATTCCACATAAATAAATGTATCTTTCCTAAAGTTCAAAATGGAAAAATCATTTGATAAGGTTACAAGCTACTATGCTTGCCAAAAATAAAATGTGATGAACCAAGACATTTCTTCCAAAGTAAACTCTTCAATTCCCATAGTCTTCATCACCTGAAAATATAAGCCCAATTAATTATTAAATTAATCCCACAAATATTAAACAGGCACAAATCATCACCAACTCATGACTACCAGGCGTAAGTACCCCAAGAATCACCCTGCCATACAAACCTAACTGAAATAATCATAGGTGGCCTCAAACATACATCATATACCGCACGTATTAATATTTATAGTGGTATCACCCACGATATTAACCTAGCCGGCATGACGCAAGAGTAATCTAGGCGTCCCCAAATTACTCAAGAGGGGATGAATAATATTTTTCTAGAGGACTTAAAATATATTCTCATGACACTTAGTCCTATGCTTTTAAAGCATCTCATAAAAAATAAACCTTGCCCAATATATGTACAATAGGCCAAACCATACAACATTAAATATTTAGCACACATGTTCTTGGCTAGATAATCTCGTCCAATGTCCACCTTGGTTGTCTCGAACTCATGATCTATACTCAACATAATCCACAATGTTAGATCATAATTACTTTGGAATCACTCACAAAATTAATTCTAACAAATAGAAATCATTCACTACCATACTCCACACATGAACCATGCATCACACATAATTAATTGGATTCACTCCCATAATAAAATATTCTGAAAAATCTCACTCATGTGATACATATATCCTTATATTTGAGATCTAGTGCAAGATTTGGTAGATAAATATTATCATATTAATTTCTTATAAATATGTATTTGTTTGAAAAGCAGCTGAAAACTAGGTTGATTATAGGACTATGAGAACTAAAAACACTTGAACGTTTTTAAAAAATTACACATTTTTTTAAAATATTTTTGATGCCAATATCTACGTTATCCTAGATGCACATTTTGACACTTTTTTTTAACTTAAATATATAAGGTTATTTTGACGGTTGTTTTGATGCTTATTTCGATGACGAGAGTTTTGTTGACACTGACCATCGAAGGCTAAAGATCTTGTAGCAGTGATGTGGCCATGTAGCGTAGATTCTTTTGTACTCGAGGATGATCCCGAACTCAATTAAGTATGTAGATATACACACAAGCCTTGATATCAAGATGTAAAATTTTTATGTGGAACGAGATGCGTCGAAAGGATTGAGCCATTGTTACAGAGAGGAGAGCGTTTATATGAAGGGTCATCTTGCACAACCTATATCAGAGGATGGCCATCTTATGAAGTGTCATCCAGTGCAGAACTTATACCAAAGGCTCAGACCTGTAAAGCTTCTATGAGAAACAAGATGCGTCAAAAGGATTAAGCCACTCGTATAGAGTAGAGCGCTTATGCGTCGTCTCAAGATTATCCCCCCTATTATGCCGGCCTATGTGCCATAAGAGACTTTTAACTTCCAAAGAGCCCTCTCTCTCTCTCTCTCTAAGTCCTTACCCCACTCCTCTCCCCTTGCCTTCTCCAACAATCTAGCACATCCTTGCCCACTCCAGTTCTCCCACTCACCACCTCACCCTGCTCACATCGGCATAGCCATCTCTCATGCATGTGGCTTCACCTCTCATTTGTTGCAGTGGCAATGTGAGTGGTTCTCAGAGTTGTCAATGTTATAGTGCAAATGGTGGGGACAATACCTTTGTTGTTCTAGATGAGGTGAGCAATTGCCTTCACCTAGACATGATGAAAAGGAGCCCAAGGATGGTAGTATATATGATTCCTCGAGCAATGATGGTGGCCCTTTTATGGATGATACAAGAGTTTTTACTATAGCTTTCGCTAAGTGGTAAATCAAACATACAAGAACCCCTTGAAACCTTGGGGGAAACAAAGAGACAAAGATTTTTCCTATGTTGTCCAATGCATGCATGAGCGTTTTTCTAATCTTCGTGGCATGTGTTCTACTGACCCACGAGGTTAGAGATTGCATCCTAAGGATATTTAACAAGAGGAGGTCACATATAAAGAGATGCATGAAGGAAAGAAGAGGCATGCCATATTAATGCTTAGTGAAAATGTGGAAGAAGGCGGTCAAGGACGTCAAGGAGGACAAGCAGTATATGCACAAAAGGTGGTGCACCATTTAAAATTTGAGAAGTACAGCCCCACAAAATATGGGTACAGAGGAAAGGCAACTTGATCATGAGATTCATAAGTTTTTCAAATACATGTAGTTTCTTATATATTGCTAAATACATGTCATGTTTTCTATGCATTTAATTACATATGCTACATGTTTGTAATTGTACAAAATGACAGTTGGTTACACCCCAAGAGAGAAGACCAAACATTTATCATGTTGACATACTGAAGCCAAAACTTGGAAGTGGCTTAAACAAGAGGGAGTGACGACTGATATAGTGACATCCACGAGAGAGTCCGATGTAACTATACATTGAGTACCTTTTTCTCCATGGACTTAATTTCTTTGGAGATTTATATGAGCATGTTTTAGCACTAAATGTGTGTACTTTTTATTATGTGGTGTAGGAGGAGAATGAAAGCACTTAAGATGAAGGTGATGGTGGTGGGGAGGATACACATGATGTTGTGTAGGAGGATGATTACATTTGAAGATAATCTTCATAATCTCATGAAGATTATCTTAGTTTGTTTGTTTTTTATTACACTCTTTTTTGAAACAATGTTTTGACCTTGTAGATACTTATATTATTTGCAATATAAACATCTTATTTTTTGGCTTATGTATAAGATATAATATGTGACACTTGCCGAGTACTCTTAATACATATTTGTATTTTTGAATGAAACTTGTTCGTGTAAATGTATTTTAAGTTTTTTGTAATATAGAATTGTGCATAGCTCGCTCACTTTTTTGTGCTGTTTTTTTAATTTCTAAATATTAGTGAACCGTCAAAGACCACTAGTAATTTCAACAGTTATGGAGCTGTAATAATAGATTAGTTATTTGTTATTAGGGGAAAATTATGCTCCTAGAATTTATCTTAATTACGCACCGAGAGAAAATTGATCCCTTGCACGACTGCATTTTACGTCGGGAAGAACGCACACATTTCGATCCATACCTCAAGAAGCGCCGACGTGCCGACGTACCTACTGGTTGTTGCAAATACTTGTTATATAGCAAGCCCGGTGCAATTTGCATACGAGCGAGCGATTGATCTAGTTGTGTTGTAAAAATCCTTGGAGGTGCGTCTGTATCAACGACTATTCCTCGGTTTGTTAGAGGTCCACGCTCAGTATGGCTAACACACATGTAAGGGATGCTGAAATGCAGCGAGCTGGCGGAGACATGCTGAACCATGTGCCGCCGACGTTAACTCAGAAGGTACGTTGGTTTCCGTCTTTCTAAATGGGGTCTCGGTCGAGCTTGCAGTTTATAGTCCGTGTGATTCCAGAGATGTGACTTCGCTTGTTATCTGCTGCAGGCCGTGGCGGAGTTCGTGGCTACCTTCTTTTTGGTTTTTGCTGGGTGTGGTGCGACTATGGTGGACGAGGTGCATGGGGGCGTCATCGGGCACGTGGGAGTTGCTGCAACGTTTGGCATTGCACTGATGATCATGATCTATGCTGTGGGACACGTCTCGGGGGCACACGCGAACCCTGCTGTGACGCTGGCCTTTGCTATCGTTGGAAGGTTCTCCTGGCTGGAGGTACGAATTAGGTGTTGTTTGCCATGTATGTTTAGGCATGCCTGCATCTACTCTCTCTCTCTCTCTCTCTTCCCCCGCCGCACCCCCACCCCCAAAAGGTGAAAGGAGGGCCATGGGATTAGGCATATCAATAATCCATATTCCTTCTTTCTGTCATATGCTTGAGGAGCCTCTCTCTCTCTCTCTCTCTCTCAGGGACGTAGCGTCTCTCCTTGGTACAAGAAAGACACAAAAAGGGAGGGGATATCCAACCTATTGTTCTTGGTTTCTCTCTAGAAGGCTCTCTCACCATCGACGTAAGGAAGGGGAGTATCCCAAGGAGATTTTTATCTCTTTCCCAAGGAGATTGGAGTTGTTAGAAGGGAGGGAACCATATGTTTCTATTGTGGTAGGTGGAGGACGGAGGGGGACAGATAGGGGAGAAAGCATGAGGCAATAGTGACAGAGGGTACGCTTGTGGCAGCCCCCACACCACGAGATAGATGAGAGGCAATAGTGACAGAGGGTACGCTTGTGGCAGCCCCCACACCACGAGATAGATGAGAGGTCTTACATTAACACTACTCGGTGTGGCAGAGTGTACGCTTGTGGGCAGTCCCCACATCCGGGGATAGATGAGGGGTCTTACAATAACACTAGTTTGGTAATAGGACAGAAAAGCATCCTTGGACAAATTTATGTACTAAGAACATATTAAGAAGTTTGGGAAAATTCCAATTCCTATTTTGCAAGATCAAGAATTGGGGGCATGGTGAACCCTTTTATTTTGTCAAAACCCCCTCATTGAAAAGCTCTTAAAAGAGTAGTTTCTAAATCCATATTCTCCGACAACTTTGGATTTGGTATGCTCAAGATATATTAAAAAGTAAATTGAAAAGAAAATTTCCAAAGTAATGAGATTTTTCCAAATTCCCTAAGTTTATTGACAAACTTTGTGGAATTATTTTGAACACATAGATAGTGAAAATCAAAGATTTCTTTTTCTCATATTATCAACTATATAGTGAAAAAAAATTGGGCCTTTTTAGAATCACATTGGTTACCTCTAGGCTTCTCAATTTCATAAGAATTCATAGGCCAAATTATAGCTGTAATGTAGAGTTGTTTAGACTATATTTGGATCAAATACTTTAATTAGCGGATTTCTCATTGCTTTCCGAAGTTTTTGGATATGCATTACTTCATAAACATATATGTGGTGTAATACAATCCATCTTAGGCTCAAAAATCAATTGAAAATCTAAAATTTAGGTCTTAATAAAAAATTTAAGATATTTAGTTATCTATAAAAAAAACATTGAGGATTTTTATAGCTAATCAAACAATCATAGACTAGGGCCAAATCTTGCACACATGTTTTGTATAATGTTATGCTTTCCTAGTTCATTTTGTGAATGCCAATCACATATACACCTATCCTTTTAGGTACTTTGTTTTAGATGAAAGTTTATAAATATTGAACCATATTTAGTTCTATAGAATAAGAGACTACCTCATGCATTTTTAAATACCTCGTGAGGCTTGAAGTGGAATATCTAGTCATTTTTTATAATAATAAACACTATTCGTGTATAAGTTTCTCACTAGATGATCGAAATATAAGCAAGGGTTCATATACACTATTTTGTTATCAATGCACTTTTGAAAGTTGGGACCATCACCTTGTCTTAGAACTAAATAAAAATATTTAGATATGTATTCTTGATTGATTATTTTAGTGGAGACATTGATTTATTAGTATAACAAAAGTAAATCACCATATAAGCTCACACTATTGTCAAATTTTAGGGTGTCAAAGACTCAACAACTAAAAAGAGACTTTAAGAAGTAAATTTAATTAAATTAGTTATTAGTACAATATTCTTTTTGTCATGGAAAGTCTATCTCTCGTCTCTTAAATATTATGGAAGGTTTGGGTGAAGTTTATATTGAGTCAAGATCATTTTTTCTTGCATGTAGGAGCCTACTTTGTGAATTCATAACCTGTTTGGATTATAGTGCTAGATATATCTCTACTAATGGTGATTTATCATTTATATTCAAGGTTATGTTTATTATTTTAATAATAATTTTCTAAGGTTTGCCACATTCATGAAGACATGCCTTAGAAGAGAAATGCTAAGATACTGCTCCCATTCACAAGATATGCAATGCTCCCATTCACAAGATATGCATTAGAGTTTACTAATCATTTTGAAATTTGTGGGCTCTCCATGCCACCCTATCGTCCCCGTTTGATCTCTAGTTGCGCCTGTGTTTTATTTTTTTTTGTGGAAGTAATATCTCTTGCCAAAGCTAGGTTGATGGAATCATCACTCCTGCATGTAGGTGCCAGCTTATTTGGTTGCCCAAATACTGGGCTCTCTGTTTGGGTGCGTGGCCCTTGGGCTCATATTGAATGATTGGAAACTAATGGGCCTCGTCATCAACCATCCATCACCGCAAGGGGGAATTCTCCAATCCTTCGCCACGGAAGTCATCATCACTTTCATATTCATGTTTGTGGTCTCTGCGCTTGCCAGTGACCCTCGAGCGGTAACTTCGACGCACCACATGCATGCATATTTTTCAGGCTTTTTACGTTATGTATACATCTTGAATCCGGTTTACTTGATGGCCTGCCTTCTAATGCTGCCTTTTCACTCGAATCTCCAGGTAGGCCACATGGGAGGGGTGGCCATAGGGCTCACTATTGCTGTCAACGGCATCTTTGCGGGGTAAGCAGGACTAGATTTTAATGGAGGGGTGCTATAACTATAATCTATGTTTCTTCTAAAACGGTTCAATAAAAAATTAGTCCTGCTTCATTTCAATATCAGTACATTATTATGCACCATGCAAGGTAGCTCTGATCATTCCAGTTGCCAAGTTCATTGAGTTTTGCTAGATGCAGTGATGCATTTCCTAATATCGCCCAGAAATTTAATGAGCAACCACTCTTGTGCAATCGATCATCGCAATGATGAGGTCATGATTCTGGTATTGCAGGCCAATTAGTGGAGCATCTATGAATCCAGCAAGGTCCATAGCACCAGCTATTGTGCTACGATACTTCAAATTCCTTTATGTGTACACTCTCGGCCCTATTCTTGGAGCTTTGCTCGGTGCGTTTACCTACAATGCCATTCGGGTTGAGGCAACCAGGCCTCCAACGTGGATGAGCTTTTTGAAGGCGTGCTTCAATAGATGATGATATATTTTTTAGGGCTTCAAAAGGCGCTTTTGAGAACCAATGAGGAAAAGTTGTTGCAAAAGGGGCGCCAACTAGCATATAATTCCTTTTGAACATTTCCATGCACTATTTATACAAAGATTCTTAAAGAACTTTATAATTCAGTCTTGACTGAATATTACTTTCATGTCTAGTATTCTCTTTCTATTTAAACATTAAACTATTTTTCAATGGATAATAATATTTCATTATTTGTATTATAGAATGCAAACACTTATACACAACCAAAAGAACCTATCAAAACTTGAAAGATTATCTTTCATTGCTAAAGATTAGTGTGAGCATGAAACATAGCGTCCTTCGTCACAATTCCATTATCAAAATGAGAATTTTATACGATGTTGATCAAGTAACTTTGTTTAAATGTCGCACAATTCTTCAAAAATAGTTTTGTATTGTAAGAATGCATGCCTATTGTACAATCAAGAATAACTCTTTCATCGCTATCCTTGCTCTCTATATTGGATCATTGAGAACTAGCCAAGATGGACCTCTATCACTTCTCATCTATTCACTCTCAATCTACTCATTGAGAGGTTGCAACCAATGTGGAAGTAATGGTGGTGATGGGGTCATGGTGGAGGAGGGGTCACACTCCACCTAGTTACACATGGACGACGTAGCACAGGTATCTCCCACTCCTCATGCCAGATTTACCACCACCACTTAATATGGTAGATTACCATTACCTTATTATTCCTGGTCACTTATAAATATATAAGCGTAGCATGTGGGTTCAACAGAAAGGATTTTTAAAATCTCTTTTTACACATTTTTTACATACAGAAGGGTACCATTTAAAGGGAGTATTCACAGGTTGAATAGAAAAAGGGTATGTTTTATTGATGAAAAAGTCATAGATAAAGGATTTTCAAAATAGTCCTTCAACCCATGTGATAAGGAGGATTTACTTAAAGTGAACCCCCCGGCATCACCTCCATTAATCCGACCACTCCTATCACTCTTCACTAGCCACACCATCACCATCAAGATTCTTCTATAGATGCTATGCCAATAGGTTTCTCATAGAAGATAAGAATGTGTTTCTAATACAAGATAAGGATGGCTTCAGAGGCTCTTTGACATGGATGCATCAACTCTTGAGTATGTGGTCTAGTGATAACATTTTTGCTTAGTGGCAAAACCAATCTTCACATGAGAAGAAGATGAAAAATTACCAGCTACATAGAGAGTCCCAAATCACGCCAAAAAAATATAGATTCCATTACAAGTGGATGCTTAAGAGGACAATGACCATAATGAGTCATTATCGATCATAAGTGCAAGATATAATAAAGGAAGGAAAAAAAAGGATTCATAAATTGATCAAGATGGATTGTTGTATGCCAAAGAGGGTGGTTCTCATATGCATGCTTACAATGACTTTGATTGGGTTGGAGATCATAATTGATATTCCACTTGTTAAAATTATGTTTTTCTATGGAGTTCATGCATCTCTTGGTTGATTAAGAAGAAAATACAATGGCTATTTCGTATTGTGAACTCATGTGTTGAGATGTTTGTCTCTAATGGTAATATTTTATATGACCCATACAATGTGGATGCTAGCCATGGTGTGAGTAAGGTTCATGAGTTCCTCACAAGGCATAAGACTATAGGTGTGAGGTGCACCAATAGGTGCAGCTTCAACTTCGGTCCATGAGGGATTGAAGAGGGGGGTTGGAGAGAAGTGATGCATACAGAGGTAGTACCCAAGGGAGAAAAATTCAAATGTTATGTGAGTGATCCACTTGCGAGGTTAGTGGTCAAAGTAACATTGCCATTGAGATGGGGGGTTCACATTTGAACCTTGTGTCATGGTTCTCTTTCTCATTTGATCTGCTTGCCATAAGAACAACCCAAGCCAATGGAACAGCACTTTTCATTTGATCTGCTTGCCATAAGAACAACCCAAGTCAATGGAAACACCACTTTTCATTTGATTTCTTTTATCATGGGTCTTTTTCTTATTCGAATCCTGATGTTATGTTAGCCATTTTCATGGTTAACATGGTTTGCCCCCTTTGTCCTACTATAAAGCCTACCGTAAGATGCTTTGTTATCTTACTCGTATGTAGTGGAAGCCTATCTCTCGTAAGAAGGTGTGAAACGGCCTTACCTTGAGCTTAATGCCAAATAGGTAGGTTATAGACTTCATGTACATATTTGCTTAAGACTAAAACTAGTAGCCATGAAGCTTTTTCAAGTTTTGATCAACCTAGTATGAAAGATAGTCATGTATATATTTATAACTATTTTTTTGAATCAAGAAAAAAACATTCATTACCTTGCAAAATAGAATACATGTAATCTCTCCTTGTTGTCTCCCACTTCTTAACTCTCTTGCTTGCTATCATTGTGTTAGATTATTGCATGGATTCTTTCATGCTTGATGGTTTGTTTACTTGAATAGGTTGGAGTGTAGATGTCTCTTTCTTATGAGCTTCTTGTCTAGAATCCTCTTATGAGAAACAACCACCACCATGAAGGCAATTCCCTTCTTGAATCCATATAGGAAAAGAGAGATCTCCCTTCACTCCCATGGATAAGGAAGCATTCCAATGTGACATAGAGTGAGGATGCAGTAGACAAGCTAGCACACCCTCTTTGAGAAATTTCTTTTGCAGCGCTACGGCAAGACCAAATGTTACTTATTTTAACACAGCCTAGGGTAAGCTCGGGTCTTGAATATATTTGCAACTGACTAGCCCTCGGGGGGGGGGGGGGGGGGGGGTCACTCACAAAAAAAATGTGAATATCACGTGCGTTCAATAGAAGCATAATTTTAATTTATGAAACTTACAGAAATATATTTACATAAGGGTATGATTTAAAAAAATTTCAAAAAAAATTACAGATTCATAAAGAAAAGGGGATATTATATAGATTAAAAAATTCACAAATAAGGGATTTAAAATATAGGCCTTGAACGCACGCGATAGGGATATTTTACATATAGTGACCCCCCGAGGAGTAGCCTAGGGATTAGCTCTACTTTTATGTCCATTATAAGTTGATAGGACCACTCGTTATTTTTGAAGGTCCTTATACCATGGGAAATGTGCACAGGATGACCATAATGTCATGGGGATTGGCCCAATTGCACTTGGGAGCATAAACAACCCAATTGAAGATAATTTACCATGGCCTAATGCACAAAATGCAAACAAGGATGTGTCACTCACCTCGTTGAATGTTGGTTGGGATTCCCGTGGGCTGCCATCGCTCTACAGGTGCACGCGAGAGCTCCATTTCACCACCGCCGTTGCTCTCCAATGGAGGATCGACCCTCCTCTCACTCAATCTCTCTCTCACAAATACACTCATGCATACACAATGAGCATATAACAACTCTATTTGGAATAGGTAAGAGATAGGCAAGAAGCAACATAATGGAGAAGAAGAGTACTCTATTAGTCGCATAAGAGAATGAATGGTGAGAATTAAAAATTGACCCTTATCTTGGCCCCAAACATTCACACCTTGGCTAGCCGTATTTAAAATATAGGTCCCTAGCTATCCAAGGTTGCCTAGGGCTATGGAAACACTTAATCTAAGCATGAAATCTCAATAAATAATCCTTTGGCATGCCTTTTATAGACAAGTGGTGATCATACACGTAAAATATACAATATTAGCATTCCTAATGTCAACGATCAAATGAAGCAATGGATGGCGCCGATACTAGAGAGGTGTCCAATGAGGGTTAACATGCCCCCCTTCCTGATACAGATTTTGTCCTCGAAATATGTTAGTGAAGATGAGTCAATGTCTTTGATAGGAAGGTGGACAGTTGAAGGCCAAGTTTTGTGATACCTACATGAAAAACAAATGAACTAGTAAAGAGTTCCTTGTAACAATAAGATAAAACATGGTTATGTATACATTTTTTATTCTCATTTTTTTGTTATGACTAGGTAAACTTTAAGATATTGTATGAAGAGGAAATGTAAGGCCAATTTAACTTAGAAGTTATTCTATCCATACGTATACTACTCTTAGTCATATGCCTATGGTTATGGTTAACTTAAAAGAGGAAATGTAAGGCCAATTTAACTTAGAAGTTAGTAATAAGTCTATCCATACCTATACTAGTCTTAGTCATATGCCTATGGTTATGGTTAAGTCTCAAGATACACAAACTTTAGTAGACTTAGTGCTAAGTGTGAATTTGTTTTTTTGTGTAGTAATTAATATGATATAAGGGATAAGGCACCAACTTGCGGGATACCAAGGAAATGGTCAAGAGACCTCTACAAAGAGTATCTAAAAACCACCAGTAATATTTTAATATATCATTATCTTAGCCTCCCTTTTATTAGTTTATTTATGACACAAGATACTAGCCCATAAGAAACAAGGCATCGGTCTCAAGTTACCACCACAAGTAACCAACCAGGATCCTATATGGCGATAGTTATTTTAGTAGTATTTTTTGTGTTTTATTCTCTCTTTTTTATTCATTTTTTATTTTCTCACCTAAAACTGAGTTAAAGGTCACTAAAAGCTGAGTGAGAGTATTTCGCATATTGCAGTAGCATATTTTAGGACTAGTCATGGTGGAAAGGTAGGGACATTAATTTGATTAAGATATAGTTCAATTTGAGGCTGTCACATTGTAATGGGCTCCTTAAATAGACAAAAGTCATTGGGCCTCCTCAGTTTGTTGGGCTATAGCTGTGGAATTTTGGGCCTCTTTAAATGAATGCTCTACAACTGGGGCATTTGTAGGCTCTTCAACCTATGTATCTATAGCTTTGGATGTTTAATCCCCTCCTCCACCTATCGATCATCTTTAGTGGCTCCAAAATTCACTTGCCTTCTAGCACTTGGAGCTTCCTTGGCCTCTGATATATTCTTCTTTTTGCTCTTAGAGGAAGTCTTTTTTGAATCAGAGAACTTCAGGGGTACACCTTTGTCCTTTGGAGTGTGCTTGTTGGTGGAGGGCTTCTTTGGTAATTTATGGCTCTGGGAATGAGCATGCTTTAGGGGAGAATACATGGGAATCTCCTTGTTGCTACCTTTCTTCTGTAGCTTCTTTGCTTTATGTGTCTTCTCTATTTCTTGTGGAAAGGGGAATCTGGGTCATAGGGGGGTATTGCTTTCTCAAGAATGCAAGAAATGCATTTCTCCATGACCCACTAAACCCATGACTCAGGATAGGCATGCATCTAGAAAGTGTGAGAAAATAATAATTAGAAAGTAAAATTAAATCCAAAATGAGCACAAAGGTACTACAAACTTACAGTCATTGTAGTCATTATGTATTTCATTTTAATAAATCTCCAAGCATTAGCAATAACTCTCCATCTACAATATGTGGAGTTTGGTTGAATAGGTACCTATAAAACAAACATTTCTTGAAAAACAGAATCATAATGAAATAAAAGAAAGGGGAATACTTGGAAATAATCTCACCTGTTGACTTAAATACTTGAAAGGATTCTCACTTTGGAGATCTTCGTATTTCTTTTCCAAATATGCAATGATATCTTTACATGAGTTCAAATTTGCAAAAAAAAGATATTATTTAACAAAACATGGAAAACTTTTAATAAAGCAATGAAAAAATTAATAATATGACTTACAATTTACTTTGCCCAATGACTTCCCCTTGGAGAATTCATGAATATGGCCTATCTTCCAACAAGGTCAATCCAAATAAGACTCCAATGAATGTTGTAAACCAAAATGCATGATAAGAAAAAAATAATCTAAAGCCTTCATTAAAATCTTGGTAAAGGAAACTGAGCAAACCTTTCATTATAAGGAAATATAATTATATTGCGCGATAGCACATTCAGCCTGCTAAAGAAATACATTTAAACTTTGTAACCCATGATCCAAGCATAATTTGAGACCCATGACATCAGTGGTATATTCTGCTTTATTGTTGGAGTTTATCCCCTCCATAACTTCTCCTTTCTTGAGAAAGACATCCGCTCCAGGATCATGAATTACCACACCACTTGCAGCTTAACTTGTTTTCCTCCTAAAAGCTCCATCAAAATGAAAAGTGTAAGCATCCTCTAAATCTGCTTGTGGAAGGATTAAGGGGGGCTCTTTTGGCTTTGGAGTGAGATTTTTCTCATGACACCTATGTGTGAGGACATCAGCTAAGCATGCCCTAGTTCCATCTTCAGTAATAAAAGTGTAATCATACTCTTGAATCTAAACCACCCACTTTGCTATCCTCGCAGAAGTGTCCATGTGTTGCACTACATTAGGGAAAGTTGGGCAAGAGATAAGGGCGGAACTTCTTCAAAGAAAACATTAAGGCTAAGACCATTTGTTATATTTTTTTGTACCCTTTCTCACCAAGAGTCATTACCTGGCTAACAAAATACATTGGCCTCATAAACGAGGTCTAGGGATCTTTTTGCATAAGCACAACTCCTAGTGTATCTACCCCAATACTAGGATTAACATAAAATGTGTCATCCCATCTAGGTGGTGAGATGGTGGGCAAAGAACTAAGAACATTTTTTACCTCTTGGAAATTCATTTCATCCTCTTCTTCCCATGTAAAAACACTTTGATGTGTCAACTACTAACTGAGAGGAGATGTATGAACCTACGCATGTACGTGACCTCCTATATGAAGGACACTAGCTCTCTTGTGGTTGACGGTGAATGGAGGGCTACAAGAGCTTGAAGTTTTTTCTGAGTTTACCTTGATGCCTACCTTTGAAATGACATGGCCCAAGAGGACCACTTTTTCTTCCGCAATGTGATACTTGTCGGAGGCTGAGTCTAGTGAGACCTTCCTCAACTTTAGACAGATGTAGAGTTCTTGAGCTATAGGTGCCAAAATCATTAGTCAAAACTTGAACAGAAGAACCAAAATAGGACTGAAAACTCAATTCATAAATCGTTGGAAGGTGGCTAGAGCATTGGTGAGACCAAAGGCCATTAATATATATGCAAAGCATTGCCAAGGCATGATGAAGGTGGTATTTCACTCATCTTCCTCTATGATTCCTGTTTGAAAATAGCAAGAATAACCATCACAAATAGTACAATTCATGACCTGCCCACCACCTCATTTAGAATCTCGTCCTGAAATGGAAGTGGAAAGTGATTCCGCTTAGTAGCTGAATGCAAAGGTTTGTATTCAACACAAATCCACCACTTCCCATTTTCCTTTGTAGTGACTACCACTAGTGAGAACCATCCTGCATTTTCCATTGGATAGATAAACCCTACACGAAGCAATCTCTTCACTTCTCATAATAGTGCTTCTCTCTGTACTACTAATCTCCTCAGTTTTTGTGCTACTAGATTTTCTCCCTCCTTTAAATAAATGTGGTGCTCAATTACTGATACCCTTCTGATGTGTGTGTACTCAAGGATGAAAAAATCCCTTCTCATGTGTGTGTACTCAAGGATGAAAAAATCCCTCTCTTCTGTGGAAAGATTCTTATCTAACATCCCTTCTAGCTTCCCTTTAGCAACCTTGGGCATGGTAGTGCTCTCCAAGGAATAAACCCATTACTTCTAATGAACTCTCTTCACTTTCACTACTCATCTTGCTCCTTAATGAGGCACTCTCACTACTAGTAAACTCATCTACTATGGTCTCATACTCAAGATTCATCTTTCTACCAACTTTCATGTCATATGTGATGGTCTTCCTTCCTCTCCCTTCCCCATGGTACGGTTTTATCATTAGCATCCCGGTTTCCCAGCAGCGTTGGTCTACCTTCATTGCTATTAGCCTAAGTCTCCCCAAAATTATTGGATAGTCCTTCCCCTTGGATGGCATAACATACATGTCCACAACTGCTTCAACCCCACAAACAGTCACTCTCACCCCTTTGACTACTCCCAGTGCCCACACACTTTATTGAGGTATTGTTTGCTAACCTCACCTTTAAGAAAGATGGTCCACTCAACTCTAACCCCAATTTGTGCATCATCTTCTCACCCATAATGCACATTTGTGCGCCCCCATCTACATACACTTTTAAAACTTTTTACCCTTTGATTTGTGATTCTACCAATGGTACTAAATCCTGGTGTGGGTCTTCTCTAATCAAGTTTAGTGCTCTAGGTAACCTTTTTTGAGTGCTAACAATTTTAGGCCATTGTCTCCTTACCTTAGGCACCAAATGCAAGAATTGTGTCCATGTAAGTTTTGGCCCTTGAGTCCCCACATCAGATAATAGATCGTAAGTTCGACTACCCTTACCCAAAAGAAAGTCCTCGATGGTGAGTTTGCGACAATAAGGCTTCCTTGGCTTACTGGTGCTTGCTTCTCCATCTTGCTTTCTCTTCTTCCTTTCGCTTCTTCTTCTGTCTTGTCTGAGCCCATATCTTCTTCCTTTCGCTTCTTCTTTGTCTTGTTTGAGCCCATATCTTCAGTTTCTTGAATTTTGGTTCTCTTCACTAGCATGGCATCTACCTCTAGCACTATAACACATCAGGACCAGAATAATATTTTTTAGCAGCATTTCTACAACATTTTCACTACTTAGCAGCATTTTTTGTAATGAAAAAATGCTACCATACTATAAGAATATCCCACTTGTTTTGCTTCTTCTTTTGTTGCCCACATATTTTTTATTTTTTAAATGCACTAAACTTGGTACTCTGAGTTTTTTTTGTAGGTTTATGTCTAATCTATCACTTTTACCTCTCCTACCCTATCCTCCTCAAGCTCAAGTAAGATATGTCTTCTCTTTTCCTTCATCTCCTATGCAAACAAGCTTTCCATGAAAGCTTTCTTGTGAGTATTTCCCTTATCTTTCCTCTCTTTTATGTTTGTCTTTTCTTCTTTTTCCCTTCTTATTAAAGCTTAACCCTAACCCTAGATTCTATATAAAAACCCTAATTAAGAGCTCTCCATTAAAGCAGCACAAGGTAAGAGATCTTGATTTTTCTTAATACTTTTTATCCTTAATTTGGTTTGATTTTGTAGGTTTTCAACACATACAAGCCTCACAAGGTAAGAGATCTGTTTCTTGTATGTTTCTTCTCTTATTCTTTTACATGTTTAGGACTTTTAAGTTTAGGGTTTGTTATTAATACTTTTTTTCTTAATTTGGTTTGATTTTGTAGGTTTTCAACACATACAAGTCTCACAAGGTAAGATATCTCTTTCTTGTATGTTTCTTCTCTTATTCTTTTACATGTTTATAAGGTTTGTAAGTTTTAGGGGTTTTAAGATTAGGGTTTATTATTAATACTTTTTTTCTTAATTTGGTTTGATTTTGCAAGTTTGCAACATATACAAGCCTCACAAGGTAAGAGATCTCTTTCTTGTTATATGCTTTTACATGTTTATAGGGTTTGTAAGTTTTAGGGCTTTTAAGATTAGGGTTTGTTATTAATACTTTTTTTTCCTAATTTGGTTTGAATTTGTAGGTTTTTAACACATACAAGCCTCACAAGGTAATATATCTCTTTCTTGTATGTTTCTTATCGTATGCTTTTATATGTTATAGGGTTTGTAAGTGTTAGGGATGTTTGTTTTAAAAGACATGGTGTGAGCTTAGTTATTGAATGAATCAAGAAATACATAAGATCATCACATAATCAATCTCACACCACTAAAGCAACACATGCCACCACTTCGATAATAATATGATGTAACTAATGAGCAATAGAGTATACTCAAGGTCACCACAAATGCATCACATAGACATATACCAATGGAGAATGCAAAGAGGAAAATATTTCCACAAATGACCACTTAGTATATTAATCACTCATATAACACGAAGAAATAACCAATCATATGTTAGAAGAAATAATCATATGTTAGAAGAAATAAACACGAAGTAGAACTCACAAGGTATGCATATGACCAATCATATGTTAGAGGAAATAAACACGAAGTAGAACTCACAAGGTATGCAAGTGACCTCCATCTTCCACATGGAGACTATCACATGCATTGTCACAAAGGTTGATCCAAGTCCTTTATAACGTGAGGAAATTACAAGGCTTTGTTAAATGAGTTCACATGATGACGACAAAATCACTTTCTTCTCACACCAGAAGTGTCTAGAGTCACCAAGATACACACTAAGTACATGAGAAGATGACCATGTTGCTTCACACATGGAAATAATGAGGTCACCATGTCCTTCACAAAGATAAGAACCACCAAGGAGTATGTGTTCCTATCCCTCACACATGGGATGCACATTATGTATCATGTGTGCTCACACTAGATCTCTCAAAATCACAATGATGTGCTTTCATTCATCAAAAATATGGAATATTCTCTTTATAATGTGAGCGCATGTTACAAGGTAATGATTTCACAGAGAGACATGCAATGTCCACTTATGGTTGTGTCAATAAGGCCAAGGAAATAATGTTGTCAAGAGGTTGTGTGAGAATACCTTTTACACCTTAGCATTTATCAAATAATATTCACAAAGATAATTTGGAGCTTTTAAACTTTTCCTCCTATAAACAAGGGAAAAACATGAGCAGGTGGTGGACACTTCAATCTACTTCATCGTGCACCAATCAAGCAGGCTGTGGAGGCTTCAATCTGATTCAATCATGTACCAAATCAAGCAGGCTGTGGAGGCTTCAATCTGATTCAATCATGTACCAAATCAAGCTAAATTTCGGTATGTTGCTACACCAAAGACTATGCAAAAGGATGCTACTAGAATTTGCACCAAATACACTCTTGATTAGGTGCTAATTAAAGCTCTAATTAGCACTAGTTTGTTTGCAGAAGACTCTGCAAAACCTGACTAGAAAGGAGCCTCATGAATTCTCCCTGAGCTAGCAATTTAAGTCGGGTTTTTTTTGCTAAGCTGGCTCACCACAAGTTGGACCACAAAATCCCTCAACAAATGTGTTGAATGTGTTGCAGTGCAAAGCTTATGAAGCCCTCCAAATCACCTTTCTCTTCTTCTCCGAGAGAGATGTTGTGATAGGTGCTTGGTACAAGTGTTCTAGCTACCTTCCTATGCCCAAATTTTGTAAGAAAAGTTGAAAGAGCTAGGTGCCCTACGGTGGTCTACAAAAGCCATCAAAAATTTATTTTTGCAAATGAATCCCACATAAATCCAATTTATGCCTCCAATCAAGATGACTTTTCATTGTTTTTGTACACAGAAAAATAGTGAACATTACCTTCTTTTATTTGACCTTGATGTTGAAACCTTTGTGATGCTCCAAGATGATTTCTTTGAAGGAGATTGTGAATCCTAGATGGTCTTCAACCTTACTCCACTTCTTGAAACAAAGCTCCAAGAAATCTGCCTTTAATTTTCTTGAATTGACCCTCTCTCACATATGAGGATTGTTCACAAAGAACTCTCTCTTGTGCCATCAAATTGAAGATGATGATGAGGTTTTCCTTCACATAGAATTATTTCCCTCCCTCAATCTCTCAATGTGCCACTCACTAAGAAGATGAGTGTGAAAGTTAAAGTAATGATTAGGGTTTTGCACAAAGCAAGATTTGCATAGAATGTTTTGCTCACATAGCTACTTCTTACTGCTCCAACTCACAACAACACTCCCAAATGAGAACATAAAGCCACTAATAGATTTCTTTTCTGCAACACTACCAACCCAATCAGCATGTGTGTACCCATGTAGCTGTATCTCTACACCAACCTCATAGAAAAGTCCATAATCAGCTCTGTGGACTTTATGTCATATAGATGAAGCTACCCACTATGCGCATGTATGTAGTGGGGTCATCCAAAATCTCACTTGTATCTTTGGAAAGCTTTGTGTTATACTGGGCAAAGGTACTAACTCCCATGTTGCATTTGTATCCAACGCTACCATCTCCTCATTCATTCCATCTTTTCATTTCTTATTTCCCAGTTTCTACTCAAAACAAGTGGGCTCTAATTCATGTATTTTCTTAACCATGTAAGCATAATTATGGAATATATATCCTTCATAACCTGTCAATAGGGTAAATAACCCTCATCGATCTGCATACACCTCGATCACTACCAGGTGCCCTCAAAACAGCCCTCGTTCTCCTTACACCAAGAGTAACCATAGATGGAATCCTAATCTCCTCATCAAGTCTCTGCTGAGAGCAGAGTCACCATCCACATATGAGTGACCTACTAATAGATCAAGCACAAAAGGTTGATCTACCTTTTATATCCCTCTATGTGATACATGTGTACCTACATTTGTCCTCAAACCTGCATGACCATGGCATTATAGCCAAAATGAAAAATTTTGGGCCCCATAAGAAAGTGATTAAGATATTAATTTAGTAAAGGTTTTAGAGATCAAATGTCTCCAAATATGATGGTTTCGACTAGATTCATGGCTATCTTTTGTCTTTAAACAATATCTTTGAATATATCTCAAAATTCACTTTTTCGTGCCATAACTCCCTTGTCATTTGAATATTTTGAATCACTCATTGACATCTATTGATTTCTCTCCAAAGTTTATAGATTTTCCTCTAATGTTCTTCCCTCCACACAATTTTCAAGCTTTTATTGCTCATAACCTAGCCCTAATATAATCTTTCATAGCAGCTAATGGCACAATTGTTTCTAAATCTTTTAAGAACCTTCAGGTTTTGTTCACAATCTATTCTAATCTAACGTATTCTAATATTTTACAACTTTCCTTTATATCTTTTGGAAGTTTACCTTGGGATATTTCTAATTTAAATAGTCCCTTCCAACGAAAGTTTTATATGAATATTAAGCTCAATCTTGAATATGCAACCTAGCGCAGGGAAAATTAGATGTCCTTAAAAGATGCAAATGAAGCAAATCGACTTTGGATGGAAGGGAGGAAACACATTGACTTATGGGTTGATAGTAATCTCTACCCAAAAGATCCCTCAACTGGAAGGTGTCCTTTTCATTATGTTCATGATCTTATTCGGTTCGTAAGAGATTGTGTAAATGGTCTTTTAAGATACTGTACAATGTTATGTCAATCTAGGAATGAACAAGGGCATCATATTTTGATCGTAAACACGGCTTTGATAAATTCTCAAACACATCTTATTGAGCTTGAAAGAAAACTCAAATCTCTTGAAGATTTAAATGAGTAATTAAGTGGTAAATTAAAAAATCCAAAAAACACAGCCATTGAGTTGAGAGAAAGGATAAGGCAAATGAAACATATAAATAATTTGTCTAAGACTTCTGGGGCAAGAAAAACAAGGATGAAATTAGCAAGACAATATGTCATTCAAATTTATGGTCTAAACATGTATGATTCTAAAGATAGAGTATAACTTATGAATGAGACAATGAATAAAAGAGAAATCATTAAAGTTCTTAAGCTACAAGAAAATTCATCATTAAGAAAAAATGTTCTTAAAGATTTGCTTAAGGATATCAATTCACTTTTAGATGCTTTACAAATTGTAGATACCTATGACATAGTGGGTGTAAGTAGGAGGGGATATTGAGCTTTATCTTTATTATGATTTAAAAATTTAAGACATCAGAAAGTGAAGGCTTTTGGATTTTCAAGGCCACACAATGTTGTCAAAGCACGAAATCAATTGAATCTAGAAATACCTAACTACTTTGGAGATTATTTTCATATAGAGGGCTCCATGCCATTTGAAAAACAGAAAAGAAAGTCTATTTTTTAAAATACTGCTTTTAATAACATATGGATGGACCTAAGAAGAGTGCAAAGTGCTATGGTGTACCTGTATAGAATTAGTGTTGATGAATGTAATAGGCATTTGAAATTTGTCTTAAAGTAGGATGAAGCTCCAATTCAAAAGAGCCTAAAAATAGAAAGTAAGAATTTCTCTTATGAATAAAGCATTGGAGTATAGCCAAGGTAAGAGATACCCCTTGTCATAGTGTGCAACCATAAATTGTGCTTTGAAGGATTGGATGTGTCGGTACCGATAGAAAACCATGAAACACCAAAATGGCTTTTTTCTCATACTCAAATTACTAGCATTATTGAATCTCAAAATATAGGTGAATGTCTCAATGTTGATGGTGTTGGAAGTTTTACAATTGAATGGCATATGAGTGCAGACTTTAAAGGCATTAAAGTCAATGTTTGGTATAAGTGGTGGTGCTAACTCTAAACATCCTTATCTTTATTGTATAGGAATAAATGAGTGGTGTAACAAGAGTACAATAGATTTATTAAAATTTAAAATTACAAAAATGATTTGGGATCCTATCCTCCCTATTTAACTACAGAATGTTCATATTTGTACTTTGCATGTTGATATAAGAATACTAGATAAACTTCTTTGTCTTCATCTCATCAACCTTGAAAGAAATTTAAGGGCTAGCATTGGTACATGTAGATTGTCTGAGAAGGCATTATGATAAATAATGCAACCCTCCTTGTCCATATGTGAAAAATAGTGGGCAAGGGCTGAGTCTTTTTTGCTGGCATCCTTCGCTACAACTTCCCTTGAACCCATTCCTTTACCTAAGGAGTTTTCTTCATCTGCACAATAAACAAATAGAGTCAATTTAACAAATAAAGGAAAACAATCTCCAATTTCAATCTACACAAGGATAACAATGCCCAAATAATCCAACAAAGAGTTTACTCACTTTTTGATTTTCATCTTCTTCAAGCACTTTATCTCTCCATAAATTAATGGAGCCACACTTTTCTTCTATTAGCTTAGATACATGTTGCTTCTCTCTCTCCCAAAACCATCAACTCCAAGGGTCTCTAGGGCTAGGTGCACATTTTTTACTTCTTTGAACCTAGGGGGCCTAGGCTTTGGTTTGCTAATGGGACCTAATTACTACTCTTGTCATCCTACCTTTTGGGCCCAAACTTAGAGGTCCCCCACCTAGAATCGCGTAGATTAAAAACCCTAAAAAATAATTAAAATTTTCATTTTTTTCCCAAAAGTTTGTTTTCCCTCTCAAACTTCCCCCCAACATACTCTAGGTTTGGAAAGCTCATTTTGAACCTCTTTCTTCCTCTTCTAAGCTCTTCATTGCTGCAAAAACTCCATACCTCTCAAGGTCTCCCTCCTTCTCAAGATCTCTCAGTCTCAAGCTCCCTCTCCCTCTTTCTTCCTTTTCTAAGCTCTCCATTGCTGCAGAAACTCCATCCCTCTTAAGCTCTCCCTCCTTCTCAAGCTCCCTCCCTCTGAATCTCTCTCTCTCTCTCTCTCAAGCTCCCTCCCTCTCCATTGCTTCAGAAACTCTATCCCTCTTTAGTCTACTCTAGGTTGAGGAAGCCTATTCTCAAACTCTAACCCTCTTTTAAGCTTTCCCATTGCTGCACTGAAAACCCTGAACTTTCTTTCCTCTCCACTCCTCTGTTGTAAAACAAGCTTTTCTTTTCCCTTCTTCTCTTTTCTTACCACCATGGCCTCTTATAGTAATGTGAGAAGAGCTAGGGAGAAGGTGGAAGAGCTTGTGCAACATAACACAAGAGATGAGAATGGAGTTTGGGCTCCAACAAGGTTCAGGGTTGGGGCTTGTGGCTTGGGTCTACATGCAGCCAAGCTCTAAGGGACCAAATCAAGTGCATCAACTAGGGAATATGCTACATCATTGGAAGGGGTGGCTACAAGGCTTCAAGCATACTAAGAAGGAAGCACTTGTTGCCATAGTGCAACATGTATATACCCTTGGAGACCTATACATTCAAGGCCAACGACCAAGGTTTCCTTTAAATTGTTAGTGTAATATAAACAAAGCTTTAATATGCTAATATTAGATTTTTTGTTTCAAATTTTTTTATGATTCTCCATTTTCTTATGTCTCTATCTGTAGATATTTTCCCCTCTAACTATGTTGAGGAACAACCAGTCCAAAGCCTCACTGGAGTTTTCTATGCTATGCATGCATCCATTGGAGAGGCAATGTTTGTATCTCAAAGCCCAAGCGATCTTGTACAGAACAATATCTTTTTCTTTTCTCACTCATATTTTGTAGATAAAAAACCAGGTTTATTTGGCAAGCTCGAAGAGATCCCCAACCCCCCTCTTAACAATCCTCAATGGCCCAAAACTGATGCTTGGACCATCTTATGCTTAAAGTTTAAGATGGTAAGTGATATCAAGACATCACTAAAGTTTTCAAAGGCATCTAAGTCAGTAGGGCTAAATTGGTTTTGTCCTTTACATGTTTTTGTGCACATGTTCAATTCCATGCCAATGCACCAAGTAAAAACAATGTATATTTGTAAGGAGGTATGGTCTGACCTCATTTAAGGATTACTAGAAGAGGGTTGGGAGGTTAATGAGGGGTCACATCAAGGTGATGTGTATAAGTGCAATGTAGTAGATTCTACAATGTCTTTCAGGTTCTTGAAGGCACGCTCTATTTTGTACATGCGTCTGCACTACCAAAGATGGATGCAAAAGCACAGGACATAGATCCACTTCAAGCCTCAGAAGAAGAAATTGTGCCTATTGAGGTAGCTATGATGATGCAAAATGGATGGATTGAGCAAGTGGCAGTAAGCAAGCATTGGAGCCTAGCAGACCTGCGTCAACACTTTAGCATCATGGGCTTTGACAATGTGGACGAGTCAAGTTTCAAGTTGATGAGAAGAAAGGTATATTTGATTCCACTACATGTCTAGAATTAACCCTTACACTTTCTAGTTATTGTACCACTTTCTATATTTTTACAGATTGGGAAGCATAAGGAGGGGATAACCATGGTCTCAGAATCATGGCAAATGGGGGACCTTGAATTTTCAGCAGCAAGGTCCATAGCCCTACCAACACATAGTAGGCATGTGGAAGAGCTTGAAGATGAACTGGGTATATGGAAAAATAGCCTCTTTTTTATGCACGTGAGGGGCAAGAGTTTCAGGATCGAGGTGACGAGCTTTCAAGTCAACAAGGAGATGGAGATCAACATGAAGTAAATGTCACAAGAGAGGCAAAATATGAAGACATTATAACAATTTTAGATTAGATGACATGCTTGTAATTTTGTAGCAGGCTCTTTTTTAACCAATCTTTATTTAATTAAAATCTTAATATTTTTGAAAACTGTGATTTTTTTGTCTAGCGGTCTAGTGTGAAAGGCCAAACTTTAAATTTTATCTATAAATAGCCAAAGGTTCCTTCTTTCTCATTTTCACGCGATAGAAACCAAGCATGAGCTCACACTATCTCTTTGCATTCACATGGCTACCCACTTTGACAACTTCTTTGAGTTCCTCTCCACCAACGGGCAAGAGCAAACTCTTTGTCATGTTTGCTTGTGAAGTCGACATTGAAAAGTCGCTCGCCCTTGCATCCCAACATTAGTAAAAGTGTAAGTTATATTTCCAACCACTACTTAAAAGTAGTATAGGCACTACTTTAAGCACTTTAGAGTAGTCTATATGCATCACAAGAAGTTTGTGGACTGCATTAGAAGCACAACAAAGTAGTGTCCAGCACTTACTAGAAAAGTAGATAGTGCTTTTTCAAGCAAAATGCACTTTATAAAAGTGTAAGTTATGTTTCTAACCATTGCTTCAAATCAGTCTGGGAACTACTTCAAAAGCAACATATGCACTATAAGAAGTCTGTGGACTACTTTAAGAAGCACAACAAATTAGTGTCCATCACTCAGTAGAAGTGTAGAGAGTGCTTTCCAGCAAAATGCACTTTGTAAAAGTGTTGGGGCTCTCGAATGACAAGAATACACAACTATATACACTCAAATCATAGGCACTTAAGCTAATCAACATTTATAAGAATGATAAGAGTAGATAGAGAAGAGAATATGGTAAGCCTTGCATTGCATTGCTTCAAACATGGAAAGCTAGTTACAAGGGAGAAGGAGATGGAGGAAGAGTAGCTCTCTTCACAAGCTCTAGCTCTTTTATAAAAGCCTAAGCTCAAATGTGAGAGTGTAACCCTAACTCTTAGTTTACTTCACTTATATAGGCTTTTTCTCAAATAACCCACACTTGGGCACCTCGACAGTTAAACTAAGAAAAGAGTCTTTACATAACTTGGAACTCTTGTTGAGCCCATAGAGAATAAAGCTAATCTTCCTAAAGATGTTACATTGCACTTTAGCCAAAGCTTTGACAAAAATAAGCTACGAAAATGATCCAAAAAAATAACAGATCCATATTTCCCATGCCCGTGGGATTGACTTTGCACTCGGAGAATTCTCATACTTTCTGCTCAAATGTCTATTTAATGACGTAAGATACTCAAAACAATACTTGGCTCCCCACTCCATCTCCTTTCCCCATTGCCCCAATCATGGATGGGTGCCTGTTTCAACAATATGCCCGCCTCTACATCTAGCGCCTTGAACGCTTTATCGACATCTGCATTCCCAGAGGAGCTTATTGTACCTTCAATAAGCACGAGGTGAAGGGTTGGGGAAGGGCAATTTAGGAACTAGGTTCATCTCGTGGCTTGCCACTTTTGCGTTCCTCATCCTCAGTGATGAGGATTCGGATGAGAAGGTAGAGATGCCTGCATTGCAATTGGCAGGGTACTTGAGGGATGACAAGGAAGTGAAGGCACTAGGTACGAGTGTTAGTGTGGAAGAGAATCTTGCATCAGAGTACATTCTAGAGGGTGCACAATCTGCAGTTGAAACAGCCCACTGTAGTAGAAGATGCCGAGCCATCTTCCCCACACGAGGAGAGCAACAAGGTGCTGCCAGAGCTTGAGATCAATCTCTTGAGCACCATTGTGGTGGAAGGTGAAGAATACTTATTTCTTCATGACCTTCAAAAGGCAACTGGCTTGAGAATGGATGAATGCTTGGGCATTATATGCACGCGATGTGAGGTGGACCACCTTGATACGTCTGTTGAGATTCAAGCTCGATGTCAGTGTGTGAGCCAGCTATGCTATGTGCTGGCATGTTAGGTAGCAACATGTGTGAGACAAAAATGACAGTGTCTAGCTGGTCATAGTGTGTGGACATTAGCTAGGGTTAGATGTGTGTGGACACAACTCATAGTGTGTTGTGTGTATGATGGATTATGGCTTTATGCATTGTGTGAGAAGGGAGATGGCTTCCCTCTATGGTTAGGGTTTGCAATATACATTAGGGTTTGCTCATGTGTGTGTGTCTCCTCTCCCTCTACCTATTTTTCAACATGGTATCAGAGCCTGGTGCTGTCTATTAGGGTTTATGAGTGAGTGAGAGAAGAGGGAGAAGAAGCTATGAAGAAAAGCAGTGAAGCTTGCCATTGATGCTGTGAAGCTTGGAGCAAATCGATTTCTATCAGATCTGAGAGCTTGGCCTACTGGGTAAGGTCTTCTAAACATCCTTGAGCAGATTGCAGGTGATTCAGGCAAAAACAAAGCAAATTAGGACAACCCAAAGCAAAGGAAATTTTTGGTTTTTGGAAGCTTTCCATTGAAGCTTGGAAGCGGTGATGTATGGTGAAATTAGATATAAATATGGCAAAGACACATGTATCTAACAAGGAGGAATGTATTGGCAACTCATATGCAAGCCCTAAACTAATTTTGGAGCAATTTTGATGCATTTGATTGAGTGAAATTTACTGGTTTTTGAGCTCTCACAAAACAGAGAAAAGGAACTCAAATTTTGATGCATTTGGAGCATGTTTTTGGCAAAAATCAAAGCATTGATTGGTTACAGACTTGCCTAGGTGTGTTGGGGACTTAATCCCATCATCAATCAGCATCATAAACACTCCCAAATCCTCCTACAGCAGGCGGCGCAAATTGGACAGAGAAACATAGCATATTTCACACTATTTTGCAAAGTGGAGGATCAAAATCAACTCTTGTGCTTGACATATTTCAAAATTAGTTTAGCAAATTTGTGGTACACACTAGTGAGAAGGATGCTACATGATTGGATTGATCAATTATCATCAATTGAGCTGGAAATGAGCTGATTAAACAGGCTGTCTACTAGTTGCAGAGAAACAGAGTGAGTTTAGTCGATCAATTACTCACTAGTCTACAATTGGACTAATTCCTTTTACATGGAGTTAGTGGACATCATTGCTAAGCTAATGAATGCCTGGTTGCTCAATTTGGACAAGGATTGAGAAATTAGAGCAAAATTACTATTGGTTTTTCTGGTTTTTTTCCAAAACAGAGAAAGGGGTTTGATAAAATTGATATGTACACACATCGGATGGTGTTGATATTCAACATTGAGGTTGTTTAGGTGTTAATGCAAGTTACCCATACTTGATTGCACCACTACATTGATTGCACCACTACATTGCAATTTGGAGCCTTGGAAAGCGCATCAAATCAGGGTATCTTGGACTGTGAGCCAGTTCATTTTGGATGCATACAGGTTGATTTTTTACATCAAAATTGAAGTTTGTTGACTACTTTGGAATATCTGGAACACTCATTGGAGTGTGGTTGAGCTGAGGAAGGATCGTTTATAGATTTGGAAGTGTACGCAAGGTGTTTTTGCATTGAGCAATATGTCGGATAATCCAGTACAGATTGTTGGTGAAAAGCTGGATAGGAAGAACTTCCAGGCATGGAAGTACAGGATCAAAAGTTTTCTGAAGGGAAAAGGTTTTTGGAATCTCATTACAGGTGCTGAGCCACCAGAGCCGGAACTACCCCGACAACTTACACAGCAGTAGGTTATAGCTCACAAAACAATGGTCAGAAAGAGCATTCAAAGTGTTGCATTATCTGTCTATATGTATTTCGGATGCTATGCTCATACACATACATGATGCTGAGAATCCCAAGGATGCATGGGATACATTGGTGAAGTTGTTTGATACAAACATGAGTGCTCGCAAGTCTCAATTGTGACAACAGATACATAATGTGAAGCGGAATAGAAGGAGCCTCCATGATTATGTATAAGAGATAAAGAAGTTTGCAGATGCATTGGCAACAATTAATGCCCCCATGCCTGATGATGATTTGGTGGACATTACCTTGCGTGGTCTTGGCAAGGAATATAAATCTTTTAATACATCTATCTGGGTTCGAAGTACAGGCTTACCAGACTTTGATGAGTTGGTTTCACTCTTGCTTGTTGAGGAAATCAAACTCAGTGATTCATTTCAGGATGCATCTACTAGCCATGATGATAATGACAGAAATCAGGCTTTCTATTCTCAAAGAGGCTTTAGAGGCAGGGGGAGATTCGCATCACGTGGCCGTGGTAATGGTCGTGGATGGCAGGACAGGTCACCACAACAGAATTTTCAGCTTCATATGGTGCTAGAGGTGGTCGTGGATATACACCTCAAAGAGGTAGAGGTAATCCTCGTGGTAGAGGACATTGGCAAGGCCAACAAACATCTATGCAAGATGTGGAATGCCATTATTGTGGAAAATTTGGTCATATGGCACGTGATTGTTTTCGCAAACAGAATGATTTGAGAGGGGGTAGAGCACAACATCGTGGAAATTATGCACAACATGGTGGTGGAAATTATGCATCAAGTAGTAATGATGGTGTTAGGCATTTTTTTGAAAGGTGTTTTGGGCTTGTGTACATATGGGATGCATGGCATGTGTGAAGGTTTTGCCTTTGAATGCGTTGGCAGATGTACAGGGTGAATGGTTTTGCTGTGGGCTTGTTACAGGCCTGTCCGGAAGTGGTCTACTGGAGGTCCATTGGATGTGGTATCAGCTGCTCGGTCGCCTGAATATGTGTGCACGTCCAGGAAATAAATGGGCACTCGAAGCTGTATTTGAAGGTATGGAAGCATGGGCAATTAATAGTGGAAAGGGCCAATGTTGCCTTTAAATTGGTGTGAAATGGAAGGCGTGGGGTGGCCATCTTTTAGGCAAAATAAAAATAATAATAATATGAACATGGCAAAAAAAAAGCATAGCCACATGGAAACCTTCGTTTGCTGCCAGCACATCATCTAGAAGTTGGCGGAGAACGTGAAGAGTGTGGCCGCCTCTCTGGCAAGAAGGCTCTGAAGTAAGTGAAGGTTATCGTTTAGAGCAGGATACCTGGCGGCGGGTGATGCAGAGCTAACATCAAAGGAAGTTGGCCGCCTTGTACGTGAAGAGGACTGGCGGGTGCTTGTGCAGACAGCCGCCTAGTGGATGAAGGGGTCGCCTCGACAGAGATTGTGCAAAGACTAGGGAGCTGTGGAGTTGTCTCGTATGTGAAGCACTGGAGTGGCTGTGCAGAGCGAGGGCTGTAGCAAAGTGAGCCGCCTTGTGCCAGAGGGCCCTGGGGTAAGTGAAAGCTCGTGGCATCTGCAGGCGTAGAGTGTGGAGCAACTGCCTTGTTCGCGAAGGACGCCTGGAAGGTAATAGCCAGAGACAGCGAAAAGGAAGTGGCCGCCTTGTGTTGTTTATAGGGGCTCTGTGGTGCAGCTGCAGATGCAAAGAAGAGTGGAGAGGCCTTGTGGAAGGAGATCGCCTTGCTGAAGCTGGCAGAGCCAACGCAGAGTGAAGGTGGCCGCCTTGTGTGAGAGGAAGCGGTTCTGGTGACTCCGCAGACACAGGCGAAGAGGTAGTAGCTGCCTTGTGATGTTTAGCAGGTTGAGGTGGTGAGTGACGGGCTGGAGGGGCGACGTCGCTGGACGTGAGAGAAGGAAAGCTTGCTTGGAAGGTGGTGGGTGCATGCTGCTAACGAGACCTTACAGGGAAGTTGGCAACAAATTGACAGTTGGCTGCAAGCGACAAAGGAGAAAGGACTGCTGTCGACTAGAAGGTGAGCAACTCGGCCAGAGTAGTGGTTTTTTGTCCAGTGGTTGGCGCACTGATGGTGTAGGTGGCACAGCCGGATGTGCAAGAGAGTATGTGCAAGAGAGGTGTTTTTGCTGCTGGGGAGGCCGCCTTTGTGATTGGATGCTGCTGAAGAGAAGGCCACAGAGCAGTGCAGAACAGTAGGTGATTACTGGAGGCCACCTTTAAAAGCAAAGAGTCGAGGGCTGGGCATCAGTGAATCGGGTGTGTGCATTGATGTGTACTTAGGAAAGTCTGTTGAAGAGTGCAGTGATGAAGAGAGTGGATTGGTGAATCAAAAGAGTGGGTATGTGTGTGAGTTCAATTTTGGATGGCAACCTGTGTGGGCTCTTGTCTATGTGTTTAATGAAAGGAGTGATTTTGTGGGTGGTTTGGGAAGGGTGAAGTGTGAAGAAAGAGTGTGTTGTGTTGGGGATTGTGGTGCCCATTGTCTATGGTTTCAGCTGCAGGAGAGGATACGTTGAGCCGCCGAGCTCCGGCCTTGATGACCTGGCCATTCCCATAGGTTGAGAGTGAGTTGAGTGTAGTGAGACGTGTGTGATATCGTCTCTGGTGCCCCCATATTGTTGTTGTATTCCAAAGTTGTGAGGTGGAAGGCTATAGAGGCCTTGTGTTTTCTTCCTTGTTTTCATCTCACATTCTTTTTGGTGCCCCCACTGAGGATAGCTCTGGACCTTCAGTTTGTTTTCCTGAGGTTCCTTCAGTTTACAGGTTGCAACCATGGCGTTTGCTTATCCTGAATTTCACGGTGATAAGAATGAGGATGTAGAGGATTTCTTGGAGCAAATGGAGGTGGCATGTATTACCAACCATGTGGATAATCCGGATCAAATTTTAAGGCTCTTCCAGATCTTTTTGAAGGGCACAACAGGTATATGGCTTTGAGGGTTTGAAGCAAAAAGAATGATTGGTAGCCCATCTGGAATGACGATGGTGGAAAACCTGAGAGAAGCCCTTACAAAGGAGTTTCAGAGAAGAGAAGATCCCAATGACGTTTGGCAGGAGCTCCAGCAGCTGAAGCAAGGTGAAAGCCAGAGTGTGGCAAGTTATGTTACAATTTTCAGTGAGCTATGGACACGATGGTGTTTAGCTCTTGAAACAAAAGTTCCCCCCATGTTTGTGAAGAAGAAGCGATTCATAGCAGGTTTGAAGCAAAGTTTGTTGGTAAAAGTGGACTTGAAGCAACCTTCTACTTATGAAGAGGCGGTGAGGATTGCGAAAGAGAAAGAATGGAAGCTGAAGAAAATGGCGGATTATGGGATGATCAAGGAAGACGAAAAGGTCAAGAATGGTTGTCTTGATGTGAATATGGTCCAAGCTGATTTTGTGCAACAAACACCTACTATGTACCAACAAATTGGCAGGGGAATGTACCAGGTAATTCCTAAGGCAGTCGCCAAGGATTTTGGGCAGTTTAATGAGAGCACTGTGAAGTCTATAGCGGTGGATGTTATGCCAGCTTATGGTTATGAGAATTACCAGATTTCTGATAATGTTTCCACTAGTCAGGGTGTGTTAAGTGATGTTATTTATGCTTCTAAAGTTCAAGCAGAGAAAATTCTTGCAGAGAATAAGGTTTTGCCAATCATAGGCAGGGATTTAGATGTTGGCAGATGCTTCTCTTGGCTTAAAGAGCCAGTTTAGAAACCTAAGGTGGACAGGGGAGAGACAGAAGATAGTCTACAAGAAGAGGATGGAGTGGAAGAGCAAGTAGACGAAGAGATTGAAGGGGATGGACTGCAAATGGAGGATCTAGCACGATTTGACACGAGGGGTGAGACAAGGGAAAATCTTGAGCCTGAAGAAGAACCAAAGGTGGTTGGCAATGAGGAAGTAGAGGACAAGATGATGCTTGAAGCACCTTCGGAAATGAGTCTCTGTTCCGAAGAGGACAGTGGAAGTGGAAAGCTGGTCACGGATGATCCTGTGAATGAGAGCAATGCTTATCTGCTGGATTCTAGGAATTTTCTTATTGAACCGGTTGAAGAAGAACTAATGTTTGAGCAGCCAGGCATGTGGGAGCCAGAGTCAGGTGAATTTGGGGTTATGAGGTCTGGGAATGCTATGCTGGAAAAAGACGGAGATTTTTCCACAACAGTGAATGCTTATGAGCCAAGTAATCAAAGGCCCAAGGATTTTGGTTGCAAAATGTTAATGCATATGCTTTTAACTGTAGTTGTGCAGTGGGCAAGTAAGGCCCAAATATGTTTGGGATTGACCCAAGAAGAAGAAGAAGATGTGGATGAGGGTTATGCAGACCCGGTTTTTGGTGATGCTAAGAGTGTGCATGAAGAGGATAGTCAGAATGGTGAGATGCCATTAGTTTTGAATGGTGAGATGCCATTAGTAAGTGAAGGTTACTGTTTAGAGCAGGATACCTGGCGGGTGATGCAGAGCTAATGTCGAAGGAAGTTGGCCGCCTTGTACGTGAAGAGGGCTGGCGGGTGCTTGTGCAAACAGCCGCCTGGTGGATGAAGGGGTTGCTTTGACAGAGATTGTGCAAAGGCTAGGGAGCTGTGGAGTAGGGCCTTGGGGTAAGTGAAAGCTCGTGGCATCTGCAGGCGTAGAGTGTGGAGCAGCCGCCTTGTTTGCGAAGGACGCCTGGCGGGTAATAGCCTGAGACAGCGAAAAGGAAGTGTCCGCCTTATGTTGTTTAGAGGGGCTCTGTGGTGTAGCTGCAGACGCAAAGAAGAGTGGAGAGGCCTTGTGGAAGGAGATCGCTTTGCTGAAGCTGGCAGAGCCAACGCAGAGTGAAGGTGGCCGCCTTGTGCGAGAGGAAGCGGTTCTGGTGATTCTGCAGACACAGGCAAAGAGGTAGTAGCTGCCTTGTGATGTTTAGCATGCTGAGGTGGTGAGTGACGGGCTGGAGGGGCGACGTCGCTGGACGTGAGAGAAGGAAAGCTTGCTTAGAAGGTGGTGGGTGCATGTTGCTGACGAGACCTTACAGGGAAGTTGGCAACAAATTGATAGTTGGCTACAGGCGACAAAGGAGAAAGGACTGTCGACTGGAAGGTGAGCAACTCGGCTAGAGTAGTGGTTTTTTGTCCAGTGGTTGGCGCACTGATGGTGTAGGTGGCGCAGCCGGATGTGCAAGAGAGTATGTGCAAGAGAGGTGTTTTTGATGCTGGGGAGGCCGCCTTTGTGACTGGATGCTACTGAAGAGAAGGCCACAGAGCAGTGCAGAACAGTAGGTGATTACTGGAGACTGCCTTTAAAAGCAAAGAGTCAAGGGCTGGGCATCAGTGAGTTGGGTGTGTGCATTGATGTGTACTCAGGAAAGTCTATTCAAGAGTGCAGTGAAGAGAGTGGATTGGTGAATCAAAAGAGTGGGTATGTGTGTGAGTTCAATTTTGGATGGCAACCTGTGTGGGCTCTTGTCTATGTGTTTAATGAAAGGAGTGATTTTGTGGGTGGTTTGGGAAGGGTGAAGTGTGAAGAAAGAGTGTGTTGTGTTGGGGATTGTGGTGCCCCATTGTCTATGGTTTCGGCTGTGCAAGAGAGGATACGTTGAGTCGCCGAGCTCCGGCCTCGATGACCTGGCCATTCCCATAGGTTGAGAGTGAGTTGAGTGTAGTGAGACGTGTGTGATATCGTCTCTGGTGCCCCCATATTGTTGTTGTATTCCAAAGTTGTGAGGTGGAAGGCTATAGAGGCCTTGTGTTTTCTTCCTTGTTTTCATCTCACAATGGCAGTGCAAATCACTTGTTTGCCATGAAACATGTTGTGGGATCTATGATGACAAATGCTGAAAATGATGACACTTGGTATATGGACTCTGGAGCATCAAACCATATGACGTGGTGAATGGTTTGAGCATATGAAGCCTATGGATGTGAAAGGCTATGTGGAGACAGGAGATGATACTCAGCATGCCATTACACATGTTGGAAGTGTACCATTGGTTATGCACAATGGTCAAACTAAATCTATGTCAGATGTATTGTATGTGCCTTCTATTACAAAAAGTTTAGCCTCAGTTGGTCAAGTGGTGGAACAGGGATTACAGGTTCGTTTCAACAACGAGCATGGTTGCTTCGTTGAGGATTTCAAACATGGATGTACAGTCATTGCTAAAGACAAGAAAGAAGGCAGGTTGTTTAAGCTGGATGCTGGGATTCCTGAGCTAAAATCAGCCATGTTCTCTAAAAGTAGAAATGTGGTACAGGACATTGATATGTGGCATAAGAGGATTGGACATGTCAATATACAAAGGTTAAAGAACATGCAGGCAAGAGGCATTGTTAGTGGACTGCCTAGATTCAAGTATGATGGGCATATGCATGTTTGTGAAGCCTGTCAGTTTGGAAAGCAGGCAAGGTTGTGGTTTCCTAGAGAAGGAAACATGAGTAGCAGGCCACTTGAGATAGTACATGACGATGTATGGGGACCTGCACAAAACCCATCCATGAAAGGCAGTTTATACTATGTGACATTCATTTGATGATTTCAGCAGAATGACATGGATATACTCTCAGAGAGAAAAGTGAAGTGTTGGAAAAGTTTATGGATTTCAAAGATTTTGCAGAGAAGCGATATGGCTGTTGGATTAAATGTTTGAGGACAGATGGAGGTGGTGAATACACCTCAAATGCTTTTGAGCATTTCTTGAGAAAGCATGGCATAAGAAGACAATTGACTTGCAGGTATACACCTCAGCAAAATGGTGTGGCTGAGAGAAAGAATAGAGTCATTTGTGAAGTGGCCAGGGCAATGCTCAATGAAAAGAGCATGCCAGATTATTAATGGGTAGAAGCTTGTGCTACCACGGTGTATATATTGAATAAGACACCCACAACAGCCATACATGGAAGTACGCCAGAGATGCGGCTTACAGGTTATGGGCCAGACATTGGACACCTCAAAGTATTTGGATGCATAGCTTATGTACATGTGCCTGATGAGAGAAGGAGAAAGTTGGATCCTAAGGCAGAAAAGTGTGTGTTTGTTGGATATGCACGGGATTGTAAGGCATACAAATGTTACAATCCACAAACTAGGCAAGTTGTTATCTCACGAGATGTGGTGTTTGATGAGCTTGCTAGTTGGTACAAAGCAAAGGATGAGGGTGTCATTGAGTCACTTGAAGTTGATGTGCATGTGAACTTGCCACAAGCAAGTTCTAGTTCTACTACTATGTCTGGGCCAGCAGCAGAGGCTGAGAGTAGTACTGTACGTCCATGGTCAGGACGTTTGAGACACGAGAGTGTGAGCACTGGGAGTAGTGCTATGGAGGATAAAGGAAAGAATAAGGTTGAAGGAATTGGAATTATAGGTTATGAGTCATCAAGTTCAGAGAGTTTGGATGAAGAACTTGGCATACCTGTTTTACGCACACCTGGTGCTAGGCAGGATAGACATGTGCCACCACATGCTAGAGTGACAGGTGTTCAGAGTGATCCGCATGCATTGCGGAGATCCCAAAGGGTCAGATATCCAGTTGAAAGGTTGACATATTGAGATTTTGCTATGCATTATGCATATATGACATCTTTGGTGAAGCATGTGGAACCTACATGCTATACAAAAGCTATTGGAAAGCATGTATGGGAGAAGGCAATGGATGTTGAGATGGACGCATTGGTTCATAATGACACATGGGATTTGGTTGCATTACCACAGGACAAAAATGTTATTGGTTGTAAATGGGTTTACAAAGTGAAATGCAAGTCTGATGGTTCCATTGAATGACATAAAGCAAGATTGGTATAGCTAAGGGTTATGCACAAACCCAAGGTTTGGACTATGATGAAACATTCAGTCCAGTGGCAAAGATGGGAACAGTGAGAGCAGTCATTGCTATGGCTGCAGCTAATGGTTGGGAAATGCATCAAATGGATGTTAAAAATGCATTTCTAAATGGTGATCTACAAGAGGAAGTGTATATGGCACAGCCAGAAGGTTATGTACACCCAAAGTATCCCACTCATGTATGCAGATTGAAAAAGGCATTATATGGTTTGAAGCAAGCACCTCGTGCTTGGAGTGGTAAGGTGAGCAGATATCTTATCTCTCTTGGATTTCAGATTTCTACAGCAGATTCTTCACTCTATGTGAAGAAAACAGATCATGGGATTGTTTTACTTGTCATCTATGTGGATGACCTGATTATCACAGGTGATCATGGTACAGATGTGACAAGAAAGCATTGAGTGGGCAATTTGACATGAAAGACCTTGGTGAGTTGAGATACTTTCTTGGAATTGAAGTGATCAAAGACCATGTAGGTACATGGTTAGTGCAACGCCAATATGCATTGGATATGTTGGCAAAATATGGCATGATAGGGTGTAAGCCTATGAGTACACCTTTGGAGCAGAATGTGAAGTTGCGGGCTGATTTTGGTGAGGAGTTGGATGATCCATCTATGTACAGAAAGATGGTTGGTGTGAGGTGAAAAAAAGAAAAAAGACCACGCCTCTATAGCCCTTCACCTCCCAAACTTTGAAAATACTAACACACCACCAGCCGGCTGGAACACTTCTCACACTTCACCACCCACCCACACCAGAAAGATAGCTTAAAACCACGATAGACAGTGATCATTCAGCAAAACACACAGCACCATACACACTGTACAAACTCAGCAATTACACCAAAAACCAGGACTCTGGCCAGGATTTACTGCCAAGGGAATTCACCCTTGCGTCTGACAACCAAGCCTCTGTCTCTCGGTCTCTATTTCTCTTCAGAGGGCGTCCCACCAGCAACCCTCAGCTTCCTCTGCAACCCGGCTTCTCTGCTTCTCTGCCATCATCCCTCGACCCTTATGGTACCGGCCCTTCACACTTGTCTTCAGCACTACCAGCCACCTCTATAGCTGCTTTACGTGCCAGTGACACTTGAGACGGCGTCTAACTCTGCACTGCGCTCTAGGCTCTCTCTCTCGTCAGCATCCACTCTCTACCTGTAGTCGTCGTCCACACAAAACCAGCCACTTCTCTCTTCAGAGGGCGACCCACCAGCAACCCTCAACTTCCTCTGCAACCCGGCTTCTCTGCTTCACTGCCATCAGCCCTCGACCCTTATGGTACCGGCCCTTCACACTTGTCTTCAGCACTACCAGCCACCTCTGCAGCTGCTTTATGTGCTAGTGACACTTGAGAGGGCCTCCAACTCTGCATTGCGCTCTAGGCTCTCTCTCTCTCCTCAGCATCCACTCTCTGCCTGCAGTCGTCGCCCACACAAAACCAGCCACTTCTCTCTTCAAAGGGCACCCCACCAACAACCCTCAACTTCAGCAGTTCTCACTCTCTGTGTGTTGTGACCAGCAGCTTCACCAACCACAGAGCCTCTGCAGCTTTCCTTGCTCGTAAGCCTCTGCACAATCTCTTCAGCACCAACACTAACTGCTCAACGCAGCACCCTCCTTCTCTTGCATCCCTCTGTCTTCGCCTGCAGCCAACCTTTCTCAACTGACCACCAGTCCTTCCTTTACTTTGCGTTCACTGCCGAATCCAGAGCGCCTGCACGCTGACGACCAACTCTCCTCACTGCGCTCAACTGTGCCAACCACCCTCCGTCTGGCTCTACGCTTACGAGGCGGCCATCTTCCCCTTCTCGCCGTCTGGGTCTCCACAATCACCAGGCAGGCCTCCTCACGTACAAGGCGGCAACACTGCTTCACACCTTTTCGCCTGTCTACAAAACCCGGGCCTTCTTCTCTGGGCGGCCACCACGTGGCACCTGCCTGCGCTCCAACCGTCTCACCTTTTCTATCACTCCAGCGCGACCACCAAAGCCGCCTTCAGCTATGCCTCTCTCTTCGCCACCAGCCTCTACAGTATCACCAGAGAGCGACCCCTTGTACCCTTGGCGGCCACTTCCTTCGCCACCTCTCCTCGCCTCTGGTATCTGCAACACTTCTCTGTTGGCTCTCCCCACAAGAGAGGTCTTCTTTCACAAGGCCGCTTCTCACCTTTTCGCCCCCCGACTCCCTTTATCCTGCAAGGCGGCACCTCACTGTTCGCCAACCTTCGAGATGGTCAAGCTGGCAGCGAATAAAGCCTCCACGTAGCTATTCTAAGTTGGCCACATTGATATTATATATTTTTTATTTGGTCTAAAGCCTCAATAATGGCCACCAATGCCCTTTTATCACCTTGTGCCTCAAGTTCATGTGCAGCGTCTGCGACTTTCCAAAATTATGCAAGAAGTGCCCACATCCCTCCGTCAACTGCATCTCAACTTACCAAACATGACCATCACAGTCGGTGCCATGCATTTGGCAACCATCGTCACATGCATGCTAAAAATGGAGCGCCATCTCTGCATCCAGAATCAGCCCATATTGACCAACCATCATCACATTAATACTTTCACACGCAGACATCACCAAGAGCTCGTAAAAAGAAACATAAAACCACCCACTCTGTACACTTGCCAAGGCATTCAGGGCAAAGTTTATTTACACACCACGCATCCCATATGTACACAGACTCAAAACACCTTTCAGATTTTCGCCTGACATACTTTGCCAACCCCCCAGCCTGCTAGAGCATTCATGCTCACCAAAAAACAAGAACTTGCATTCATTTTCATGGATCAAACGGCCAAAGTTGTATCACCCAACTTAACATCATAGCATACCACATCCACCCACCTGGGTCAAAGAGCATCTTTTAAAATTCACCATGCCAGCATAAAGGCTCTTGAAAGAACAAGGACTGATCAATACGCTGCCACCACTTGAGAAGATAAGCACCCTCAACATCTGCATGCAAACCATGTCCAAAATGCATGGACCACCCTTCAACTTCCACATCCAAGAGTACCTGTTTTGAACATATATCCATCTTTTTCATTGAAAGCTTCTCCTTTATCACCACACCATTCTCACCCATAGCAGCTAAAAACCCCTTTGTAACATCCTCATCACACATCCTGTCCTCTTTATCCAAAACTTTGGTCGATTCCTGCTTCAAAGCATCACATAAGTGATAACCCACAATGCATAGACTCATCTGTCTAACCTGTTGTATGGCAGCACTCATCATCAAATTCAAGACCACTTGTGAACACCATCCTTTAACCAAAGCATACAAGGGAGCATCATCTTTCCTGTCCAGAGTCACATCAAAGCAATCATCCATAACATTCTTGTCTATGCCCATCCAGGTTTCATCTTCATGCATAAGATCCATATCACTTGGCTCATCAGACAAGGAAACATCCACAGCATCAATCACATTCTCACAATCATAAACATGCTCATCCAAGAAGTCCGCAAACAATGACCTGCTCCTCTTCATTCTTCAAAGCAATCAGCTCATGGTCCACATCTTGTCCACACATATAAGCACTCACATCATCATCCTTAAGTGAAAAGCTCTCTACCCTGTCCTCCTTGGTAATGGTTTGTATAGAAGAATCATCAAAACAAATATCATTATAAAAAGCATCTTTTTCGTTGGCCTAAAGAACCTGCTTATCCTCCCACATGGGTGTGTCATCGCACATATGTTCAACATCCGCAGCCACAATCAAGTCATCACCAAAAGAGCATTCCAAATCAAAAGAGCATTCCAAATCACTTTCCACAATCAAGTCATCACCAAAAGAGCATTCCAAATCACTTTCCACAACAGCATCGACATTCGATTGCAAGGATATCTCTTCCTCCACACAAATTAGCACATCCATCTCTTCATTCGGCATAATAACATCTTCAACAACCCCGCTTTCCAAGAACAATGGCTTCTCTTCAAGACCTGTCAAGCACTCCTTTTGCTTTGGCTTTTTAACCTGTATGGAATCCTCATTCGGACACCCTTTCAACCACAAAAAGAACCCTAACAGCTTATCAAGCATACATTTATTCACCTGCTTTGACCTTGAAGGCATTCTCTCCAGCAAAAAAGATTTGGCATCCTTTCTAGCATTAAAGAGATCCTCATGCACACCCTCTGAATGCATACAGAGCTCTGCCATCTTCTTCATCTTCCACTCCTTGTCCCTTGCAATCTGCATAGCATCCTCAAACATTTTGGGTTTCTTCCCTTTGACCTTGAGCTTCAACACAGGAAGCAAACCACTTACAAACAATCCTTTCTTCACAGACATCGGGGGAGCCTCACTCCGCAAAGAAAAGCACCATCAATCCCACAACCCTGTGAACACATGCAAAAAATCATCCACGTTTTGTCCTTGTCCCTGTCGCAAATCATTGAGTTCCTACCATAGCACACTCGAGTCTTCAACTCGCTGGAACCGCTCCAAAAGAGCCTCTGTCAACCTGTCTAATGTCAAAACACTAGGTGGTACAGCCTTAGCTTCCTTTGCTTCAAAACCTTTGAGCCAATCTCTAGCATCACTCTTCAAAAAGATCCTCAAAAGTTTCAACACCTCCTCTTCATTATCAACAAGGTTGCTAATGCACGCAACCTCGAACCTCTCAAGAAAATCTGCTACATCTTCATTAGAACCACCAAAAAACTTCGGATACGACATCATTTTTATCCCCAGGCTTCACCTTCAGACCAAGAAAAACACTGGAAACACCTTCCTTCAATATCTTACTCTAGGGCATACACCCTCGTAGGCAAGAGAAATATACCTGAGCTCTCCTCAGTGGGGGCACCAGAAGAATGTGAGGTGAAAAAAAGAAAAAAGACCACGCCTCTATAGCCCTTCACCTCCCAAACTTTGAAAATACTAACACAACGGAGGCACCACCAGCCCACCGGCTGGAACACTTCTCACACTTCACCACCCACCCACACCAGAAAGATAGCTTGAAACCACGATAGACAGTGATCATTCAGCAAAACACACAGCACCATACACACTGTACAAACTCAGCAATTACACCAAAAACCAGGACTCTGGCTAGGATTTATTGCCAAGGGAATTCACCCTTACGTCTGACAACCAAGCCTCTGTCTCCCGGTCTCTGTTTCTCTTCAGAGGGCGCCCCACCAGCAACCCTCAGCTTCCTCTGCAACCCGACTTCTCTGCTTCACTGCCATCAGCCCTCGACCCTTATGGTACCGGCCCTTCACACTTGTCTTCAGCACTAACAGCCACCTCTATAGCTGCTTTACGTGCCAGTGACACTTGAGACGGCCTCTAACTCTGCACTGCGCTCTAGGCTCTATCTCTCGTCAGCATCCACTCTGTGCTTGCAGTCGTCGCACGCCCACACAAAACCAGCCACTTCTCTCTTTAGAGGGTGCCCCACCAGCAACCCTCAACTTCCTCTGCAACCCGGCTTCTCTGCTTCTCTGCCATCAGCCCTCGACCCTTATGGTACAGGCCCTTCACACTTGTCTTCAGCACTACCAGCCACCTCTGCAGCTGCTTTATGTGCCAGTGACACTTGAGATGGCCTCCAACTCTACACTGCGCTCTAGGCTCTCTCTCTCGTCAGCATCCACTCTCTGCCTGCAGTCATCGCCCACACAAAACCAGCCACTTCTCTCTTCAGAGGGCACCCCACCAGCAACCCTCAACTTCAGCAGCTCTCAATCTCTATGTCGTGACCAGCAGCTTCGCCAACCACAGAGCCTCTGCAGCTTTCCTTGCTCGTAAGCCTCTGCACAATCTCTTCAGCACCAACACTAACTGCTCAACGCAGCACCCTCCTTCTCTTGCATCCCTCTGTCTTCGCCTGCAGCCAACCTTTCTCAACTGACCACCAGGCCTTCCTCTACTTTGCGTTCACTACCGAATCTAGAGCGCCTGCACGCTGACGACCAACTCACCTCGCTGCGCTCAGCTGTGCCAACCACCCTCCATCCGGCTCTACGCTTACGAGGCGGCCATCTTCCCCTTCTTGCCGTCTGGGTCTGCACAATCACCCGCCAGGCCTCCTCACGTACAAGGCGGCAACACTGCTTCACACCTTTTTGCCCGTCTATAGAACCCGGGCCTTCTTCTCTGGGTGGCCACCATGCGGCACCTGCCTGCGCTCCAACCGTCTCACCTTTTCTATCACTCCAGCGCGACCACCAGAGCCGCCTTCAGCTACGCCTCTCTCTTCGCTAGCCTCTGCAGTATCACCAGAGAGCGACCCCTTGTACCCTTGGCAGCCACTTCCTTCGCCACCTCTCCTCGCCTCTGGTATCTGCAGCGCTTCTCTGTTGGCTCTTCCCACAAGAGAGGTCTTCCTTCACAAGGCCGCTTCTCACCTTTTCTCCCCCCGACTCCCTTTATCCTGCAAGGCGGCACCTCACTGTTCGCCACCCTTCGAGATGGTCAAGCTAGCAGTGAATAAAGCCTCCATGTAGCTATTCTAAGTTGGCCACATTGATATTATATATTTTTTATTTGGTCTAAAGCCTCAATAATGACCACCAATGCCCTTTCATCACCTTGTGCCTCAAGTTCATGTGCAGCATCTGCGACTTTCCAAAATTATGCAAGAAGTGCCCACATCCCTCCATCAACTACATCTCAACTTACCAAACATGACCATCACAGTCGGTGCCATGCATTTGGCAACCATCGTCACATGCATGCTAAAAATGGAGCGCCATCTTTGCATCCAGAATCAGCCCATATTGACCAGCCATCATCACATTCGGGGTTCCCGTAATACTTTCACATGAAGATATCACCAAGAGCTCGTAAAAAGAAACATAAAACCACCCACTCTGTACACTTGCCAGGGCATTCAGGGAAAAGTTTATTTACACACCACGCATCCCATATGTACACAGACTCAAAACACCTTTCAGATTTTTGCTTGACAGTTGGTAGTCTCATTTACATGACTATCACGCGCCCTGATTTGAGTTATGCTGTGGGGCTAGTAAGCCAATTTATGCAGAGCCCCAAAAAACCTCATTTGGATGCAGTGAGACGCATTATGAGATATGTAAAGACCACTGCACATTATGGTCTTCTTTATGAGCACGTCTTTATGAGCACCGTAAAGGCATGGATAGACATGGCTACATAGATGCTGATTGGGCAGGTAGCTCATATGACAGGAGGTCTAATAGTGGTTATGCCTTTACACTTAGAAGTGCCATGGTGAGTTGGAGTAGCAAGAAGCAACCTACAGTTGCTTTATCTAGTACAGAGGCTGAATATAGGGGTGCAGCCATTGCTACTTGTGAAGCAGTATGGTTAAAGAATCTCTTGGCAGATTTGGGTGAGCCTATTGATGGCAAGGTTCTCATTCATTGTGACAACATGAGCAGTATACAGTTGGCAAAGAATCCAATGTTTCATGTGCGGACCAAACACATAGAGGTCCATTATCACTTAGTCAAAGAGAAGGTACTAGATGGTACAGTGGATCTACAGTATGTGAAGACTGATGAGCAGGTGGCATATATCTTTACAAAGCCACTTAGCAGGGAGAAGTTTGAGTACTTTTGTACTATGTTGGGAGTACGTGGGATGAGCTTGAGGGGGAGTGTTGAGAGCTTTGATAGCCCAAGCTCATCTACATCTTCATCTATGGCAGTACATCATGAGCTTGAGAGGGGCTGTTGAGATTCAAGCTCGATGTCAGTGTGTGAGCGAGCTATGCTATGTGCTGGCATGTTAGGTAGCAACATGTGTGAGACATAAATGACTGCGTCCAGCTGGTCATAGTGTGTGGACATTAGCTAGGGTTAGATGTGTATGCACACAACTCATAGTGTGTTGTGTGTATGATGGATTATGGCTTTATGCATTGTGTGAGAAGGGAGATGGCTTCCCTCTATGGTTAGGGTTTGTAATATACATTAGGGTTTGCTCCTGTGTGTGTGTCTCCTCTCCCTCTACCTATTTTTCAACAACGTCCCACCAATCTCGGTCCTCACCTAGATAGTGTTATATTACCCCTTGGAGAATCTATCACAGAGAGAGTTGCTTGAGTCCAAAGGTTCATTCAGACCTTGGTAGAAATGGGCTACTTGATGGGAGTTAGTCTTGGCTGGGGCATACTTTCAGAGAGTGAGGAACTTGGGGTAATATTCTACAAAGGAGTTGGGTTGCTACCTGTTGTAGTAGGGAGAATTTTACTGGGGCTTCTTGTAAGACTGATCTTTAGAGTTTTCTTCAAGGTAAGAACTCTTTTGAGGCTTGGATTTGCCAAACTTCAGCTCTTCCACAAGAGGTTTTGCTCGTATGAGAGCATCTTGCAATGTGATCAGCCTCATTGCTTCTAGGCACGAGTCCAAAGGTTCATTCAGACCTTGGTAGAAAAGGGCTACTTGATGGGAGGTAGTCTTGGCTGGGGCATACTTTCAAAGAGTGAGGAACTTGGGGTAATATTCTTCCAGGGTTAAACTGAGCTTCTTGAGGCTAAAGAACTCCTTCATCTTGATAGATTCATGAGATGGGGGGAGATACTGCTCCTTGACAGCAGCTTGCTTGATGTCATCCCATGTTTGGGAGTGTTCAGTGACCCCTTGTCATGACACCATTGATTCCACCAAAGTTTAGCATCTCAGTGAAAGGAGAAATAATGCAAGCATGGATAGGTTTGTTGTTCCAATACCGACAGGCTGAGAAATAATCATCCATTGCTTCGATTCAAACCTCCGCATCCTTCGAAATTTTTGGACAGGTTCTTCTCCTGGACATCTGTGTATAGTGCATTGGGAAGTGGAGGCTGATAATCCTGGCCATTATCGGTTGTAAGATTAAATTTTCGGAATTCAAGATTCATACATTGCAATACGCTCGTGTTTTTAAAAGTAAAACCTTAAAATCATTTTATCTCTCAAACATTTACAAGGGAAACTTTTATTACAAAGATTGCAGACCAATATAACTAGTCTAATTCATCATAAAAGAAAATCCTAAGCTCAACTAAGACATAAGATTAAAGCGGTTCACATAGGGGAAATATGGGGGTTCCACCATGGTTTCTAAGATACGAAAGACTGATGGGGGAAGGTAGACTCTGGATTGGGTTGCGTCCCATAACGGCTACTTTGTCGGTGGATAAGACCTGTGTTACTTGGTCATATACCCATCGGTCCTGTGTTATACGATTCCCATCTATGGTCACAGAGTTGTCGGGTTTGGGAGTACCCAAAGACCCAAAATAAATAGACCATCTTTAACTTTTTAATCCAATGAATCCGCTCTTTAAATTCATGGTGTGGTTCCCAATTCAATCTGCTTAGATGAAAAAGTATCTCAGCCCACGATTCCAAAAGTGATATTTACTCCACCCTCTTTGAATACGAGAGGGATAAGGGAGGGACATCTTCTCTAGAATCTGCACCATCGTATCACGGAATTCAAAATTTGAGGAATGACAAGCCATTTGGAAGGTGCACTGGAAGACTCGGAATCTCAAGTATGTGTCTCCCTCTTCCTCCAATCACTCAATCACCAATTTGAATTGTTCTAGTAAGAAATTTTATTAATCAACATTATGTTAGGTAGAACATACATTATAGAACAACCTTAAATAACAAGTCCTAGGAACTAAGATCAGCTCTGATACCAATTGTAAGATTCCCTCCCTTAAAGAAATAGGGGAAACCATAAGATAGTCTACTAAGTCTAACTCCAGAAAGTTTCCTACTCGTTGACACCTTGACCTCAAAGATACAAGGATACGATTTGTAGGTAAGACCTAGTTCTATCTCGCAGGGGGAACGTGGTCTTCTAAATGACTCTTAAAATCAGATCACTCATAGAGTGACTGAGCTTAATTTGGGCAAGCTCTATTCTCATTTCTAGAAACAACGCTTTTTTCCTCATCTATGCAAGGCACAACTACTGACCTAGACTTCTAGAGTAGAGTTGCCCAAGAACATACTTACCTAACGTACAACTTCTAATTAATCTATTGGAAAGCTACCCGACTAATCTGGTCCACCCGTCTAGAGGATGGTGCCGTCTGGGCATTCTATCCTCCCACTTTCTGCCCAATTCATGCATCAATTTTATTTTCTAAATAATTAGTCCTACCACGTTATGTGATATATATAGAGAAGTTCCTTAATTAATAACCTTACACATTGTTCGTTTAAATAGCCTTTAACAATGATACAAAAATGCTTACAAACAAAGGATTTAATAAAAGAAATAAATAAAATGTTTAAAATTATCCATAGGAAAATCTAGTCTCTCTTATTCCTTTACTTTATTCTACCGATGATCTAGAATTTGGCCTTCCAGCCTCTATAGAGTGGGTACGAGACTATACACCTCATCATTAGTAGTTGGCGAGGACACAAGCTGGCATGTCACCCTCTCAAGCTCCATCACTTGATCCTCCCCCTCCACAGAGGGATGTCTACATGCTAGGGAGGGCTTATTCACCGCACTAGCATGGACTCGCAAAACTAGGTAGCGTCATATTACTCGCCTAAACCCTTGGGGGGTTCACCTAAAAATATATAAGTATACCACATGAGTTTAATTGAAGGGGTTTCTTGATTTAAAAATTTCAAGTAAATTTAAAGAAATGCATTTACAAAAGGGGTTTTTTTAATTGATTTTGAAAAAAAAAAACATAAGTCCATAAAGAAAAAGAGGTCATTTTATTCATGAAAAATTCATAAAGTAAGGGGTTTTTTTAAAGTAGCCGGGTAAGCCATACACTTGCTAAAAAGAATCTATTTGTGAAAATACAGGAAAATAGGAAAGGTAATGGGGGTTCAAAGATATCAGGGGCTGTTTTCTTTTAGGAAGGAAGGTAGAAAAAGTCTTTTTTTTTAATAAAAAAGGAATCTGGCTAGAGATTGTAGAGGAAAAAGGAGAGACTCAGAGGGAGAAGTCTCTAAAAGAAGTGTGAGTAGGTGTGAATTGGGCTAGAGCAAAGAGAGTGAGAGAGTCAAAGGATCAGTTAAGGGTTGCAAGAGGTAAGCCCAGGATCTATGTTAAAACTTGGTGCTGCTCAGTGCATGCTCAACTCCAGTCAATGTTTGAAGAAGAAGACGAAGAGAGTGAGTAAAAGAGAGAAAGAAATTTGCAAAAGATGCTTGTTCCAGAATTTAACAAGAGGTTTGAAGCGATGGGGATGAAGATGAAAATTTATAGAGCTGCACTGCTGTAGGGAGATATGTTTATATAATTCCACTATTTTTATGTTTTTTCTTTCTTGTTTGAACCCAGAGTCTCAAGGCTATTGAGACTCGTTTCCATTTTGCAAATACGAATAATATAGTGTGCTTAGACGTGAACTTGTTGTGAGTGGATGGTTGAGTTTGGGATATGGTGTTTTGCCATTGAGATGGTTATCTTGTTTCGATTGAGATTGTTGAGAAGATCAATTATGAGAGATGTTTAAGTTAGTATTGAGAGTTGAGTGACTGGGGACAGGGTCAACTGAGTAGTATCAATTAGTGATTAGATAAAATTAGTTGAATGTCAGATAAGACAACTGATAGTGTAGAAGGGTAGAAATAATCTTTTTGGGCTAAGAGGAGGTTAGTTGGGGCAAGTTTGATAGCCAGAAATAAGACAACTCATAGTGTAGAAGGGTAGAAATAATCTTTTTGGACAAGAGGAGGTTAGTTGGGGCAAGTCTGATAGCCAGAAGACTATCGATTTCAATAGATTTTTGGTGAGCTAGATGTCAATTGATGTCAGATATAAGGAGCTGTAGTTCTGAGTCATTGTGAGATCTAAGGTTTTTGAGGGTTGGTATATATCAAACGACACAAAAATAGGAAGGTCTGAAGTTAGCTGAATCGATGCTGAATCAAACAACCAGTTCCCTCAAGGATGGATAAGATATGAATCAATAGATATTTAGTAGAGGTCAAATGACATGATCAGCAAGTTTCTAGAGCAAGGGATTTAAGGATTTTTGGTCATGGGGGAAAATCTAGGAGTTTAGAGGACAAGGACCTATCTATAATTCTGATAAAGTCAACCGAGATGAGAGTGGAGTCATCAAAAGTTAGCTGAGAGTTAGCTGGGGTTAGATAAGATCAGCAGAGTAGATCAGAGGAGGTTAGCTGAGATGTTAGAACTAAAGATCAAGGTTGTTGAGAGCTAGGTCTGACCCAGAGGACATTTTGGTGGGTATCTATCTATAATAGTAGTTAGAGGATAGCTGCAGGGCTGCTAGGTGTCATGAGTTGGGTGTTTTGAGTGATTTCGAAGTGATTTGGATGATGTAGAGGCTAGATTCTTTTTGCTCTTCCCACGGGGTAGCTTCCAATGCATGTTGGGTGCTACCCAAGCATGCCAGTAACATGCACCAAGATCTCCCACTGCATTTTGGGTGCTATCGGCATGCACTAGGAGCTTCCAATACATGTCTGGTGCTACCTTGGCATGGCGGTAATAAACCAGGAGCTCTAAATGCATGCCAATTGCTACTTCCATACACTAGGAGATTCTAATGCATGTCAGGTGCTACCTAGGCATGCCGAGAACTCCCAATGCATGTCAGCTCATGCTACTGACATGTACTAGGAGCTTCCAATGCATGCCAGGTGTTACGTAGGCATGCTGATTTATTCCAATACATTCTAGTCAATTCCAGCTCATTCTAGGTAGCTTTGAATGCATGCCAAGTGCTACCTAGGCATGCCAGTAGCAACCAACATGCATCAGGATCTCCCATTACATGTTGGGTGCTACGAGCATGCGCCCTAAGAGCTTCCAATGTATGATGGTGCTACCTAGGCATGCTGATATCTTCCAATGGATGTCAGGTGCTACTTAGGCATGTCGGTAGCTACATACATGCACTGATAGCTACGTGTCCAATGCTACCGGCATGGACTAGGAGCTTCCAATGCATGCCAGGTGCTACCTAGGCATGTGTGCATGTACTCTGGTCACATCTAGTGACATAGAAGTTATTCTAAAGTACTGGTGCAGTACTGTTTTTATTTTTAGATGCCTATTTTGACACTCGTTTACATGCCACTTCCATATGCAAATTTTGATTCAAAATTTAACATTTTTGTTAGCAGCCTGACACTTTTCCATTTAAAATTAAAATGTACCGACTAGGCCATGCATGAAATATAATAGAGGCTCCACCTCCCCTTCATTTAAACCCAGATTCGCATGTGTATTTAACATACACACAGACCATGAGTTCTATGAACATTTCAAATATCATGAATTTAGAGGAGAAAATGTTGCACCTCTGAAGTCATTGCAAGTACCAAGTTTATTGACATCGAAGAATTAGCAACGAGAATTGAAAAAAATGGGGCGTATTTCTAGTGGGGAGTGCTTGCAACATCTACTTAGTGGTCTCAATGTGTGCCCCGACAACAATGAACTAGTCAATCCCATGGATATACATCTTGAGCAAAGAAAATGAGAAAGGGTAGAGACAAGATTGGTGGGATTGGAACTCGAGCAAGCTTTGACAAACTTCGACCAAGTTCTACAGCATGACCTAGATGACATGATATATGCCTTGCATGACACAAGCCACGGAACGTAGTATACGATCATGATGTGGAGCATGAAATGACACAAGAAGTAGATGACGTCAGACAATGTGTGGAGCATGATTCTCAAGATGAGAAAGAGCTACATAGGCTTTCCCATCTACCACTGTATCATGGAGCACATTGTGTGGTGGCTGGGTGATGGCCTCTACTACACAACCTACAGGCACACAAGAAGAAGACACAGTGGGATCAGAACTAGGGGACACAAAATTCCTAGCTCTAGTGGCACCAACAAACTTGGCTCCTCTCCTCAACCCTCCAGCTAACTCCTTTAGACACAAACCTCCCTATTTGATCCAACTGACTACTAAAACTATCCTCTTAGGTTATTTTTGACACACAAGAAGAAGACACAGTGGGATCAGAACTAGGGGACACAAAATTCCCAGCTCTAGTGGCACCAACAAACCTGGCTCCTCTCCTCAACCCTCCAGCTAACTCCTTTAGACACAAACCTCCCTATTTGATCCAACTGACTACTAAAACTATCCTCTTAGGTTATTTTTGACCTCTATCACCTCTCACCTTCCACTTAAGAGACTCTCCTTACCACAGCTGATATCTAGCTGACCAAAGTCACTCTTCACCTGACACAGAACTGACCGCTAAAACTATCCTCTTAGGTTGTTTTTGACCTCTATCACCTCTCACCTTTCACTTAAGAGCCTCTCCTTACCACAGCTGATATCTAGCTGACCAAAGTCACTCTTCGCCTAACACAAAGCTGTTTAAATTTTGCCTCCAGATGTCTCCACTTGTCCCCAGTCAAAAATATGTCCTTCAGACTCCCATAAAATCCTCAAGCATCAGTTGATCTTGCATAAACATCCCTTGGACCTTCTTGGACACTTTACTAACCTTCACCTGCTAAAAATTGCCTGCATAGTCTGACACAAAACTAGCTAACTCAGAGCCCTAACTGAAAAAGAAACCTTCCTTACTTGTCTACAAGTCGTCTGGTGATGATTGCAAGTGACATACAGCTTCCTCTGAACTAGACATCCTCTCAAGACTTGCACAACATAGTAATGCAATTATCATCTCCTCTCCATCTGCTATCACTTCTAGATGGTCAAACCACTCAATACAAACATGGAGCCAACCTTTTGGACTCTTGGCTGACTCACAGCTGCCAGAAACACTAGATTAATAACCTTATGATTGCTAAACGGCTAACCTCTAGCAGAGTCAGCTGAGACCTACAAACACTTCTCCCAAACTTAAACAATCCAGGGCAAAGCACTTTTCACCATCAACTATCTATTTTGATACACAACTGGCATAGAACCTTCTCATCTCAACTTACACACACTAAGTTGGCACTAACTCAGAACCAAATTCCCAGTCTTCAGAATCACACTTACAGGGGTACACCTCCATAAACTCAAACAAATAATCATCTCCATCACAACAATAATATCAAAACAAAAGACTAAGTACCCAAACAGCATGTCTGCTTCAGATATACAAACTTCAGATATACAAACAGCATGTCTGCTTCAGATATACAAACTTCAGATATACAATAAAACACTTCACTATCTCAATAGCTCTAAGACCTGGGCACAATCTCAAGAACAAACACAAAACTCAAGGATCCACGCCAGGTAAACCTTGGAAACATAACTTTTTAAACTCTAAACCACTAGATCATGCACGACAAGCTTCTCACATTGAAACCAGTACACATCTCACAAGAGGACAACAACAGTTGAAGAAGAATTGAATTGGGTCAAGTCTCTAACGGGGACGTTGCATAAAGAACCTAGGGAACTCACATCCTAGCTAATCCTCGAGTCCTCAGCTCTTCCTTTGCTTTGATCCAATCAAACTTCTCTCATTGTCCTTGCCTTTACTCTCCAACACTTGGAAAAATAGCAGGATCTCTAGCCTGCAAAACTAACAGTCCTACAGGAGCCCACTCAAGTGCAACCGGTGCACTCCTCTCTCTCAGAACTCTAGCCTCACCTCGACAAGCCGCACTTTCGACCAACAGCAATTCTCCCTCTTCAAGTCCCATCAAACTACCTGTGTCACCCACTTCTTTTTATTGCACACACTCCTTCCATTTTCATTTAGCGTATCTGCTCTTATCCACCCAATTGTCATGCCACTTGGGATCCATTGCATATTGGCTTATGTACATTCTATCCATTTATGCATCATGTTTTTAGGATGGGATCATTATGCTCCTCACAACATGTTTATGTTTTGCGCACTTGTCTCTTCATATTGAACTTGCAATCAATATATATAGGTGGTCTGATACAAATGTTTCAAAACTTATGAGGTATGTGTCCCTTACCCTCTCTATGTTTCACATGTTTGCATATCATATAGGTTATCAAAAGATTAAATTCTACCAGAATTAGACAATGAGATGCCTTCGCGCATGGACGAGCAAAATCAATGTTGCACTCCATATGTATGGACTACAACACACACCATGCTTGTCTGGAGAATTGTATTTTATTTTCGTGCAAGAATATGCCACTCTTCATGCGTTTCCATAGTGTGGTTCATCAAGATATAGGTAAGATTTCCAAGGACAAAGGTTCCCTACTAAAGTCTTACGCCACTTTTCCATCATTCCATGCATTCAAACAATGTTCAAATGCAAATTAATTGCATATTTAATGTAATGACTTGGCATTGGAACACCAGATCCATAGATGACGTTATGCATGTGCTTGTTGATTCTCCAGCATCATGGAGTCATATCAAAGAGAAGTGGGTGGACTTTGTGGAAGAGCCTCATCACATTTACCTCCGACTAGCAATGTATGGAGTCAATCCATTTGGCTTATGAACTTCATCATGGAGTACATGGCCTATTTGCCTAGTCATCTATAACCTTCCCCACCATTGTTAGTGATAAAGAAGGGGCACCTTTTACTTTCCATGTTTGTTGAGACAAGCTATGCACATGGACGTCTACTTGGATCCATTAGTTGACAAGCTATGCACGTTATGGAATAGTATCTAAGTTCATGATATATCCAAGTGGTTTAGAGAAAAGGCTCTACACAACAGTGCAAGAACTACTTATGTGGAGCATGCCTAATTGGCCTGGATATGGAGAGTGCTCTGGTAAGTTAATTATTCTACAATTTCTTGATCAAAAATAATTTTAGGATTTATGTATTGTACACGTCACATTATTTGCAGATATCATCACAATGAGTAGAATTTTTAGCAAGGCTTTCAATATATGGTTATAATGCACACCCTATATGTGGGTATGGCTTAGAGGCCGAGTTCTTAACATATTTGAGGAAGGTTATCCATAAGGGCCATAAAAAGTATCTTCCTAATAACCATGAGTTGCAAGAGAGGTTTATAGGGAGGCCTCCTCATGTGCTAAAGCCAAGTCATTGGACGAAGGCATGTGAAGTGGATCCAAGGTATTTTTAAGAACACTGCCCAAAATGAATCGACTATCCATCTTCCATCTACTTCCATATTGGAGTGATGTTCTAGCTAATCATTATCTTGATCCTACTTACATATTCAAGAACATAGCCGATATGCTTTGGAAAACCATAATAGGTGCTAAAGAGAGCAAGGCACAAAGAGATGATCTACAACAAGAGGTGGATCATACGTAGCACTAATGGGCACAGAGAAGACCTGATTGGAAGGTGATTCTCCCTAGAGTACCTTAATTCTCCCTAGAGCAACCTAGGTCTTGACCAAAGAAGAGAAGTGACGTGTAAAGAATTGCATCAATGAGTTTCATACTCCTATCGATTACATGCATTACTTGAAGGGATCTTTCACAAAGGATGAAAAGCTTAGTGTCTTGAAGTCACAGGACTGGCATAAAATCTTACAGTCTACATTGTCAAGGAGAAATAGAAGAATAACTTTCAGCATAACCACCTCCAATGCCAAGAATAGGAGAGGGTCATATGGATGAATTACCTTCTACTCTATAACAAACGAGGCTCCACCAATTGACAAAGATGCAGATGGAGAGGTCTCTCTAGAAATGATGTATTTGGAGCCGTGGATCTAGCTGAGGATGAGAGAGTCAATGATGAGCTATAACATCTTATTTCATTTTTATTTGACAAGAAATATACATTTTTGTCATAGGTTTCTTGTTTGGGACCATTAACACAAGATTTTAAAGACACTTGTCATAATGTCTTATAAATATTGCTACATATATCCTTGTATTTGGGATCATTAGTGCAAGATTTGGTAGACAAATATTATCATATTAATTTCTTATAAATATGTATTTGTTTGAAAAGTAACTAAACACTCGGTTGATTAGGACTATGAGAACTAAAAACACTCGAACTTTTTTCAAAAATCACACCAAATAAAAATAAAAAAAAATCTGTATTTGATGCCAATATATCGATATTATCCTAGATGCAGAATCAAGTATGTAGATATTGTAGTAGTGATGTGGCCATGGAGTGTAGATTCCTTTGTACCCGAGGATGATCCCGAGCTCAATCAAGTATGTAGATCTACACACAAGTCTTCATATCAAGATGTAAAGTTTCTATCTGGAACAAGATGCGTCGAAAGGATTGAGCCATTGGTACTGAGGAGAGAGATTATGAAGGGTCATCTAATGCACAACCTATACGAAGTGTCATCCAATGCCCAACTTATACCAAAGTCTTGGACTTATAAAGTTTCTACATGGAACAAGATGCATCAAAAGGATTAAGCCACTGGTTTAGAGCAGAGCGCTTATGTGGCTCAGGATTATCTCTCCCTATTATGTCGGCCTATGTGCCATAATACACTTTTGACTTCCACAAAGCCCTCTCTCTCTAAGCCCTTACCCCACTACTCTCCCCTTGGCTTCTCCAACAATCTGACACACCCTTTCCCACTCTGGATCTCCCATTGGCAACCTCACCCTCCTCACATTAGCATAGCCATCTCTCATGCATGTGGCTCCGCCTCTCGTTTGTTTTAGTGGGACAATGTAAGTGGTTCAGAGAGTCGTCAGGGTTATAGTGAAAGTGGTGAGGACAATACCTTGGTTGTTTTGGATGAGGTGAGCAATTGCCTTCACCTAGACATGATGACAAGTAGCCCAAGGATGGTAGTATTGATGATTCCTCAAGCAATGATGGTGGCCCTTTTATGGATGATATAAGAGGTTTTACTATAGCTTCACTAAGTGGTAAATCAAACATACAATAATTCCTTCAAACCCTTGGGTAGAGAGACATAGATTTTTCAAACATACAATAATGCCTTCAAACCCTTGGGTAGAGAGACATAGATTTTTCCTAAGTTGTTCAATGCATGCATGAGAATTTTTCTTATATTGATCACGATGCTAGAGATTGCATCCTAACTGTAACATGCCCATCTTCAATAACGATGCTAGAGATTGCATCCTAACTGCAACATGCCCATCTTCAATAATGAGAGTTTTTCTTATATTGACCACGATGCTAGAGATTGCATCCTAACTGTAACATGCCCATCTTCAATAATAATATATGCCAATTTGATAGATGAATTTATGGTATTTTTATGATGTAAAAATATTCAATTTTAATAATCGATCTATTTCCCCCTGGAATCGTAAAAATATGAGTCCAAATTTGGAATTTGTGCATGATTTTACTCTAATATAGGATATTATAGCACTTAAAACAAACATCAGTTTAAGCCATACACGAAATTTAATTATTTTTTGTTAAAATACAATAAGCTTTAACCCTTAATAAATGCATGTGTGAGTGTCCAATTGACGAATGGTCTATCCTAGAAACTTTTGCTAAAATTGTATTTTCGCACCCAACGGGCGCTTTGGCATGCATATCGAGGTCGATGCCCCAAATTAGGAGTCCCCATCCCAAAAAGATGGCATTCACATACATGGGCGGGCACAATAGCCACGTAAGGACCAAAGGGCCGACCACCCCAATGTATGGTGCACACTAGCCGACACATGGATGCCCATGCTACTACCAGTGACCCGGAAGGTACATGTGTACCTCAGCTTTTGCTAGTGCACATGAACCATCCCTTCCCCAAGCTCATACAGCCACATGCTAGCGTACTTTCACCGTACACCATTCTTTCCTCCCCACTTTTCTTGCCCTTTCCCTACACCCGTACCGTGTACCAATTCCTATAGAAACCCCTATAGTACCCCCATGCCCAGTACCCCCGACACCTTGTGCTGCCCGTACTCGACACTCCGCCCCCGACAGTCCGTACCCGACACTCTGTGCAGGACTGCACCCAAGCCTTCTGTAGCCAATCTCCTAGCAAGCCTTTTTAGCCCATCTCAAAGGAAGCTCTACAAAGATTTTTTCACCATCTCACCCCTGTGCGTTAAGTAGAGGGTGTCCTTAGCTGCTCTCCCCCACCCTCCAACCCCAGTCCGTACCCGACACTCTGTGCAGGACTGCACCCAAGCCTTCTGTGGCCACTCTCCTAGCAAGCCTTTTTAGCCCATCTCAAAGGAAGCTCTACAAAGATTTTTTCACCATCTCATCCCTGTGCGTTAAGTAGAGGGTGTCCTTAGCTGCTCTCCCCCACCAATTCCTATAGAAACCCCTCTAGTACCCCCATGCCCAGTACCCCCGACACCTTGTGCTGCCCGTACTCGACACTCCGCCCCCGTCAGTACGTACCCGACACTCTGTGCAGGACTGCACCCAAGCCTTCTGTAGCCACTCTCCTAGCAAGCCTTTTTAGCCCATCTCAAAGGAAGCTCTACAAAGATTTTTTCACCATCTCACCCCTATGCGTTAAGTAGAGGGTGTCCTTAGCTGCTCTCCCCCACCCTCCAACCCCTCCCCTGTGTGAATAGACTTAAGTGCGAACTCCCCCCTGTCTCCCTCTGGGTGCAACCTTTTACCCCAAAATCCAATTTATGGTCACCTTTTCTCCCCCCTATTTGCGGTGACTTTAGTAAGCGCTCTTTGGCTCTCTTAGAAGTGGTTCCCACCTAGGAGTTTTATGCTCATAAAGTGAGCAAACGAGCTCGGATTCGTGATCCCCGACTGAAGCGTTGCGTTCGAGGTGATGTGTCCTACGAGAAGGTGAAGAGAATGGCTCCTCCATGAACACACCAAAACACCATCTCGAGAAGCCTGCACAACAGGAACCTTAGAGGGATTGCTCTCCGGATGCGACACCATCTCTCCCCTTGGGAGTCCCACAAGGAGCTAATGGCTAGGCTAGCTTGGTCATCATTTAAAAATAGGTTTTTGATTGAATTTTTAATATTAGCATTAAATTAATAAAGAGAAAGATATCACTATCCTTTCTTTGAAAATTACCAAAAATCCTTGTGATATTGTTGTTTTCTTGAGAAGGGGATGTTTATTGTATTATATGGTTTAGTTTAAGTAATTGTTATCTTGATTAAGTTAAAAAGTATAGAAACATCTTCTCCCCGCCTCCTCGAGGCTACCCCCATTTTCGTGCTTGTGTAGCCAGGTGGTGACGAAGTTAGCCAGGCCCGGAGTCGGCCCAAGGTATCCCTCCTACCAATGGGAAGATGAGGTTTTCCGGTTTAGGCTCAAGGGTGCACTACTATGAAACCCTATGTATCACCTGTGTTCAAGGGGTAGGATTGATTTCAAATTATGTCGACCATCTTGGCCAACAAAACCTTATTCTAAAAACCTATGGACATTACAACGTCCTATCCATCAAGATTGCATAGGGCACAAAACTCTTGTCATATATTTTCCCCAACCCTGTTGTGAAACACTTTCAAGTGTTACACCCTATCTTCTTTGTTCTACATGACTCTCATGTGGTATTTCTTTAATCGCAAACCATTAACTGTGCTTAGATGCATCTTGCCATCAATATACTACAACTAATAGCTTCCGTTAGAAAAAACTTCATGCACAACATAAGGACCTTCCCACTTTAACCTAAATTTGGTCTGAAAAGTGGTATCAAGAGCACTGTTATATCTCGACACAAGCATACCTTTTTCCAAATCCTTATTACTTAGGTTCTCATTGAATGCTTTAATTATCTTCTGTCTAGTCTTCTCATACCACTTGATGGCCTCATCCCTATCCAAAACAAGAGAGTGCAGAAGATTGATCCATCTCCTTCTTCTCTTTTTCCTCTTGTGCTAAATTATGCTACAAGATAAAATCAAGTTACGGAATCGTGATATTAATAGGGAACACACCCTCATCACCATAGACCATATGATAGGGAGTGAATCCTGTAGCATTCTTTTTAAACAACCTATAGGCCCATAAAACCGTGTCCAAATACATATTTCAATCTCTTGGATATTCTTCCACAAGCTTGAATAACAACTACTGCAATACACCATTAAAACTCTTCAATGAAGATTCCGATTACCCATCCCCTCTTTGCTTCATTTTGTATATTACCAAAGGCCTTACCAATCAAGCAATATAAATAACATTTTGTTCACCTGCATACTTCCTAGTTTTCCTTTTTTTTTTCCAAGTTTTACTATTTGTATAAAAAACAAAATCTAGGGTAGATTGGGGAGTCCTTGATGACTTCCCACTCTACCCCAACATTCTTTTTCATGCAACGGGATCGTAAATCAACCTCAAAAACAACAGCAAAATACTGTTGTTTTTTTTTCTATTCAGCAGTGATCCCATTGCACAACAAAAATAACAACGTTTCTAGCAGCAACAAAATAGGCCAGACATCTTTGTGTTATTCTCTTTACTAGACCCTAATTTTATTATAGTGATGTCCCAAGGAAAGATAAAAGATTTGTTAAATGCTCTTTTGGCTCCTCGCATTACTAAGAATCTTCCTTCAGTTGGTCAAAATGTTGAACAAGGACTTGAAGTGAGATTCAATCCAAATGGATTCTTTGTAAAAGAGTCAAAGAGAATGGGAAGTTGGATACACAAGAAGGAGACAAGGTTGAAAGCTTGTTCAAAATGAATACGTTCACACCTCATCAAGAAAACTACTCCTCCAAAACCCCTTCTAGCTCATTCATACTATGGCATAGAAGATTGGGACACATGAACATCAAAAGCATCATACACTTGAAGATGGAGAAGTTAGTTAAAGGGCTTCCCATACTCCAATTCAATGAATATAACCATACATGTTCCTCATGCTACTTTGGGAAGAAAAAAAAGACAAGGTTCAAGAAGAAAACCTACAGAGCAAAGGCCAGATATCATACACATGGACATATGGGGACCAGCCCAAACCAGATATCATACACATGGACATATGGGGACCAGCCCAAACCAGATCCTTGGGAGGGTCTAAATGCTTCATTTCCTTTGTTGAGGACATGACAAGAAAGGCATAGATCTATCCATTCCAACAACAATTTAAATCATTCTCTAAGTTTCAAGAGTTCAATGTAATGGTAGAGAGAAGGAATGCAATGCATACATCAAGGTTTTAAGATCAGATGGAGTGGGGAGTTAATCTTAAATTATTTTTAAGATTTTGGTTGGAAAAATAGCATTATAAGGCAATACATTTGCAGGTATACCCCTCAAAAAAATGGGGTTGCAGAGAGAAAGAATAGATTCATTATTGAGCATGGTAGATCTATGTTGAATGATGTTAATCTTTCAAATAGTTTTTTGGCTAAAGCTATGAATACCTCTATTTATATCATGAGTAGAAGTTCTATAGAAGAGCTCTCTCATCTCACTTGACAAGATGCATACACAGGTAGAAAATCCAATGTATCTAACCTTAGAGTATTTGGTTGAACTATAACACAACTTGCCCATACGACGATGACACTAGTATGCGTCGCTATGGTGCATCGCCGCTTATGTGACATCAGTAGCGAAGCCCAGCCCCATCACATTGACGCTTACGCATCCAAAAAGAATAGCTTAAGCAATGCCAACAGCATCGCTTACACGACACTTAATGCTTGTGAATTTCTTAAAAGATGGGTGTCTTAGTTGGTCGCATAAACCACGACGGGCATCGCATAAATGATGTACAACTGATATTTTAAACAATTAAAAACTAGCATAAGAGTGTGACAGTTGTCTCTGTCTCTCTAGCATCGTTATCCCTTGAGGAGTGGGCTCACAACCATAGTCTTGCACTTGCAACTTAAAAACTGCATGAGTTAGCAAACTGATATAAAGAATATATGATACAGACCTACATGCACGTATAAGATAAAATGTAAACATTCTATACGAACATACAAAAGTGGTAGTGCAGCCCTTATTGCCTATCATACCAAGATGTGATGTATGCCCATCCTGTTGCCTAACTCATGCTACATCCTATAGACATATATTCGGAATCAAAAAATATTTGTACGTAGACCTGAGATGTAAGATAGACACTAGTACATAGCTAGAGAGTAAATATTATATACCTTCTGATCCCAATGTGTCCTAAGTCGCATCTCTTGTTGAAAGGCTCTCAACAACTTAAGATGCATACTAGTGGGATAGGGCAAGGAGGTGTGTTGTTGTCTCCATCGAAATATTTTTCAGTGTCCTCTAGATCCATGCAGAATTAAGTTGATGAGGCACAGATGGAGAGTTCCATGTTGGTGTGTGTGAATTGTCGAGGCACTCACTGACGGACACGATGGCAATGCCATATACACGAGCTAGAGTTTGGAAGATGTCATGATGCATCGGTACCATAGAGACATGATCAACCTATGGTAAGTGATATTTCTTTTTCTGAACATTCTACATTGACTCGTTCAAATTCTATATGATCTTGATACACAAAATTTGATCTTGATCGACAAAGTGATATATAACATGCATCTAGATACAATCATCATGGCCAAATCCAATTGTACATCTTTTTGATGATGCTGATGGCTTTCATGGGCTTGATCGATATATGATTCCTTGCATAGCCAAAGTCAAGCAATTCTTCAGTTACAAACGGAGGCATGTGCACACCAATTACCTCCTCGTTCTCAGTTCGGGATGTCTGGAAATAATTTCTTACCCAGTCACCTACTACCTCTCATAAAAGACATATAATCATAGAAATTATGTTTGGAAATAATTTCTTACCCAGTCACCTACTACCTCTCATAAAGACATATAATCATAGAAATTATGGTAGTTGGTTAAAAGCATCAATTTCTGTGGCAGATGGAGAGGTTTTCAGCTTCTCGGGTGCTTGCTATGTGATCCCACCATCTATGATTGTTGGCGGGGTTCAAGGTATGTTTATTGTTCAAAATTTACATGTCCTAGTTCACTTTGAGGTCACTCTTATGACATTTTGTGGACCTATCTATTCATGGGCTCCGTGGCAACAACTTGCTCACTACATCACGCATATGACCATATATGGGCTATATGCTACTACTGCCTCTCTCACTGAAAGAGGAAATACCCATAAACAAATCAGAGATATTGTATATCGATGGGTAGAACTTACACTCAAGGAAATATATCAAGGTGAATCAACAAAGAAAAGGGAGCAATAAAAGAACTAATTGTACTTTTGTGGAGTGTGACAATAGTCATGAGCTAGTGTACATGAGTAGAGATAACCTATATACATTGTAGTCAATGCTATTAGATCTTTGTGTGACGGTGAGAAGTTTCCAGTGAATTATGGTTGGTATAGGTGACCTACAAGCTCCACATAGAGAATATATGTATTTATGACATTTTTAGTACACATGTCTTTTGTAACGGGCTTTGATAGATGACATTCTAGTAGTATATTTATATTTTTCACTTATTATATCTTGTGGCACCAAAGATCCTGTTAATTTGAGTATATTTGAAATAGCATGTGTACATGATGTCAAAATTTAATTTTATGAGGTTTTACAAAAGTGTTTACTTGTGCTTTGTTTGTCACTTGTCTTATTATGAATTATTTTGTCTTTATAATTTTCTAATTTGTATTGGATCATAGGTTCCAAACTATGATATTGTAGAGGATGTTCCCTTATATCGTTAAGGTCACTCTTTTGATTATCACTAGAGTGTATGCGAATTCTTAGAGCACAGGATCCTAGTAGTGTTCAAAGGTTGAGAGAGAAATACGCACATCAAACAGAGTGACTTGATGATGTGGAGCATGATTCTCATGACATGATTGGATCTCTTGATGATTGGTTTTAGAGTAATACAGATGACAGTGATACTAGTCATTAAAAATATCTCTGAGCAGAAGCACTCACAAAGAGGTATGAGGGTTCTTCTATGACAAGATTATCTATGACCTTCCTCATCCTAAACCTTCAAGCTCGTTACTCGTGAAGTAATGTATCAGTTTTAGGATTACTAACACGTAAGTAGATCATATACAATAATACATGGATGCTAAGAGAAAAAGTATGTTTATTCCCAATAAAGTGTTGTTGTTAAATTACTTTCTAGTAAGATTCTACCGCTCGATAGCACCATCCTAAAAACAAGGAATGAGACACAAAAGGTGATGAAGAGTCTTGGACTTGACTACAAAACGATCCATGCATGCATCAATGATTTCAACATCTAAACTATGTTCTCTATCCCAAATGTGGTGCTTCACATTCTAAGGAGGGATTCTAAGGAGGGAGCAACACTTACTCCTCATAAGGTTCTAAGACATTTTCCATCATCCCCACAAGTAGAGTACCTATTTCCAAGCCCAGAGTTATCAAAGCTTATGGATTGGACAACAAAGAATGTGAGCATAGATGGTATCCTACACATTCCGTCTAAGTGTGATGTTTTGAAGCACATTGATAGAACATGGCAAGAATTTAGTTAAGAACCCCGTCTCACTGAAAACTTGGTGTTGGTATCGATGGAATCAATCCATTTTTGCATAGATGAAGAAAGTGGTCCACTTGGCCGGTGGTGATAATAATTTACAACCTACCACCATTCATGTCCATAAATAAGGAGCATCTAATATTGAGTTTACTAATTCTAGCTATATTCACAAGCAACATGATTCGAAATTGTATCCATCTGATATATCTATACTTCTCAAAAACTCTGACTCAATACAACACTTTAATGCAGGAAAACAATAAGTCAAGACATGAGTGTGTACCTAGCACCACTCACGAAGATCTACAACAAATATGGAAAGGGATAAAAGTTCTTGACAAATATTCTTGACCCCATCTTTCCAATATTCCAATATTCAATTCATGAATAGTCCAAGCCTACACGGGGCTTTAAGGTTTTCAAAAATCTAACATGGACTATTCATGACTATCCTGCCTATGGTTATTCTTCAGGTACATGATTAGAGATACTTTGTTTGCATTTTAAGTGACGTGAATAAAAATTGCACTAAGACTTTGATTCTTCATAGGTCTATTAACAAAGGGCTACAAGGCATGTCCACCATGTGGAGATTGCCTACAATCAAGATATATCAAGAATCTCAACAATAATATATATCTCCAACATAGAATATTTATGCTAGAAGGACACATATTGTGATCAAAAGAACAAGAAAAACATTTCAATAGAAGGATTGAGAGTGGAGTGTGCCCTATACATATGAATCCTATGGATTGGTAGAGAAAATGGACAATTGGGCCTATTATAGATCCAAATGCAGATCTCACAAGTGACATGGAACATGACGATTGTCACAAAGATAGGGAAAAAATCGACACCTTCAGAGATTTTAGTATGGTACAGTCTGGAATATTGGAAAGAATTGAAAATCACACATATTCTTGACCCCATGAATATTTTCAAAAATGTTGGATACCTGCTTTGGAAACATCTTGTGGGTATCAAAGATAAAGAGGGCAGATTTAAAGGAACAAAACTATAAACCATCTTTATGGCCTATATTAAGTCCTAAAATAGGAAACACGACTTATCGGCATGCACCATGGGTGCTGACAAAAAACGAGGTGAGCACAATCAATGATGGGACGATATCGATACGTACACCTATAGGCTATGGTGCATCATTGCAAAAAATGTTTACTATGGACGATAACATCTTTCTAGATTAAAGACACATGAGTGGCATAACTTCCTAAAGGTAGGCCATAGCTCTATCTTATTCTTGAAATTTATTAATTTGTATGGATACTAACATCAAAGGTGGACTATTTACAATATATCTTGCCACTTGTAATTGATGGATGCTTAACCGAGGGCATGCAAGATATCATATACCATGTGGGGTCACTTTCAAGATACTGATTCTTCAAAAATATGTGTAGGATTCTTCTTTGCAATTGAAGTTAGTTAATCGATTGGTGTTTTATCATTTTCTAGTTGGATCACATCAAAAGAAAAACACACTCGAGAGATTCCACACAAAAAAATTGGAGTGCATAGTAGAGCTCCTATTCTTGATGGAAAAAGAGTTATCTACGTTCTTTTTTAACATCTAAGTACATGTGCTTATCCACCTCATTGAGAAGATGGATCTTGCTGGAGTTGTAAGCACACGATGGATGTTTTGGGTTGAAAGATTCATGGGAGTCTTGAAGGGTTTTGTGCATCAGAGGGAAAGGCCTAAAGGATCTATGTCAGAGGGATGGTTGCATCATGAGTGTATGTACTAGCTCTTTGAGTACTTGTAGCTTGTTGATGAGGAGGCTCCCCCTATTTTTATGGTAGAAGAATCAAGTAAACTATCAAAATAGGTGTTATGTGGAAAGGGACTCCTAGTACGTCTTGATCAGGACGATGAACGAGGGAATTTAAGTATTTTTATGATCTAGAATTCAAAATGTATGCAAAAATGGATCGAAGAGCATGACAAAGAATGGCAAGAGAATATGTAAAGAACATCGAAGAGGCAACGGGTGACCCCCACTATGTCAATGACATGGATACTAGAGCGAATAAAAAATCACAAGAAGCAGGTGTGCAAGTTACGTGTGAGGAGTTTGAGCTCAGTACCGGGTGTGACTAGGAGTTAAGATATGGCATTGCCCATACTTCTAGTATTCTATCTGTGTATTCTTGTGATGTTAATACTCTCTACGCTTATGCTTTTAGATTTGGGGAGAAAATTTCCTATTCATCGACACCTTGACCATGCAGAGAATCAAGGATACGATTCATAGGTAAGACCTAGTCCTATCTCGCAGGGGGAGCATGATCTTCTAAAAATCAAATCACCCATAGGATAATTGATCAACTACTAGTCTTGATTTCTAGAGGGAACGCTTTTTTCCTGATCCCTGCAAGGCACATCCGTTGGCCTACTCTTCTAGAATAGAATTACCCAAGAACCTATTTATCTAGCATAGGGCTTTCACTTAATCACTTGGAAAGCTACCCGACTAATCGGGTCCACCCGTCTGTAGGATGGTGCCATCGGGGCATTCCATCCTCCCACTTTCCACCCTACTCATGTGTCAATTTTGTTTTCTAATTAATTCTACCACACTGTTTGATATAAATAAACATGTTCCTTAATTAAGGCCCTTTTTAAAACAGCCTTTTTCCATAGTACAATAATGCCAAAGACAAGAATTATAAAAAAAGTTTATACATGAATCAATTCCATACAAGCCAAACCGGCTCTCTTATTCTTTTCCTTTATACTGTCGATGATCTAGAATTCGGCCTTCCAGCCTCTACATGCTGGGCAAAACCCTATGGGACCATACACCTCATCGTCGGGGCCACTGGTGAGGACTCAAGCTGGCTTGTTGCCCTCTCAGGCTCCATCGCTCGAACCTCCCGCCCCTCAGAGGGATGTCTGTGCACTAGGGTGGGCTTATTCACCGCACTAGCCTGGGCCCTCAGAACTAGACAGCATCATAATCTCTCGCCTCAAACGGTGAACCTTATTCTCCCAATGGTATGAGGGATGCCTTGGGCCATTCCCGGGTTTTACTAACGACGCCAAAAGGCTACACAAGCATGGAATGGAGTTAGCGTCAAAGCTAGGAAAAACTTGCACTCTTTCTCTTAAAGATAACAACTTCAATACAATTCATTGAATACAAAATCACTTCAAATCATAGCTTCATACAATTTTATTTCATTATTTTAAAAGGAAAAGATACACATTTATTAACACTACTATAAAAAAAAACTCTTCTTTAAAAGATAACCAAGCTAACTTGGCCACCATTTCCTTGAGGAGCTTGTAATGGGAGCATCTTCTCTAATCTCATTGTTGCACACTCCTCCTGAGGTAATATTCTAGCATTTTCGGATGCAGCCATCTTGGACGTCGCCTTGTAGGGCTCGCTGTAGTGGTCAAAATGCTCCAGTCAGATCTCAATTCCGAGATTGTTTGCTCACCGTATGAGCAAAAGACCACAGTGCATGAACCCTCTCTAAGGCCAAAACCTCTTGCTAAAGTCCACGCAAATGGGGGGGGATTTGTGAGATGTCCTTAACAAAAAACGTTTTGTTAAAGGGGAGAAGGGTGCTGCTGTAAGTCTCTTCACACGGGGGGTAGGGGGGGATGTTTTGTTGAAGGGGAGAAGGGTGCTGTTGTAAGTCTCTTCACATGGGGGGAGAAGAATTAAGGACACTGCCCTCTAACAAGGGGGGAGTAAAGGAAAGTTGCCTTATCTAAAAAGTGGCAAATGAGGGGGTGCTGAGAGAGGCGGCAGCAAGGGGCGCGGCTACACTGCAGAAGTACACTGCGTAGGGACAAATGGCGGTACAGACGGCGACATAGCAGAGTATATAGGCTACGTAAAAATGCATGCTGCCCATGGAGCACCCCATGGGTTTATATAGCTATGTGGTACGGGTGTGGGTGCTGTGCAAAGCAAGGTCAAAAGGACGGTGTGCCGGCAAAGGCTATGGATCAGTGGCCTGCATGGCTCTAGGGAAAAGGTACGGTGGCAATTAACAGGGAACGGAGTGGTATGCATGTACCTTATCTGGTCAGAGACAGCATGGGTGTCCACGCGTAACGGTGCGTGTGGACCACATAGTGGGTAACCAACCTTTGGTTCTTGTGCGGCCATCGTACAGGCACCCTGGTGAGTGTGTACGATCCCTTTTTTTGGGGGGTCCAAATTTGGGATGCCGGCCTTGATTTGCATACCGGACCGCTCGGGGGGTAAATTTTTTTTTTTGTCCACACTGAGATGTTCTCCTGGTCATTGGGGTGCAGACCGTTCGTCGATCGGACACCAGGTCGTGCATTTATTAAGATTTAAAGGTCGTCACTTTTTAACTAAAAATAACCAAAATTTGCATATAAGCTTGATCCGGTCGTTTTGGATGCTGTAAAATCCTATATTAGGGTAAAATCGCATGCAAATTCTAAATTTGGGCTTAGAATTTGCAGATTCTAAGTTAAAATGGCTCATTTAATAAAATCATTGATTCTTATACCATAAAAATTCATAAATTCATCTATTATATGAACATTTCTTTATTAGTGAAGATGGGTATGCTATAGGTGCAATTAAGAAAGTAACACCATATTAGATAATTTGGGAAAAATTCCATTCCCATTTGAAAAATGGGAGCATGGTGAACTTGTCAAAACCCCCTCATGCGACATATCATCGGAAAGATCTTGAAGAGTAGAATCTAAATCTATGATCTCCGACAAATTTGGAGTTAGTATGTTTAAGATATGTCCAAAACTATATGGAGTAATCGATTCCCAAAATGTGAGATTTTTCCCAAATTACCTAATATTGACTTAAGTGCTCTATTTTACAATGAAATTAAAGTTCATCATCAACTTGCTCCTCCTCAATGAGATCCATGGCTCCAAATAAATCTATTTCTAGAAATACTCCATCATTGTTGTCAATTGGTGGAACCGGTTGTCTTGTAGTAGTAGAAGGTAATTCATCCATGTCGTCATCCTCTTCTAGCTCTAGCATGAGAGCTGTCGATGCATCATGATCATACTCAGCTTAAATCTCTTCTTCTTCTGGATTATCTCTACTATTTGTTTCTCGTTCAAGATGTATTTTCTCAATGAGTACACCTTCATCCGATCCTGATCCCGTGTGAGCCTCACCTACTTCCTCAACTAGTATATCTTCTTCTTGTTCTTCTTGTTGTTCAATAGGTGCTAGTGGTGTATGCTCAACCATCACATGATCTGGGGGGAGTTCCTCAGCATCTGGCAAACAGTCAACTGCTATTTTCACCTCTTCAAATATTTTTTTTCCACGTGGATTTATTTGGATCACAAACAACCATTTATGATATGTCGGGTCTTCCACAAAGATGACTTGCTCACAGTGCTGTGGTAGCACAAATGTGCCCCTTTGGTTAGTCCATATCTTTGTGTGGTCTACTTGAACAAATCCACACTTGTCTTTGCATACAGTTACTTGCATCCCTTGAGTTACCAACTTGAACCATTTCACATAAAAAATGAACATATCAAACTCTTTGAATCCAACCTTGATAATATCTTGGATTGTTCCACAATAATCTAGCATGCCTACTTCAGTATTGCCATCACTTGCACTTGACCGATTTTCTTACACGAAACTAGCCTTCACACCACAATCAAAAGTTTTTCTCTTTTTATCTATTCCTTCTACTCGAAAGTGACGTCCGCGTGACCAGATTACCCCAAACTTACGATACTGCAAGCACAATAAATAAGTACTTTCATTGTATAAATTCACGAAAGCACAACTTAGAAGACAACTTGTAGATATCTCTAACTCACATACATGGAAATCACAACCATATGCAAGCTCCTCCTCCTCATCACTTATTGATTCACCATTTCATTTAGCTTGTAGTCTGGTTTACTCGAGCCATTTATTAGAAGGAAAGTCTGGAAGAAGTGCAAGTTCTGTTGGGTACGGTAGTGTGCGGGTTGTTCGACTGCTCCTTCTAAAACTCAAACGAGCTTGGTCCCTTTCAGCCTTCACCAAGTTATATGTCTCGATCCATTTCTCCATAGCATGTGAGTTTAAGATGAAAAATTTATTGATCTTCTCACGCAATGCTACATCCATTGTTCTCACAAGGCATTTCCCTTGTGGCTCTTCCCCAACTAGTTGATCATCTTCTTCTTGTGTCCATAATCTGAGAATATCGGGATAAGACGTACTAAGAAATTGAGTTATATATACAAGTGATTCTTGAACAAACCATCCCCCTGTCATACTACCTTCAGGAGGAGCTCTTTGATGAACAAATCCTTTAAGTGTCTTCATAAATATCTCCAAGAAAAACATACATCGGCTATGGACAACCCCAGCCATAGTAACTTCATCAACCACATGAACTAGCAAGTGCAATTGAATGGTTAAAATACTTGTTGGAAAGTATTTCTCAGCCATTGTAATAGCCTCGATGGAGTTTAACCGTGTTGCTTCTAATGTTTCTTTACTAATCTCTTTCCTTGATATCCAACGTACCACTGCACCAATTTTGTAAATTGTTGCTCTAATGTCATCGTTGAGGCAATCCTTGATGGCTATAGGAAGCACGAATTGCAAGAATTTATGCAAATCATGACTCTTCAAGCCACTAAGCTCATCGTCCTTTGTAAATGCTCCCTTCAACAAGCAATGCATGCATCCTGTAGGGGTACGAAACTCACTAATGCACTTCTTTACACGCTGTTGCTCATCCTTTGTCATGACCCAAGGTGCTTTTGGTAGCTTCACCCTTCCATCTGCTTTATTTTGGGCCCATAAGTGGTGCATGCGTTGAACCTCTTGTAAATCGTCTCATTGTGCCTTGCTCTCCTTTGCTCCTGTGATATTTTTCAAAGCACCTCAGCTATATTCTTGAAAATTTGCATTGGGTCAAGAAGATGGTTCACTAGAAGGTCATTCCTGTCTAGAAGTTGATGGAAAATGGATAGAGGCTTCATTCACTCTCCTAGATCTTCGCAGCTTTTCATTCATGGCTTCCATAGCCTTCTTTACACCAGGTGTTCTCATAGCTGGGATCCCAAGCTCCTCATCAAGGCTCATATCTGAGCCACTAGACTCTCCATCAACATGAGAATGCCCTGCAGAAATGTCAGGCATACCAAGGGGCTCAACCACTTTCTCTTTTCCTTTATGTGATGTACTAATCACATTTGCAGGACTGGTATTATGACGCAGCCTGCCACTCCATGGTCTATCAACAGGCCCACTAGATGAGGACTCTCTTGGTCCACTCAAAGACTGTGATTGCTGACCTGCATTCTGTGCAACCACACTTCCACTCACATCAGCCCCAACAGCTTCTTTTTCAACAGCATACCAGCTGCTCATCTCATCAAATACAACATCCCTGCTTACCCTCAACTCACGTGTAGTAGGGTTATAACACCTGTATCCCTTTTGCTCAAGGGAATATCCAATAAACACACATTTTTCAGCTTCCGGATCCAGCTTAGTTCTCAGCTCATCTGGCACATGCACATATGCAATGCATCCAAAGACTTTCAGATGAGACAAATCTGGTTTTCTGCCAGTAAACCTCTCCTCTGGAGTTACATCATGTATGGCTGCAGTTGGAGTCCTGTTCATGATGTATACTGCTATAGAAACAACCTCAGCCCAATAGCTATGCGGCATATTCTTCTCTTCCATCAATGCTCGTGCAATCTCAGCAATGTGCTTGTTTTTCCGCTCAGCAACTCCATTTTGCTGCAGAGTGTATCTGCATGTAAACTGTCTTCGAATACCATTCTTCTTCAAAATTTCAGAGAACTCATTGGAGAAGTACTCTCCCCCTCCATCTGACCTTAGGCACTTTACATATTTCCCTGTTTGCTTTTCAACCAAAACTCTGAAATTCTAAAAGTGAGTGAACACCTAACTCTTCTCCTTCATGAAATATACCCACACTTTCCTTGTGTGGTCATCAATGAATGTCACATAATACCTGCAGCCTCCCATAGACATGGTCTTCGTAGGACCCCATACATCTGAATGCACAACATCTAGTGCATTTCTGCTCACATATCTATTACGTGGAAATACATGCTTTGTTTGCTTTCCAAATTGGCATGCTTCACATATTCTCTGCATACCTTCCACTTTAAACTTTGGCAGCCCTGTCACAATTCCTTTAGTCTGCATAGACTTCATTCTCTACTGCACATTCACATGTCTAATTCTTTTATGCCAAATGTCTGTGTCTGTAACAATTCCTGAACCATTTGCAAACATCGCAGCACTCATTTTAGGCATGTCTACATCCAACGTAAACATTCTACCCACTCTGTTGCCTTTTACAACCAACCTGCACTTGTCTTTAAAGTCTTCAACATAACAACCATCAGGGTTAAACCGAACCTGCAAACCCTACTCAATCATCTAGCCAACTGAAACCAGATTTTTTGTTATGTTCGAAATGTGAAGTACATCTGCAAGATACTTTACTTTGCCATCCTGCATAGACAATGGCACATCTCCAACATGGGCAATTGGATGAGCAGTGTCATCCCATGTTTCCACAAAACCTGGTCTTTCCGAGTTTTTCATCTCCTTGAACCACTCCCCATGACTTGTCATGTGGTTCGAAGCACCTGAATCCACATACCATACATCATCTTTTTGTGCTGCATCAACATTTTCAGACATGGCATTCACGACATGCTGCAAAACAACCTTTCATTATCCTTATTATTTCTGCTTGAGGATGCATAGTTGTTTTGCTGCACTTTTCCATTTTGCATGTCAGCTAATTATAACATTCTGCCTGCACATGTCCAGGCTTACCACAATAATAGCATTCACGTGCATCATTATACTGTCTTTGCCAATTTCCACAGCCTCTTTAACTCCCCCTGCCTCTGAATTTTCCTCTTCCACCTGCGTGTTGTTGTTGTTATTGTTGTGTATTCTGGGACTGTTGTTGCTGCTGCTGCTGTCCATAATTCTGATTACCTGTTCGGCCACCTCCTTGACCGCGTCCACGGCCTCCTCTACCTCGTCCTCTTCCTGAACTTGTGTAGAAGGCCTGTTGCTCTGAACTGTTTTTGTTTTGTGAAGACTGTTGGTCTTCACCCAAGCTCTTCTCTTCTATAATCAGCATAGACACCAAATCTGTAAAGTTGGGAATGTTTTCCCGAGTCTGAATAGACGTCTTGAACGCCTTGTATTGTGGCCCAAGACCACGTAGATAGACCTCCACCTTATCATCATCATCTACTGACACACCAATAGATGCAAGGGATTCCACAATACCCTTTATCTTCAACGCATAGTCATTCATAGACATGCTCTTTTTCTCCACAGTATGAAGTTCATTCTTCAACTGTATCTTACGTGCCTTGGTATTTGTTTCATAGAGCTTTACCAAGGTGTCCCATGCCTCCTTGGGGGACTTGGCATCCTGAATGTGCCCAATCATGGTGTCCTGTATACTAATGGAGAGCCAATACATAACTTTCCTGGCTCCTTGGTTCCAGTCTTTAAACTCTTTCACATCTGCAGCAGTCGGATTTATGTCCGGTGATTTATGTCCGGTATCTCCGGTGCCTCTTCATGCTCACCTTCTATGTAGTCCCAATAGCCCTTTCCCATCAAGAAATTCGTCAACCTGAACCTCCAAGCATGGAAGTTATTCTTATCTAGCTTCTCAGCCACAATCTGGGTTATCCCATCATTTGACATCTTGCTAAACACACAATTTTACCAGAAACAACACTCTGGTTTGTCCTGCACAAACTGCTGTATTTCCTGCAGCGATATTGTAGTACTCTCAAATGTCAACCAGTGACTTCAATGTGCATACATACACCCAATGGCAACTGTTGACCTCTTTGCAGCACCCACAGTGTCTGCACAGTCAATCTGTCTTCCTGCAGTTCTTAAAACAGAGTTTTGCAGAGAATCGATGACTTACCTGCAGTGCTTGAAATCGCCTGCTTTCTGAAAAACGGAGGTTGAGACGCGCCCGAAATGCTTTTTCGGCCCAAAAAATTTTGTCTGATAGCTTTTTCAGCCTGCTTAGCACGAACCAGGCTCTGATACCATGAAAAGATGCAGGGGGGAAGAGAGCTTGAGCTCTTGCAAGCACACACACACTCACAAAACCCTAATAGAGAACACACAAGGTGAGAGGTTGAATATCTTCTTCTTCTTCACTCAGCACTCAACACACCATATACAAGATAAGAGTACACATAATATGAAAGGTACTCAAGATAAGAGTACACATAATATGAAAGGTACTCAACCAATACATACACGGGTTCTCTATAGTGTGAACCCAACTAAATGAGTTAGCGCTATAACTATGCCAGTCTCTAGAATGGCTGTCTTCACAGAGCCTGTCATCCCACTGGCCGTATATCACCCAAGATCTCACCAACCATGCCAGTGGTGTAGGTGTGGGGCCTATCCCCCAGGCGGGTCATGAGTGTCCACCGCCTCATTGGATGAGCTCGATATCTCAACATTCCTCACTAGGTATGCCTCCTTTTCCCTCATTCCCATCTCCTCTTGGTTACATGTACATGTGATATAGAATGTTTGTGTGTGTAATTATGAGTAATTTTCTTATTTTTTTACTTTCTCCTTTGTTTTGCAGGTTCTTTCTCTCTCCCAAGCTCTTCTCCACCTCCTTCTTTGCCCTCCCTCCCTCCCCTCCCCTCCCCTCTCCTCTCATCTTGGTTGTGAAATTAGTGTGTGTGTGTTGAAGGATAAACCTCCTTGTGTATGCATGCTATTCACACTGTTAGGGTTTTATATTACTAATTCTTTTCTCGACGTTTTGTTTTGTTTTGTAGGTCTTCTAATCCTCTCTTTCAACTTCACCAAAAAGAGGTAAATTCTTTCCTCTCTTTTTTGATTTTGTATGTATGCATTACTAATCCTTTCCTTACCCTTTTGTTGGTTTTGTAGGTGTTCTAATCTTTTCTTTCAACATCACCAAAAAGAAGTAAGTGCTTTCCTCTCTTTCCTATCTTTTTATCCTCTCTTTCCTCACTTTTTATCCTCTCTTTCCTCTATTTTTATCTACCAAAAAGAGGGGTTTTGTTTTGTAGGTCCTCTATGCATAATAGAGCTCTAATCATAGAGCTTAATCTATGCATTAAGCTCTATTCGTCTAGCTTAATGCATAGATTAAGCTCTATGCATGTATTCAAAATGCATAGAGATATATGCATAGATTAATCTATATGCATAGAGTTCTATGCATGCATAGAGCTCTATGCATAGAGCTCTATGCATGCATTAAGCTATGTCTATGCATGCATTCATAATGCATAAAGATATATGCATAGATTAAGCTCTATTCGTATAGCTTAATGCATAGATTAAGCTCTATGCATGCATTAAGCTTAATCTATACATTCATTAAACTCTATTCGTATAGCTTAATGCTTACATAGATTAAGCTCTGCGCATGCATTCAGAATGTATAGAGCTCTATGCATGCATTAAGCTCTATGCATAGAGTTTAATCTATGCATAGAGCTTAATCTATGCATGCATTAAGCTCTAGGCATGCATGTTTAATGCATAGTGCTAGGGTACGATTTAGTTTAGGATAGCGTGGCTTGCATATTGCTTTATGCATAAGCCTCATGCATAATGCTTTATGCATAAGCTTTATGTATAAGGCCTCATGCATAATGCTTTATGCATAAGCTTTATGTATAAGGCCTCATGCATAGCTTTATGCTTAAAGCTTTATGCATAAGGCCTCATGCATGCTTTATGCATAAGCTTTAGCATATAGCTTGCATAGTAGCATAGTTTGCATAAAAGTCAATATTAGGTAATTTGGAAAAAATCTCACATTTTGGGAATCAATTACTCCATATAGTTTTGGACATATCTTAGACATACTAACTCCAAATTTGTCGGAGATCATAGATTTAGATTCTACTCTTCAAGATCTTTCCGATGATATGTCACATGAGAGGGTTTTGACAAACTTTTGGACAAGCTCACCATGCTCCCATTTTTCAAATGGGAATGGGATTTTTCCCAAATTATCTAATATGGTGTTATAAGGCTTGCATAAGCTTTTGTATGTATGCATTACTAATCCTTTCCTCACCCTTTTGTTGGTTTTGTAGGTCCTCTAGTCTTCTCTTTCAATATCACGAAAAAGAGATAAATGCTCTTCTTTATTTCCTCTCTTTCCTCTATTATTATTGCACCCTTGGGTGCTAGGGATTTGTTTTGTAGATTTGCGCATAAGCATTATGCATAATGCTCATTCATGCTTTATGCATAAGCCTCATGCATAGCTTTATGCATAAGGCCTCATGCATGCTTTATGCATAGTTTTATGCTTAAGGCCTTATGCATAGTGCTTTATGCATAAGCCTCATGCATAGCTTTATGTATAAGGCCTTATGCATAAGGCCTCATGCATAGCTTTGTGCTTAAGGCCTCATGCATAGCTTTATGCATAAGGCCTCATGCATAAATGAATGAATGTTGAGGGATAATTCATGTATATGCTCTTATTAAAGTGTCCATGTGGGCTTTGTTATGTGTGTGTAAAAATATGTCTCGCACTCCAGATGAGACACCGGCTTACTCTCCATCCTTCTCTCCATATGCCATGTCGCCTAACCAGTTTATGTGTTTTTTAGCACAAGCCATGCTCAAGCAAAGAGCGATGGCACAACAATATTTTGGAAGAGGGGCAAGAACTTTGGCCGCACAATCGGGCACCACCACTGCTAACCCTAGTTAATCTGTAGAAACCCCACAAAGAGCCGCCCCTTAGGTCCCCCGTCCACTCTAGAGGACAATGCTCGAGTAGTGGAGGTGGAGGCGGTTGTTGTCCAAGTGGGAGCATGGATGGGTCTACGCCCCCATGTGAGCGTCCTTCCCCATCTCTAGCACTAGAAGCACTCCATGCTCGCGATCATCTTGTAATGTTTCCACACACATCCCACACCCACCAATGGAGAAAAAGTTTACAAAGTTTACACAATTGTCAATGGCAATGTGGTTTTGGATAATGTCAGGCACGAGAGATGAAGAGCCGCATCCCCACGAGCTATGCCACATTGTCTTTGCAAATGACTTTATGACTTTATGGCCAAAGTTGGATAAAGACAAGAAAGATAGAGTCATAAATCAAATCAAGGATGAGTACAAGCTGGCCGACGATAGTGATGTCATCCCCATAAGGTGGATAAAGGACCACATGGTGGACGTAATGAAACATTGGTGGGGAGATGTGACTAGGAGAGTGAAGGTAGGGGGTGCGAAGCCTTGGTACATGAGCACCGAGGATTGGAATGAGGAGAAGCAAAAGCATGCTCGAAATCCCTAATGCTACAAGCAACAAGAGGATGCGGCCAAAGCCCGAATGGAGAGCGTAGAAATCTCTCACCTTGGAAGCGGCGGTTGGGATGCATTACATGTCTACTTTGACTCTCCCCATGGGAGATGTCTAATTATCCATATACAAATGCAATAACAAACCCCAACACAAGGCAACCAAAAACTTCAGTTTTGGCACATAGGTGTAGAAATGCCAAGCCCAACACAAGGCTATTTTAAACCTCTCGGCTACTACTTGCTACTGTCTTTTGAGCTGCTGGTTGGGTTGTAGGGTTAGTCGGTTGTGTTTTGGCCGACTCATTTTCTAGTCTGGCCGACCCAGTCTGGCGGCTTGGCCGACTATCACCTAAGCCCACCATGCACAAGATTTTAGGGCCTTACTATCGGATTATCCATATACAAATGCCATACCACATCCCAACACAAGGCAACCATAAAATTCAACTAGCACATAGTTGTAGAAATGCCGAGTCAACAATATAAACCATATACCTCCTTGTGGATAGTGAGTCTTCCCTAAAAACCATGGGTCTTCATGCAATAGTGCTCGTCGTACATCAAGTACAACTCTCCATTCAGCTAGTACAATAAGTACAATGGTTGGTACAGTAGGTACAATGGCTGGTATAATAGGTACAATGGTTGGTACAACAATAAGTACAATGGTTGGTAGAAGAGGTACAATGGTTGGTACAACAATTACAAGGGATGGTACAACCGGTGCAGGGGGGCTGGTATACAACCAGCATAGTGGTTGGTATAGCTTGTGCAAGTACAGCCTTTGAGCATACTAACTAATTGAAAACTCAATCATATGCACTGCCTCCCCACTGCCAGTACTCAGGATGAAATAGTGGGGGATGGATGGATCTCCTTGGAACTTTTTACCTAATATGGAGTTGATCATTTAATTATTATGACATGTCTTATAAACTAGCATAACACTATAAACTAGCATAACACTATAAAACATCAAAGCCATGTTGGAATTTTACTTTTTCATACCTCACCACCAATCCCCCCATTTTCTAGATCACCTAGTGCACTTTTTCATCTCCATCGCACTCGGTAATGCATATGGGAAGAATGAACTATGTAGCACAAAAAAACGCAATCAATGTTAATTAATTACAATGCAAGACCAACATGAAGCTTATATAAGTAAATTGAAGATACATGAAAAATCCTATGCTAATCATGAATTTTTAGACCATACAATTAAGTTCCTCCTTTCTTCTTCATTTTTGTGAATTCCCCCCTTTAAAAAGAACACATGACACCCGTAGGGGTACTAGATATGGGAGATGAAATAAGATTGAGCACCTTGTCATTTTTACGCAGCGGTGGCATCTGGGATGATCCCCTTCACAATACTTCCCAATAATCACCTATTGGTTAGAGGATGTGGGGGAACTCCTTTTGTAGATGGAACAAACTTCTCATGATCAGATGGAAAAAACTGGTGATGATCTTCATGCACGATGTTCTTGAGATACATAGGACATGATGCAACAAGGGATGGTCTTGAAATTGGATAAACATTGTGACTAGATGTTGTGAGTCCTAAATATGTACAATGCACAAGTACATTATATGTAGAGATAACTCATATTTGATAGTTCAAACCATAAAAAGGTGATTGAGCGCCATAGAAACATATTGGAGCATCCTCCATATCCTTGAAAGTCATGCATTTTCCATGTTATGTAATTACATTCACCTCCGTACTACATTGTGTAAGCGATCGGGATACATCATGCACTTGGATGCCATGCCATAGTGTCTCAAGCTCCTTTATCAAAGGTTCAAGGTACATATCCATGTTCTTAACCTTGTTCTTGATGGGCAGGAGAAGAACTAGCATCAAGAAGGGAGATTGCAGTTCACCACTACCACTAGCCATGTGGTCCATGACACCGATTTGAGACCATATGGACTGAATACATCCATAACCAATCCAAGTTGTAAATTAAATGGCTCATCCATAAATTCCAACCACTTCTCTTCTATGTGTTGCCATGCCGGTAAATCCATAGGGACCCTTAACGTGCCATCTGTGGAACAATCATGTGCATGCCACATCATGAGTTTTGCAATAGACTTGCATTAGAACATTTGTTGAATGCGAGGTATGATAGAAAAATGCCTCAACACCTTTTGCAAAAGCATCGTACCTTGCAAATCACTCTGATAATGAGACTCTCCACATTTTGGACATTGAATTATATCTTTGTGAGCACCTCAGAATCATTCATGCAGGCATGTTGTAACATACCTCTGAGATTAACCAAGTTATGATTAAAGATAATCTTAAGTTTTGGATGCTACAATGTTAAAGTTAAGTAAAAATTTAAGATTGAGTTTTTAATTATTTAGTGTTCTCAAAGGAAGACTTTAAGTGTGTAGATGGACATGCAAATTGAAATTTGATTTTAAAAAAAAGTAAAACGTGACCTATTTTTGGAGTTAACTTTCACATACAACTAATTTTAGCGATACCACCCTAGCAAGGTTGTAGACCGCACATGTTCTGGTAGTTTTAAGTACCCACATGACTAGTTTCTGATAACTGTGTACGAAGTTATACCTGTTGCAGATTACAATCCTGACAGTAGATCTGAGAGGCTTGCCAAATCTACAAACAACGCTTCCATAACTTTTGGAGAATAGACACGCATTTCCAATCAATCAAGATATCATAAAATATATCGGGGAAGTACACAAACACTCTTTCTATTATTTTGCTTTAAATTCTTTTGATATGAAGTAAATAAATCGATAAGTGTATACGAGAGAATATGAGTCAATATAGGGCATACTTAATGATGAGTAATTCTTAACTTCCTTAATTATACATGGTCATCTTGATCTATGAGACTCATAGCATAAACACTTTTGGTGGGGTAAAGAATGAGAAGATAGAATATTTGACTATTTTATGAATAGATTCTAGGAATAACCTTCATTAGGGGCTATTTTGCAAAGAGTTTTTCTGTCCGTGTGTTTAGAATCAAATTTTAGAGAAACTCGAAAGTTTTCGAGGACATTACACGATTAAGTGAGTTAAATGTTTACTTAGGTTAAGTTATACGATCAAGATATGGTTAGATTCGGCACCATCACAGTTGGTATCAGAGCATAGGTCGGGCAATCCGCACTTGATTGCGGATAATGCAGGTCTTGGATGACTAATATTATTTTTGGTTTTTGTGATACAGCGAGCAATTTCTTTCTCTTGAGAATTGTTTTGTAATTTTGTTGTACAGTCACAAGATGGCTACACATCAAATAAATTCAATAGTCAACCTAAGGTAAGAAGAGGAGCTTTTACAAGGATAATTACGTGTGCGTGTAACTCTAGAGGAAGTTATTAGACTTATTGACAGGAATCAAGAATTGGTGGAAAGAATGGGAGTCATGCGCGCTCGAGCTTCCATGAATTTGAATGAAGAAGACATAGATGACCAAGAAGATGGGGAGATGGAAGATCGTCTAAATTTTGATGATAGACAAGGTCAACGAGAACGACAAGGAGCAAGAAATTTTGATGAGCAGCAAGAAGAACCTCGTGAAATTCCTATAAGCCCTCAAACAAGAGTTACTGCACAGGTTGGTTTCGACCTTTCAGTTCAGCGAGCTATTAAGCAGTTGTAGGATACAATGGAGGCCATGAAAACTGCTATGGGCATAGGATTTAAATTGGGACATGTAGATGCTTTTTCCCTCAAACAAGTCACAAAGAAAAGGTCATTAACAACCTTTAATGGAAAGGGGAAGAGAAGTGAAGAAGCAGAAGCATGGATTGAGAAGATTATTTTCAAACATGTAACATCAATGAGGAAGCTGGGGCAAAGATAGCAATACTTTTTTTTGAAGGTTCTACAAAATTATGGTGGAAGTTTATTATACACAACAGGACTTTTGGAATGATTACATCATGTGGCCTCTAATAAAAAGGCATATGATTCAGCATTAATGTCCAACAGAATACCAAATGGAGAAAATGAATGAGTTTTTAAACTTGGAACATAGGGCACTTTTTGTTGCAAAATATCATGATAAATTTTGGGACTTGCAGAAATATTCACCCTTATTACAGAAAAGGAAAGAGACTCCCAATTTGTGAATGGCTCAAATAGGCAAATCAAATTTCTGGTTAAGGGTAACAAGCCAACTATAGTCCAAGATGCTATGCTGCGTGCCATGACATATGAACAGATGGGAAAGAATGAAGAAAGTTTTGGAAATAAAAGAAAGAGATCAAATCTATTTTATGATGAGAAAGGGAATTTTATGCATAATAGGAGAATGCAGACCAGTGGCGAGAAGAAGAATGGTAATAAGCCTTTCACATATTTGTCCCTAGAGATGGTAGAAAATGCACAATGTGAAGGCTTATGTTTCATTGTTTACAAAGGGGTCATAGAACTTATGAGTACAAAAACAAACCAGCATCACATGAGGAACGTGAGGGGATAATTACAAAGGATCAGAAAACAAGGTAAAATGTACAAGAGAATATACGTGGATTTTCAAGTAATGACAACGCTCGTGGAGCAAGAGGAAATATTCTACAACTATGGCCAAGGAGATTGAAGAATATGCACATGTTAATGCTGCTGTTTATACAGGTAAGGTCAAAAACCAAGATTCAATTATTAATATTCCTTTCAAGATTGTGAATAATGTATTTCAAGTGTTGATTAACTCAAGAAGCACGCATTGTTTTCAATCACCCCATGTGGTAAAATAGCTAAGAATAATCGAATTCTACCAAAAGAATCTTGTGGTAGAGCTTGCTTCCAGAAAGCAACAAACATGTAAGGAGTATGTCATAGGTGACCTTAAGTTGAAAGTTGATTTCCATGTGTTGCCTTTGGGAAGATATGATGCCATATTAGTGATAGATTGGTTAGTGCCTAGAAAGGCTAAGATATATAAGCGGGTTTGTATGATTGGAGATGATAGTAAAGATTATTACTTATAGGGTCAAAGATGTGATGTAGAATTTGGAATGATCTCTACTTTGCAGCAAAGCAAGAAAAGTATTTCACGTAGTATACTATTTGCTTGTTAATAGTAAGTTATCATTGTGAAGTTAATAGTGTAGGTTGAAAAACCTATATCTATTATGGAGATTACAAGTCCATAAATAGGAAGATTATGTAGCCACATTTGTCGTAAAGTTTAAAAGTGTTTTGATTTATAAGCTCCTTCATAGAGGAAAGAATAGAGGATCACTTTTTTGTGGAAGAAATGCAAATTGATTGAAATTTACCTTGAAGTTTAAAACAATACGACAATGATGTTTTTCATCAGATTTATTATTGATTATTAAGTTGTGACTCCAACACGGCTTATTTATGGCATGGATAGTGACTTATTTACAAGATCAAGATACCCCTCTAGCGTATACATGACTAGCTTAACATATAAAATCATTTATCCAAGATAAGATCTATCGAAGATATAAATGGAAAGAGTTAAATACTGAGAGAAAAGAATGCTATAGTATTGAGAGTTCAATAGATGCAGTGATTACCAAGTATGTTGATTTTTATCCAAGAGATAGGTAAGAAATGAAGAATCAAGTTAAGAGCATTTATATCAAGTTAAGATCTTAGACAAGCAAGTCGTTTGTTCCAAGACTACTTGAAGAAATATTAGCACGGAGATATAATTTTCTTGAAAGTCAAAGAAATATGACTTCTTAAGTACTATATCAACTATAATAGTTGAACAAGAAAGAAACTATTTCTTAAGGTCTAATGATTGAGGATAAGATGTTTTTATCGTCTGGAGGACGACGATTTCTTAATGGGGAGAGAATGTAACATACCTCTGAGATTAACCAAGTTATGATTAAAGATAATCTTAAGTTTTGGATGCTATAGATTTCAAGAATGAATTCCAGCAGGTTTTCAGTAGTTTTGCAGCAGCAGTAAAGATTCTAAGTGTAAAAATTAAGTGAAAATTCAAGAATCAGTTTTTAATTATTTAGTGTTCTCAAAGGAAGACCTTAAGTGCGTAGATGGACATGCAAATCGAAATTTGATAAAAAAGTGAAACGTGACTTATTTTTGGAGTCAACTTTCACATAGAACTGATTTTGGGGATTCCGCCCATGTAGAACATGATAATTGATTATGTTAAAAATAAGGATTCCAATGTGACTTAAAAGATAAAGAGAAGGTAAAGACTGTTTAAATTAAAACCTTGTTTTATACTTGAAATTGATTGTGATGATTTGAATATGCATGCCTTGAAAGATTTGGACTAGAGATGAGTGTGAGATGATATGTATGAGTTTTGATTGATTAAGACGCTATGCTTTAAATGATAGAGATTTATATTATGTGAATGTATTTTTGAGATTACATGATTCTTTTCTTCTGTGATAAGAATCTTGGATATGGCATGCATGCTTGTTTGCTATTTGAGAAGGTTGATTTGATTGTATTGCTATGTAGAAATTGCACGATTAAGTGAGTTTGATATTTACTTAGATTAAGTTATACGATTAAAATATGGTTAGATTCGAGACCATCACAGTTGGTATCAGAGCATACGTTGGGCAATCCGCACTTGATTATGGATATTGCAGTTCTTGGATGACTAATATTATTTTTTATTTTTGTGATACAGCCAGGAGTTTCTTTCTCTTGAGAATTGTTTTGCAATTTTGTTGTACAGTCATAAGATGGCTCCACATCAAACAAATTTAGTAGTCAACCCAGGGCAAGAAGAGGAGCTTTTACAAGGATAATTGCATGTGGGTGTAACTCCAGAGAAAGTTATTAGACTTATTGACAGGAATCAAGAATCGGAAGAAAGAATGAGAGCCATGCGCGCTCGAGCTTCCATGAATTTGAATGAAGAAGACATAGATGACCAAGAAGATGGGGAGATGGAAGATAGTCTAAATTTTGATGCTACTATAGAGGGTCAACGAGAACGGCAAGGAGCAAGAAATTCTGATGAGCAGCAAGAAGAACCTGGTGAAATTTTGATGAGCAGCAAAAGAAGAACCTAGTGAAATTCCTATAAGCCCTCAACCAAGAGTTGTTGCGCACAGGTTGGTTTTGACATTTCAGTTCATCGAGCTATTAAGGAGTTGTAGGAGGATACAGTGCAGGCCGTAAAAACTGCTATGTGCATAGGATTTAAATCGGGACATGTAGATGCTTTTTCCCTCAAACAAGTTACAAAGAAAAGGTCACTACCAAGCTTTAATGGAAAGGGGAAGAGAAGTTAAGAGGCAGAAGCATGGATTAAGCAGCTTGAAGATCATTTTCGAACATGTAACTTCAATGAGGAAGCTAAGGCAAAGACATTAGTACTTCTTTTTGGTGCACATGTCAATGCTGTTGTTTATACAAGTAAGGTCGAAAACCAAGATTCAATTATTAATATTCCTTTCAAGATTGTGAATAATGTATTTCAAGTGTTGATTAACTCAAGAAGCACACATAGTTTTCAATCACTCCACATGGTAAAACAGTTCAGAATAACTGAATTTTACCTAAAGAATCTTATGGTAGAGCTTGCTTCGAGAAAGCAATAGACATGTAAGGAGTATGTCAAGAATATGCCTTACATAATAGGTGACCTCAAGCTGAAAGTTTATTTCCATGTGTTGGCTTGGGAAAATATGATGCCATATTAGTGATAGATTGGTTAGTGCCTAGAAAGGCTAAGATATAGAAGCATGTTTACATGATTGTAGATGATAGTAAAGGTTATTACTTATAGGGTCAAAGATGTGATGTAGAATTTAGAATGATGTCTGCTTTGCAGAGCAAAGCAAGAAATGTATTTCATGTAGTATACTATTTGCTTATTAATAGTAAGTTATCATTGTGAAGTTAATAGTGTAGGTTGAAAAATCTATATCTATTGTGGAGAGTGCAAGTCCAGTAATATAAAGATTATGTAGCCACATTTGTCATAAAGTTTGAAAGTGTTTCACTTTGTGATCGCTTTCTTGTGGAATAAATTTGACTAAGTCTAAAGATACAAGCAAAGTGAAAATAAGAGTTTGCAAATTGATCTATTACCTTGAAGTTTAAAACAATACGACAATAATATTTTTCATTAGATTTATTATTGATTATTAAGTTGTGACTCCAAGAAGGCTTATTTATGACATGGATAGTGACTAATTTACAAGATCAAGATACCTTGTGTAATGCCTCAAGATCTATCTAGTTTCTTATTTAGAGTTAAATTTTATGGAATTAAGATGAGTTTAGGACACCTAGTAAACTCTAGCGTATACATGACTAGCTTAACATATCAAATCTTTTATCCAAGATAAGATCTATTGAAGATATGAATGGAAAGAGCACAATACTGAGAGAAAAGAATGCTATAGTATTGAGAGTCTAATAGATGCAGTGATTACCAAGTTTGTTGATTTTTATCCAAGAGATAGGTAGGAAATAAAGAGTCAAGTTAAGAGCTTTTTTATCAAGTTAAGACCTTAGACAAGCAAGTCATTCGTTCCATGACTACTTGAAGAAATATTAGCACACAAAGATATAATTTTCTTGAAAGTAAAAGGTATACGAATTCTTAAGTACTATATCAACTATGATAGTTGAATAAGAAAAAAACTATTTCTCAAGGTCTAATGATTGAGGATAAGATGTTTTTATCTCGTCGAGGATGACAATTTCTTAAACGGGGAGAGAATGTAACATACCTCTATGAGATTAACCAAGTTATGATTACAGATAATCTTAAGTTTTGGATGCTACAGATTTGGAGAATGAATTCTAGCAGGTTTTCAGTGGTTTTTCACAGCAGTAAACATTCTAAGTGTTAAAATTAAGTGAAAATTCAAGATTGAGTTTTTAATTATTTAGTGTTCTCAAAGGAAGACGTTAAGTGCGTAGATGGACATGCAAATCGAAATTTGATAAAAAAGTGAAACGTGACCTATTTTTGGAGTCAACTTTCACATACAACGGATTTTGGCGAGTCCGCCCATGTTAGAACATAATAATTGATTATGTTAAAAACAAGGATTCCCATGTGACTTAAAAGATAAAGAGAAGGTAAATACTGTTTAAATTAAAAGTTTGTTTTATTATTTATACTTGAAATTGATTGTGATTAATGTGAATATGCATGCCTTGAAAGATTATGGACTAGAGATGAGTGTGAGATGATATGTATGAGTTATGATTGATTAGGTGCTATGCTTTAACTGATAGAGATCTATATTATGTGAATGTATGTTTGATATTACAGGATTCTTTGCTTATGTGATAAGAATATTGGATATGGCATGCATGCTTGTTTGCTATTTGAGAAGGTTGATTTGATTGTATTGCTATGTAGAAATTGCACAATTAAGTGAGTTTAATGTTGGACCTTTCCAGATACTTAAGAAGATTGGAACACAAGCTTATCGCCTACAACTTTCAAAAGTAGTTAAAGCACATAATGTATTTCACATCAACTTATTAAGAAGCACGTGGCTGATCCAAATCACATATTGGGTGACAGTACAAGAGTGGAAGAACTGGGTAATTTTAAGATAGAACCAGAGATAATTTTGGATCGCAGGGTTAGGAAGCTTAGACATTGGGACATACTCGATCTCTTACTAAAATGGAAGACATATCCAGTCGAAGATGCCACTTGGTTGTCTGAGGATCATATGAGGACTCACTATCCTCAGTTCATGCGTTGAGGACAATGCTCTTTTTTAACCCAGGGAGAATGTAACGTACTCATATGTACGTATTTTTGGGTCCATTTTACTTGATGATTTTTAGCATCTATATTTTATGTTAAAAAGTATGAAATACTCAAAGGACATAAAAGACTAAGTTTGGTCACAAATTTAGTAATTTAGACGTCGATTTTGGGACTTTTTATGCATGTTTGTGGTGTCATTTGTATGTGAATTCTATTCTATACTTAACCATGTTAGATAATGTATAAGAGGGTCATACTGAATGGTTTAGCCTAAAGGAAACTTATATGGGGGTTTACATACTAAATATAATTGCAACGAGCACCCGAAACGGGGCCCAGACACCAAATTGATCCTAAATTTTCAGTAACGGCCTCGCACGAGGGTGTAGATAACTTTATTTGTCAAAGATACGAATTAAAGAAAGTTAGTTCATCATAGGACGAATAAAGTCCGTGTTCAGATAATTGGGAGATTTCGCATGGGGTGGCCGGTATTCGCGAAACGAATACGACACCACTTTCCAGTTCGAGTTCATGTTTTTTTAGAAAGGATTTTCTATCTTTGAAGATTTTGTGCATGATAATCTACTAGTTATCGTGGGCTATTTTTTTGGGGGTTCTACCAGAGCCTTGAGGATTTTCTATGCAGGATAGAGAGCGAGAGATTTTGAGATTTGGTCCGGCCATCCTTAGACATGGAATGTTAGACAGAGATTGTGATTTATGCCCTCTAGGAGCAATTCGGTAGAACCCAGTGTGGATGAGATTTACTAGAGGCATACCCGAGATAGCCGCGATGTCCAGAGTGGTGGTTGGGTGGACGGGCATCGGAGAAAGGCCCTATTGGCTAGATCTATAAATTGCTAACCACAAACGCTGAGGACTCAGTGAAAGAGGCTTGTAACACTAGCATTTCTCCAACCAAACCCTCATGAGGAAGAGAGGCAGAATTAAGAGATTGATTAATAGAGAGGGGGAGGCTATGCCATTGATACTTGAGAAACACACAAATGCACTCTATGTAATCCCACACACACACACACATCCTATTCAATCTACACACACACAAACACACTTCAACCTACAACAGAGACTATGCAGTCCCCAAACCCTCTTAAGCAAGAGAGGGGGGATTAAGAGATTGAGGAAGAGGGTGGGGGGGGGGGAAGAAAGGGATATGGAGATTGACAAACTTCACACCCTATTCAACAAACCTTCATGCATGAGCATGACTATGAAGGGAGGGTGTGAGCGAGAGAGAGGGGGAGAATCATCTTGTGCATGTGCAAGTGCGTGAATAGTAGAAGAAGGTTAGATATTGAAAGAATGTGATGAGAAATGTTGAGAAGAAGAGGGGAATTCTCTTGTTGATGCACCATAGTATGGGGAAAAGACACATCAAAAAACCATATTCCTATAATATGGAAATTTTTTCTAGATCCTAATTGTACCACAATGAAATGTGAAATGTTATCTCGCGTTATGCAATGAATTTTTTTGGGCATGTGGGTCCTCAATTGATTCTTATGACCACTTGTCAATGGTTGATTACATATACTTTGGGCCATACCTCTCTTTAATTTTCAAGTAATTTTTATAAAGTGTTTAGAGTTTGATTTGATTACATCCTTCTAGGTCAATGGCATTCTCAAGTAATGAGGAGGGATTTGTGGTGGGTTCTCAAGAGTGGCAAGAGAAGAATATTTGGTACCCATGTACAAACTTATGCAAGGGGTGCTATAGATAGCAGCACCCTATAACCATCAATCATTTAAGCATGCATGGCATACATAATGCATTGCCTCATGGATGACCAAACATCCAAGAAAACTTTGATTCGGTAAATATCTTTCATCCACACCCTTTTCTTGGTGAGGTAGTGTATGACATAAATGTACAAAGTGATCTATTTTATGACATAAATGTTCTTTTGTGTGTGTATAGGATGAGGATGAAGGGGAGGAGAAGAGGAGGAGAATATTGTATGATATGCCACATCCTTCCATGGCACCGCACAAATGTGTGACAATGAGTGGCACACATGGAGGAGGATAATCCTACACTGACCATCATTGAGGACCCATATTCTCCCTTACCTCATAAGGATGCGTTGTGGAAAGAGGAAACCACCCCATTGCCTACTGGTTGCTTCTACTCAAAACTTCGAGCCATCTTGGAGCCACGTGTGATGAGATCACAACAATGGGATGAGCATTGGAAGGGGGAAGAGAATCCACCCTAAGGGATGAGTCATCACTCAATCTTCTTTCATCTACCATATTGGTGTGAGTTGAAGGTAAACCATCTACTAGATCCCATGCATATTTTTATGAATGTATTAAAAAACATTTGAGATCATTTGAACTATTCAAAGCTTGAGAGAAAAGGGGCATGAGATGACTTGAAGGAAATCAATCGCCTTCCTCATGCATGGCCATATGAGGATCAGAGTGGCAAGATTGTAATTCCAAGAGAACTATGGAGACTCAAAAAGAAAGAGCAAGAGAAGGTGAAGAGTGTGATAACCTCTTTTTGCACACACATGGGAGGTATGCATTCATTGAAGGCTGTATTCCTAAAGACAAAGAAGAAAGGGATGGATAATTGTATGGACATAAGTGTTATCATGATTTGCATAATATGACGCAAATAACTAATCTCACCTTTTTCTCATATGCATATTTATATATCCATGCATATGTACAGGCTCATCCTCTTACTGCATGTATAGTTTATCCTACCAATTGCTATTGTTGGATGTGGTGATAAGAATGTGAGAACAACTACCTACAAGATGAGAGAATTTTTGAGGTATGAATTAATATTCAACTCGTGTTATTTTTCTTGTATTTTACCAGTCCTCATATTGTTATATTTTGATGCATGTCTTTGGTTGCATAGAATTATATCATTAGAGGAGAGTGATCCGTCACATATATTGGCTGCTCATCTCAATTCAATAGAGGCCGTATATGCTTGATTGAAGAGAGCTTTCCTTGAATGATACTTACTTCACAAATGCATGTTGTGGTTCACTTGGTTGATGAAGTAGAACTTTATGGTGTGGCTAATAGTAGATGGATGTTCTTTGTTGAAAGCCTGGAGTGGAGCATGGCAGAGGCATTGTTTATACAATAGTCTCTTGTATATATCATGGGCCACCTCTCTCAAGTGGACCGTAGCATGCCAAGATTATGGACCAATGAAGAGGCTGATTGAATGCTTTCTCATATCCCACATGGAAAAGGAAAGACTGAAAAGATGGATGAAGAATTCAGGAAAAAGGTCAACACATTTTGCATACTCCATAGGGCCATAATTGAGAAATGATCCAAAGATGCAGAGAAGCTAGAAAAAGTCAACAAGAGAAGACTCTAAAGCTTTCAAGAGAGTAAATCAAATGGCGGCAATGGAGAAGAGGTGTTTCTATACTTGAGGTTGATTTTGATTGATTGGAATATGCTTGTCTTGAAAGATTGTGGACTAGAGATCAGTGTAAGATGATAAGAAAGGCTTGTGATTTCTTTGTTTGAAATGAATGATTGATATGCATGTGTATGAATGATTAATATGCATGTGTATGATGAGACTCGACATGAAATTTTGAGATTCAGGCTGGCTGACAGGGGAACACCGGATAGAGAACAAGATTTGTGCCCTTTGGGAGCCATGTGGTAGAACCTAGAGAGGATGAGATTCAAAAAGAGGCATACTCAGGCCGACAGGGAACACTGGATAGAGAACAAGATTTGTGCCCTTTGGGAGCCATGTGGTAGAACCTAGAGAGGACGAGATTCAAAAAGAGGCATACTCAGGATAGCCGCGATGTCTAGTGTGGAGGTTGGGTGGATGGGCATTAGAGAAAGTCCTAGATTGGCTGGATTTTAATCATTATGACTAACCATATTGTCGATCATGGAGATGATGGTAGAATCTTTGAGGTAGACACATACATGGTGATAGATTGAGATGCTATGTTTTCATTGATAGAGATTTCTATTATGTAAATGTTTGTTTGAGATTCTACGATTCTTTTCTTATGTGATAAGAATCTTGGATATGGCATGCATGCTTATTTTGCTATTTGAGAGGATTGATTTGATTGTATTACTATATGTAGAAATAGCATGATTAAGTGAGTTTCCAATGTTTGCTTAGATTAAGTTGTACGATTAAGATATGGCTAGATTCAGGACCATCACACATTCAAATGGTTTCTTTGAAATTCACTCCACAAAGTTTTGGAGAGATGAGAAGGATACTTGTGTGCTCCCTTACCATTGTGAGTAAGTTTGTACCAATCTTCCAATAAAGCGACTTACTGATGATAGATCAAAATGGACTACTTACTTATTCTTTTGTGATTTTGTAGGTTATTTTTCAACCCCATCATATTGATGCAAGATGGTGGTATGTGAATCAAATCACCCCATGATCCACGCACATATTTCAACATGACGAAGTGGAGAAGGATATGAGCATTGCTATGTGTAGCAAAAATAGCAATGAAAATAAACTTTTTATAAACTTGTTGTAGTTTCACTGCTAGATTTTTCTACCAACCCTGTCCTCTCTTGCAGTGAAACGTTGGGGTGTTTGGACAAGATGGTGAGGGGAAACAAGAAAAAGTAGGTGCATAAGGTGATGGAAATGGAATGCATCTTATGCTATAATGGTGCCCTTGTACTCGAGAGATAAGATCGCTTCAACCACTATAGCAACCCCTAACACTACAACCATCCTCATGTCTACATTGGATATATCCACTTCATGACTCTAGCATGAATGGCTAGAGATGATGGTGCTGTGAGGTCATCAAATGTGTGGATCTTTCCCCTCCCCCCCTTGCCCCCCAACACCCCACCTTATTAACAGTAAGGACCAACAAAAATATGTTAGCTCATTAAATTGGAGGACTAAGTCAATGGCCACATGTGAAAACTTAAAAGTTATAACTTGTCAAGTGTAAAACGTAAACTTTTTTTCCAACCAATAGAAATAAGGCTAAACTTTAAGCTCAATCGATAAAACTGGTTTTATAACAAAACTTTTCAATGTTTGAATCTTTAAAATAAAGGCTAGGAAAATTTATAATTAGTTTTTCTTAATTTGAGCTATGAAAACCTCTCTAAAAAATGATTTATTTAACTTTATTCTATGCAAATGAGGATAAATATAACAAAGCCTTTAAACGAACATAGTTACACAAGTACGTGAATGTAACATACCTCCGAGATTAACCAAGTTATGATTAAAGATAATCCTAAGTTTTGGATGCTACAGATTTGAGTAATGAATTCCAATAGGTTTTCAGAGGTTTTTTAACAGTAAAGATTCTAAGTGAAAATTCAAGATGCATCGTGCATATCAATCATTCATCTCAAAACAAAGCAATCATAACTCATAAATATCGTCTCACATTCATCTCTAGTCCATAATCTTTCGAGGCATGCATATTCAAATCAATCACAATCAATTTCAAGTATAAAACAAGCTTTTAATTTAAACAGTCTTTAACTATGCTTATGCGTTAGTCCATCCGGTCTATATAGATAAGATAGTGAATCTTGATAGCAATTTCTAAGGCAAAGCCTAATAACTGGTCTCTTTGGGAGATTAATATCTTCCAATCTATTTGGAATTAGAGAGAAGTCAAAACTACAGAGTTTTAGGACTTTTAATGCTCTATAAAACAAGTCTTAGTGATGGTTATCTTAAAATGAGTTCTAAGGTCTCTTTGAGAGCATTCGAAACAGCCAAAGTTGTGTTTTCAGCATAAAATTGCCAAAAACAGCTAAGTGTCCCACTTTACACTCGAATAACTTAAAAATAAAAGGGATTTGGCTTTCTATATTCTCATACACTCTTGTAGAGTTTCTTGTCCTCTAAAACTTTTGTGTTTATATAAATCTCTGATTCTAAATAGATGGAAAGATAAACTTAAAATCTAATCATAAACTAGTCAAATATTCTATCTTCTAATTCTTTAACTCCAAAAGTGTTTATTCTATGAGTCGGACTAAGGCAACCAACAATAGTTCTTTGCAGGAAAACCCCCCTCTCCTCTTCTCGTCGCGGTGTTTCCCCATAGTTGCCATGGTTATGCATGCCATACATTGACTCAAATTCTCCCATATACACGCTTATCAATATATTTATTTAATCTCAAAAGAATTTAAAGAAAAATAATAGAAAGAGTGTTTGTGTACTTCCCCAATATATTTGCTGATGTCTTGATTGATTGGGATTCGGGAATCCATGTCTACTCTCCAAAAGTTGTGGAAGAGCTGCTTGTAGATTTGGCAAGCCTCTCAGATCTGCTTCAGGGCTGCAATCTGCAACAACAGGTATAACTTCGCACACAATTATCAGCAGATACTAGTCGTATGGATACTTAGAATTACCAAAATATGCTCAGTCTACAACCTAACGCAAGCAAAGTTACTAAAATCTGCTGTTTGTGAAAGTCGACTCCAAAAATAGGTCACGTTTTACTTTTTTATCAAATTTCAATTTGCATGTCCATCTACACACTTAAAGGCTTCCTTTGAGCATACTAACTAATTGAAAAATCAATCTTAAATTTTCACTTAATTTTAACACTTAGAATCTTTACTATTAAAAACCCACTGAAAACTTGTTGTAATTCATTACTGAAATCTGTAGCATCCAAAAGTTAGGATTATCTTTAATCATAACTTGGTTAATCTCAGAGGTATGTTATAGTGAGTATGTCTTGAAAAGCACAAGATATGAAAAACATATGTCATTCCTTACGCCCATAGGCTAGCTAGACTTAGGACCTTATGTAAGAACAAAAAAAACTTCTTCATGTTTAAAACACTTTGCTCAAATGCCAAAAGATGAATCATGGATGATGAAGGGCCAAGGTGGATGATGAGTGGCTAGGGCACCCTTGACTGACATTCTTATTTTATAATGCATGTTCAATTTATTTCTCTAGCCAGTGTCAGAAAAAACCGTTTTTAAAGTGTAATTCTCAAGGCTCCAATTGAGAGAAAAACCGGTTGTAATTTTGCCTAGCCTCAAAGTTTTGAAATTTAGTTATAAAACCGATTACCCTGTGCATTTTCTAAATAAAAACCGGTTGAGGTTGAAGGTCATCTTTTTTCTTCACTGGTTAGAAAAACAGTTCATTTCTAACGGTGCTTCTAGCAGTTCAAGAGCAATACTTGACTGAGGGGCTAGGGCACCCTTGACTAACACTCTTTTTTTACGTGTGCAATTTTTTTATAGCACTTCAAGAGCAACACTTGACTCTTTCTCATACTTCTTTCGAAAGTCAAAATGGTGTTGGAGGGGCTCTGCAACCTGAGAGGCCAGGGGCTAGAGCACCCTTGACTGGCACTCTTGTTTTATAATGCATCATTGAGGCTGAAGGCCATCCTTTTTTTGACTGGTTAGAAAAAATGTTCATTTCTAACGGTGCTTCTAGCAGTTCAACAGCAAAACTTGAGTGAGGGGCTAGGGCACCCTTGACGGACGCAGCACGCTCTTGTTTTATAATGCACGTGCAAATTTTCAAGAGCAGCACTTGACTCTTTCTTATACTTCTTTAGAAGGTGAAAATGCTGCTGCAACCTGAGAGGCCAGGCCGCAGGGGCCAGGGCACCCGTCACTGACACTCTTGTTTTATAATGCATCATTGCACATGCATGCCTTACTTTTGGCTTTTGTTCACATTTAGGTGGAATTCGCCCGCACAGCCCAACGAGCCCATGCAAGCTGAAGCACCAAGCGGCAGGGTGCTACGACTGATTCAAACAGACCGATGGCGGGCTGCGACTTTGAAAACGACTGATCCCAAGAGAAACATTTGTTCTGGATCTATATAAACACACACACCACCCACCCACCCACCCACCCACCCACCCACCCACTACTCTCTAAGTCTGATTCCTCTGCTCAGCGCTTCTAGTCTTCCGGCGCGTCGACAATCAGCTGCTCTACGCCCTCCTCCAAATTTGTAGAGCTTATCGGAGGCATTGCTAGTAATTTTCATCAATCAATGGCTTCTCCCTCCCCTGTGTATCGCCAAGGCCCCTTCGACGTTAAATTGGTCAAGGTCGCACTTGAGGCTGAGGTCGATATTGGCAACGTGATTGAAGGAGTCGTTGGAGCGCCTCCCCCTCCATGCCCTCTGCTGGTGGCAGTTCCAAGCCAGGCGGGACTCTATCCGGTGGTTGTTTTCCAGCACGGCTTCATGCTGCAGAACACTTTCTACGCGCAGCTTATGAAGCACGTGGCCTCTCACGGCTACATGGTAGTCGCACCCCAGGTAAATATACATTTGCATGGTATACGTAGTAGGCAATTATACAATATTCGACGCGGGCAGAAACGCCGTTGGCACGTGCTTAACTGATCAAACGAGATTGCAAGTCAGGTCCAAATTTGATGATCATAGGTTTAATTTGTTGTTGCGCAATGTGCAGATGTATATCATTACGGGAAGTGACGCAACCAGCGAGATCGAGCATGCGGCTGCCGTCATAAACTGGTTGCCGGGAAATCTGAGCAAGAGCTTGCCGGGAAATGTGGCTACGCCGGATTTTGGAAAGTTGGTGCTCTGCGGGCACAGCCGCGGCGGGAAGGTGGCCTTCGCCGTAGCGCTGGGAAAAGCCAGAATCTCACTGAAAATCTCGGCCTTGGCAGCCCTGGACCCTGTGGACGGCGTGTCGGAGACCGCCCAGACGCAGCCGCCCATCGTTAGCGCCACGGGCGGCGAAGACACCTTCCATTTCGGATTTCCCGCTCTCATTGTGGGCACACGCCTGGGCAGCGAGAAGCTCGGCCCCCTGGTCCCCGCCTGCGCACCCCTCACCTTCGGCCACGAGGCGTTCTACCGTAACAGCTCCGGCCCAGCGTACCACTTTGTGTCTGCGGAGTACGGGCACATGGACTTTCTGGACGACTCCAGCCCTGGGCTGGAGGGTGCCCTCTCCCGCTGCCTCTGCAAGAGCGGGCCTTCTCGCGAGCCCCTCCGCTCGTTTGCGGGCGGCCTTCTTGTGGCCTTTCTCAAGGCGGCTCTCTTCCGTGAGACCTCTCCACTCCACGATGCCCTAACTCACCCGGAACGCGCCCCCATCAAGCTATCCACCTCCGAAAGCAAATAGCTAATTCTGTGCTCATTCTTCATTTCATGTATTCTGATCAATCGTCAGAAATGTTTATTCCCTTGATGATGGTGCAGTAAAGGTCAACCAGCATGCTCATGCTATAATTAACGTTAATTAGCAACGAGCCTGCGGGCCCTTCCTTAAATTTGACGCCCATGGCAAGGAAAGTTTTTATGCAACTTTTCTCCTTCAACTTATGCCAAACTATCTAGGGCTTTTATAAAAAAAATCTCTTTAATCGTGTAAAATGCGCATGCTTACTTGTTTGACGAGATCGTTTCTTTCCTCTACAAAATACACATGCAATGTTGACCACTTGCAATTCCGCCAAAGAGTTAACTAAAGTATTTCTATATAAGATAGGAAATATTTTATACACCACATATATGCACACAATACATGCCTCGTGTCTAAAAGGCACGGTGCATTTAAGAGGGGGTTCAAGTGGGATCGATGGCTGAGGGGGCCCGATTTTGGGCAGGGCCGATCCGGGCCACTAGGGTCCGAAAGTAAACTAGGGCTGCCGCGCAAATATATTAATAAAGGCCGAACACACTAGCTAGCAGAAATTATAGCCTAATGGTAAGACTATGGCCTCCCTAGCGGCACGTCGTGGGTTCAAATCCATTCTTTTGCAATTTGAGACTTAGGCAAAAAAATTATAAGTCCAAACTCGGGAACTGGAGTAAACTAGGCAATTTGGCAAGCCCCCGACTTTACTGCGGGGTGGCCCTAGATCTTTTATAAACTAGGGGAGGTGAAGGATCCTAGTTTACTTTAGAGGCCAAGTGCAGACATCACAAAAAAAACTCGGCCTATGAAGTAAACTAGGGATCCTAGTTTACTTCACAGGCCGAGTTTTTCACAAAAAAAAACTCGGCCTGCAAAGTAAACTAGGATCCCTAGTTTACTTCACAGGCCGAGTTTTTTTTCGGCCTTAGTTTACTTTCGGGGATCTGACGGCCCGGATCGGCCCCGCCCAAAATCGGGCCCCCTCAGCCGCCGTCGATCCCACTTGAACCCCCTCTTAAATGCACCGTGTGATTTAGAGACGAGGCAATACATGTGAAACAGCAACTTTGGTTGAACCTAATTAAAAGGAATAACATCATTAAAAACAACATGCCCTTCATCGATCTCGTGAATAATAAAGGCTTTTGTGCATGGTATGAAGATGCCATCTTTTGTGCATTGTGAATAAAAAAGGATCTAAGTAACTAGAATGTCGAGATTGCTGTCCTATCAATAGTAGTAGTGTTACTACATTTGGTTGCTCTTCGGAATAAGAGAGACAAATAGAACTAGAGTTTAGCGAGGCTTATAACATGGGTCTGTGTGAGGCTTATAAGACAAAATATAGGTATAGACATGGAACTTAGTGTTATTTTTGTAAGCTTAGAAAAGATGCGCGTAGCTACTAGCTCAACCATAGCCATGCTACTCGTGGAAATAATAATATACTATAAAAAGCTACTATAGGGTCTGTTACCAGGATATGATCCCCTTCTGCTGTTTGCAATTTCTACAGCACATGCAAGGGGAGCTTCCTGTTTTCTTGCTTAATGTACATGTGCAAGTGAAGGTGAAGATAATCATATTTACATATAACCATTAAGAGATAAAAGATAATAAATCTTGCAAAAGATTAAGCCCAAATTTAGTTTTTGTTACTTAATTGCTGAAGAAGTGATTGGGGTAACAAAAAGTAATCCCTTATTATAGGCAAGAAAAGAGGATAACAAAATACAAGCCTAGGGAGTTGGGGTTACATTGAGGTTCTCATTATTATCTTCGCTGAATACACAAACACACTCTCACACATTGTGATTGTTGTTGTCCCTTAATGTAGCTTCAGCGTCTACTCTCACATTTCCATCGCTTTCCAGTTACATATAGGCACGGTTTGTAGTAACATGATCCTAAAAGACAATAAAACTAACACAAGTGAAATGCAATTTAGAAACAGAAAAAAAGGTTACAGGTTTCAAAATGTAGTTGTCATGCTTGCCAAGAAAGGCCTCTAGATAAAAATATACCATCCTTCTTCTTGCACCCTTTCAAAGAGAGATTCCAAACCCTACTATAATACGAAATCATATTTATCCTTCATAGGAGGCAGTCCACTATTTCAAGTTACAAGCATACAAACAAATTTCAAGTCCACTTTATGTTATGATAAGGCCAACTTTATTTCTTAAAAGATAAGCTATAATTTTGAGGCAATATACTTACAAATACTATTGGGTTATCCACTCCTCTTTCACGTGTAACATCACACTACAAGTGTTTACCATCTACCCATGCATAAACATATATACTTGAATCTACCTATAGATAAGACTATACATAAGACTCTTATGAAAAAGACTATGCATAGAGTCTTATGCATAAGACTATGTAATAGACTCTATGCATACAGTCTTAGGCATAGAGTCATACAATCTTCTAAGCTTCGACAAAGACTATGCAATAGATTATGGTATTTATCTATACATAGAGCATATGAGCAATCAAGCTCTGAGAGCACATAGCTAGCGTCATAGACTCAAAAGTACTTGACTTTTTCTTATGAGAATTACTTTATCTGGTTATTTCCTTGAGTAAAGATTAAATACTAACCATGCATGTAGTTAGTACAAATCCTCTAGAGATTGATAGAGGTCTTTTATGGAGATGAATTTCATTGCATTCAACATTGAGAAACAATTCCTTTATGGAGATGAGTTTCTCTTTATATAGATAGATGTCTTTTCTAGAGATGAATTTAATTGAACTCCATAATGGAAATCTTAAACGCACCAGTACCAATAGGTGAACATAACCAAATGCATGATTGTGACCCACTCTTCTCTACAAATTAGGGGCTAGTAATGCACTATTATTAGTCCTAAGTTTGGTCAAGGGACATAGAATTTCATGTTGACTCAATGAAAATATCACAACCCTCTATTGAAACCATTTGAAATGAATGCTTGTAAGTTTTGGCTCCATTTAACAAGGTTCATTGTGTCGGTCACAAATGAGAAAAATCTTCGTAACATGATTCTTTTGTTTGTGAAGGCCTTGACTTTGTGTTTATACATCCCAATAAGCATCTCCATGTTGTGAGGCAGATACATCACATTAGAAAAAAATCATGGTTGATGAAAGAAATCAATATCAATTAGATTTTAAAATTTACAATTCCATGACCCTTGCATTGATATCACATTTCCAAATAATGGCAAGAGCAGATTGAAAAAGCAAGTACCCGTTAGTTGACTATAGCTAAATAGGTACACATGAACCCTCTCTCTTTTCAGGGTTTCAGTCAAACAAATGTGTAATATCACCTACGTGAAAATGATACTATTTTTAAACAAGGGCTACTTAAAGTGCTTTAATGTGTAGGAGGTGTCCTTTTTATAAGCTACTAGCTTATCCTATTTAACTTGGAGGAGGTGTCCTATTTATTAGCTGGCATATGAAATACTCAAGGAGATCACTATATGAAAACCTTATATATCACATGCATTTAAGATGTGACTTTAAAATAGCTCATTTATGAATTTTGACATTTTTTAACACAATTAAAGGTTCGATATGAAATTTGTTTATTAGAGTAATCGATTCCAATTGCTATTCTTTTTCTCTTTTTCTTTTTTTTTTCTTCCTCTTTTTTTTTACTACCTTCATTAGAAGTTTTTTGCATTGTGGCACTTTGGCGCTTCTTTTCCTTTTTCTTTTACTTTTTTCCCTTCAATCCCATGTTCTCATCATAGTCCTCAGACATGGAATCCTTTTTTGTGGTGTGGTTTCTCTTCTTCTTCTCGGTCATGCTAGTCTCCCCTTTCAAGTCTAGCTCATCCTAACTCATGGCAGCGTGGTAGCACTCAACCTACCTGACTCACTATCTCTTTAAACCATAGAGAAACAAAGATCACCTATTATGAGTAGTAGGAGAATTACTTAGTAGCAAGAGAAATCCTTGATTATTTTTGTAAAATCCACACTGACATTGACACTTGCTTGATCTTTCCAACTAGAAAAAAGACCCTCTTCACTCCTTGGATCTCGATATCTAGCAAGGAATGCCTACATGATCTACTTTGTAGGTTGGAATGCATTCTAGTGGTGTTACCTCTAAGATAGTACCATCTTTGTGCCTTATCCCTATAAGTTTCAAGGAAGTGTTTCTTTTTTCTGCTTTGTTCCTTCCCTCTCTATGTATCACTCCATATTTCAAGGAAGTGTTTCTTTTTTCGGCTTTGTTCCTTCCCTCTCTATGTATCACTCCATATTTATTCTTCTTTGCTCGTCTCCTTTAGTTTTTTGGTTGGATTTTCTTATTCAGGTGTGCTTGTGTTTAGAGTGATGCTACTTTATTCGTTTCTAAATGAGCCTCTAAGTTCTATATCTATCTGATCATAACTAATTCTATATCTACCTGATCATAACTATCAATTTAGCAAAAATCCTTCCAATCACTTTAAATAATATAGAAAACTTTCTATAGTAGTTTAAAAACTTAAAAAATTCCTTGCAGGCTCCTTTTGGTTTAATTTGTGGAATGGAATCATTAAATGAGGATGCTTGGGATTCTTTGTGACAACAAACTTTGAGGTTTTTATTGGTATAGCAGCTCAGGTCTCTCAACCTCACTCGAGTAAGTAGCAATAATTAACTATCATTAGTTTTGAAAGACAATCCTAGACTACTTGATGCTTGCCTATTTATAGTAAACGTGCTTGGTGATTAACATTCTTACTACTCACTATATCCTACATATGTGCATTGGTATTGATACAAAATTAAACTATAGATAGGCCTACTTCAAAGGTATGAACAAAATACTCCCTTGTATTAATGAGAATTTGAGTACAAATTTCTATTTCCAAGAATTATGTAGCTATTATAATAATATGACAGTATGCACATGGACGATGATATCCTAATTTGACATTCGCAAGATGGGAGAACTAGCCAAGGCTTGCTTCAATAGATCATAGGGTGCTTGAATCTCCTCGGTCCACACAAATGCAAAATAAGTATTGTACAGAGGTCTAGCTATCTCAGCATCAAATAATATGAACTATCCATAGTTGCCAACATGACCCATAAATATTTGAACTCCCTTGTAGTTTGTGGCAATGGTAAATCCAAAATGACTTTGATTTTTTCCCCATCTGTAGCAATACAATTTTTGTACACTATATGTCCAAAGATCACTTCATGCTTGACGTGAAATTGGCATTTCAAAGGGTTCAATGATATGCAATAAAGCCTACACCTTTCAAAGATATTTCTCAATTGAATTGAAGAGATCGTTTTTTTCCTCTACAAAATGCACATGCAATGTCAACCACTTGCAATCGAAAATTTAAAACTTGGAGACCTAGAGGTCATGACTCATCAGGCCAAAGAGTTAACGAAAGTATTTCTATATAAGAACATTTTCTAGGAAATATTTTATACCGCACATATATGCGCGCGCACACACACACACACACAAAAATACATGTGAAACACCAACTTTGTTTGAACCTAATTAAAAGGAATAACATCAGTAAAAACAATATGCCCTTCATCATGAATAATAAAGGCTTTTGCGCATGGTATGAAGATGCCAGATCTTGTGCATTGTGAATAAAAAAGGATCTAAATAACCAGAATGTCGAGACTTCTTCCCTATCAATAATAGTAGTGTTACTCCATTTGGTTTCTCTTCGTAATAAGAGAGACAAATAGAACTAGAGTTTAGCGATGCTATTAACATGGGCTTGTGTGAGGCTTTTATCACAAAACAGAGGTATAGACATGGAACTTAGTGTTATTTTCGTAGGCTTAGAAAAGATCTGCATAGCTAATGGCTTAGCTACAACTACACTACTCAAATCCCTTATTATAGGCAAGAAAAGAGAATAACAAAATAAAAGCCCTCTTAAGGTTCTCATTATTATCTTTGCTAAATACACACACATTTTGATTGTTGTTGCCCCTTAATGTAGCTTCAGCCTCTACTCTCACATATCCATTGCTTCCTAGTTACATATAGGCACGGTTTGTAGTAACATGATCTTAAAACACAATAAAACTAACACAAGTGAAATGCAGTTTAGAAAAAACAAAAAGGTTGCAAGTTTCAGAATGTAGTTGTCATGCTTGCTAAGCAAGGCCTCTAGAAAAAATAATCCATCCTTCTTCTTGCACCCTTTCAAAAAGGCATTCCAAACCCTACTATAATATGAAATCATATTCATCCTGCACCTGGGGATAATCCACTATTTCAAGTTACAAGTATATTAACAAATATCAAGTCCATTTTATGCTATGATAAGGTAAACTTTATTTCTTAAAAGATCAGCTATAATTGTGAGGCAATATACTTACAAAGACTGTTGGGTTATCTACTCCTCTTTAACATGTAAAATCACACTACAAGTGTTTGCCATCTACTCATGCATAAACATAAGTACTTAAATCTACATATAGATAAGACTATGCATAGAGTCTTATGCATAAGACTATGTAACAGATCTATGCATATAGTCTTAGGCATAGAGTCATGTACAATCATCTAAGCTTCAACCAAAGACTATGCAATATATTATAGTATTTCCTTGAGTAAAGATTAACTACTTACCATGCCTGTAGTTAGTACAAATCCTCTACGGTAGTTACCATGCCTTGCCGTCTACTCATGCATAAACATAAGTACTTAAATCTACATATAGATAAGACTATGCATAGAGTCTTATGCATAAGACTATGTAACAGATCTATGCATATAGTCTTAGGCATAGAGTCATGTACAATCATCTAAGCTTCAACCAAAGACTATGCAATATATTATAGTATTTCCTTGAGTAAAGATTAACTACTTACCATGCCTGTAGTTAGTACAAATCCTCTACAGATTGATAGAGATCCTGTAGTTAGTACAAATCCTCTACAGTAAAGATTAACTACTTACCATGCCTGTAGTTAGTACAAATCCTCTACAGATTGATAGAGATCTTTTATGGAGATGAATTTCACTGCATTCCACCTTTAGAAACAATTCCTTTATGGAGATGAGTTTCTTTATAGATAGATAGATGTCTTTTCTAGAGATGAATTTAATTCAATTCCACAATAGAAATCTTAAATGCAATAGTACCAATAAGTGACCATGGCTAAATGCATGATCGTGACCCACTCTTCTCTACAAAATAGAGGCTACTAATGAGCTTTTACAAGTCCTAAATTTGGTTAAGGGACAGAATTTCATATTGATTCAATGAAAATATCACAACCCTCTACTGAGATCATCTGAAATGCATGCTTGTATGTTTTGTTTCCATTTAACCAGGTTCGTTGTGTCACAAATAAGAAAAATCTTCGTAACATGATTCTTATGTTTGTGAAGGACCTAACTTTCACTACAAGACAATGCTGCCATACACGCGTTTCATACACGCGCTAAATTACGAGCGCGTGTATGGTCGCGCCTGTATTTGAATAGAATCGGGCGCGTGTATTTTATCATTTAAGTTCGCGTGTATATTTGCATTTATCAACGCGTGTATAAACGCGTTTATATACACGCAGTAATAAACGCATCTATACACGCTAATATACACGGATTAATACACGCTACCATACACGGATTAATACACGCCACTATACACGGATTAATACACGCTACCATACCTGGATTAATACACGCCACTATACACGGATTAATACATGCATGGTAAAGAAAAACTGAATTCCTTAACAAAATTAAAAACTATTGTCTTTAAACCATCTCATAGTACATTACAGTATACATCATTACACAATCCCACTACATGCATTTACAACAATGAAATATATTCAAAAATAAATCATGCATATGAGATGATAGAAATGTCATCAATTTAGAACGTACAGTGACGGATTGGTTAGGGTTCGATCTCATCTTCAATAAGATCCATCCTTGCCAAACGATCAATATCAATATCCATTTGATCAATTTGTAAGGCTACGATTAAATTTATTCCACTATCGATATTCTGTACTCCATTGATAATGGTATTGATGTCCTGATCATCCTCATCAACATCACCATCATCCTCAATGGTAGGGTCATTCTCATGATCATGAGAAATGGCACGCTCATCCTCATTATCATGATCATCTCTTATTTCTTGATCATCGATCACAACATCTTCATTGGCATGTTCGACATCATCTTCATTGCGGCTTGTTACATCCTCCATATGCTCCATATCAGTGAATGTATTATACATCACTTTGGAACGTGGTGCAATAGGGATGACGTACCACCATTTAATGTCATGCACCATTGGTAGATAGATAACCTACTCAAATACACATAGTACAGTAATTAATTAGCATATCATAAGTCAAGGGGTACGTGAGCTTAGATATATATGTACATGAAACACATTAGTAAAAAAATGCATACCTGCTCACATTGTTGTGGCAATACGAGCCTATCTTTCTTTGTTTTCCAAAACTTTGTAGAGTCAATAGTTACATAGCCACTTGCATGGCGTTTTATCGTTGCATCAGGCCCTTTCTCCACCACGTTCATTTGCCATTTGACATCCAAAACATACACAAAGAAGCGACGAAAGTCAAGCCTAAATATGTCTTGGATTATGCCACAATAATCATCCATTTTTCCATTAGCTCCCTCAAAGCTACTAATGACACCGCAATCTTGTGTATTTCTCTTTTCATCAATTCTTTGTGTTCGAAAATGCTTGCCTTCACACCATATAGCATTGAACATAGTGCACTGGACCAAAATAGAAGCAATATTTGTGTAAGCAATGTGAATAAATATTAAAAGCAAATCACTTACAAATAATGCAAAACATTAGTTCTATGTACCTTTAACATGCATCCTCGTGCATACTCCCATTCTTCTGCTGTGATATGCAGCCCCTCGTCGCTCTCTGCTCTCTCCATTTCCTCATGCAACCAATCAACATGGATATCATTCGGAAGTGTTGCTAGATGCTTAGGGTACGCCTTCCGAGAGCCATGTTACCTCCGAAAGAGAGCTCTTTCTGCTTGCCTTTTTGTCTTTGCATCCTCATATCTTGTAACCCATCTGCTCATCACATCACTATTAAGGATACAAGTGAAATTGAGATCATCAATCAATGTTCTGTCAATTACTTTACTCTGTCCTTTTCCTTGAGGCACAATAGAGGTCATCCTCAAATCCTCTTCATTGCTCCATAGTCGTGGCAAAGAGCTGTCCACCTGACCAAGAAATTCTGAAATATATACAAGAGACTCTTGTATCAACCAACCCTCGGCCATGCTTCCTTCAGGCCTTGCACTTTGCCTCACAAAGTCTTTTAAGGTCTTCATGAAGCGCTCTAGGAAGAACATCCAACGTGCATGCACAGTACCACATAAAGCGATTTCGTCCACTAAATGCACAATGAGATGTAATTGACTTGTGAGAATGGTTCGCGGAAAAGTCTCCTCTACCAAACAAACCACCTCCACTACCATAACACGCGCATCATCCAACGTGGCTGGATCAATTGCTTTGGAACTAACATATCTGAAAAATAAATAAATAGTACGTTATACCTCATGCACGTTCATTTTGCAAGGTATAATGAAGGGTGATCTGACATGGGTTTTACATACCTCACAAGCTCGCCCATCTTATAAATACATTTTTTCAAACTCTTATTTGCACAATGGTCGATGCTAGTAGGTAGTATGAACTGCGCACATAAGAGCACATGTATGTATGGTTTATGGCATTACAAAATTTAATTTCAACGTACAAGACTTGGAAAACACTTACTTGAAGCATCTTGTGCCAATCGTGGGACTTCAACCCATATAGTTGCTCAACGCCTCTTTTCTTAGTGGTTGTAAAGGCTCCCTTCAATGATCTCATGCATCCAGTGGGAGTACGCAAAGTGGTGATGGCCTGTTTACCTGCTTCTCCTCTTTCTTTGATATAATCCATGGTGCAGGCGGAAGACGAACGTGCCCACCCACCTCTCGTGGCCAAGCTTGATGCATACGTCCTTCGACCCGCAAGTCCTCACGTACGCTAACATTGTCTCGTTTACCAATAATATGTTCCCAAATACCAGATCCCACATTCTTGAAGATGTGCATGGGATCAAGAAGATGGTTGATCTTAAGATGGGTCCAATATGGCAGCCGAAAAAAAATGGAGTACCTACACAAGGGATTGCTCTATGTGACCTTTAATCCAATTAGAGACTACACAAAACAAGATTGAAAAAACATTATTATACCTGTTCATGCCATCTGGAGGAAGAATAGTTGTAAACTCCCAAATACGCTTCCAATCTTTTGCACGAAGTGTTTGTGGAGGAATGTTACTCTTACTAGCAACATATTTAGGATGATCTGAGGGGAGAAATCGATGATGATTATCGAATATGGTCTTACACAAACCGTCAGCATACTCATGTACTAACGAAGGGCCACAAACAGGACATGCATATTTACCCGATGTTATCAAACCTGTTAAAATATAAATAAAAGTTAGAATAATAAAGTCAATATGTATAATTAATATATATAGCCAATAGTAATAGAGTAGGGAGGTAATTAGAATTCTTACCAGAACAATCGCTGTATCCTGGAAAGTCATGCATTGTCCACATCAACACTGCTTTTAAGTCGAAGTGTCGAGAGGAGGGAGGCCTACTAATGTCCACCACCGCAACACCTCTCCATAGTTCCTCCAACTCATCAATCAATGGTTCAAGATAAACATCCATATGCTTGACTTTATGTTTCCCTGGAATTAGAAGGGATAACATAAGATGTCCCTTCTTGATCGCCATTGATGGTGGAAGGTTGTAATTCACCAACACAACTGGCCACACGCTGTATGCGGTGCTTTTGAAACCAAATGGATTCACTCCATCCATACCTAGGCCAAGTCTCAAGTTTCTGGGCTCTGTTTTAAAGCTGGGCCACTCATCTTCAATATGCTTCCAAGCAGGAGTGTCTGCGGGAATTCTCCACATGCCATCATCTGATCGATGTGAGGAATGCCATGACATGAGCTCTGCTATGGATTTGCACTTGAACATGTGTTTGATGCGAGGAATTATAGGAAAGTGTCGCAAGACTTTACGAGGTACATCAAAACTCTTCATATCTGTTCTATACCTTGCTTCACCACAAGTGGGACAATGTTGAGCCTCCTTATGCGTCCCACGAAAGAGAATGCAATCATTGACGCATGCATGTATGCGATCATAATCCAATCCTCCAAGAGATGTCACATAGCGCCTCGCTATGTCTCTTGAGGTGGGTAGTCTATTTTCCTTTGGAAGCATGTTTGATAATAGCCTGCATCCAATATCATCAATTATAATTAGTCTTAAATCCTAAACCTTAAACCACTAATTCAAATTTGTAAGTTAGAATGCTTACTTCAATAATGCGTCAAGACTTGCATTGCTCCATCCATAAACTGTTTGTATATTCAGTAGTTCAAGTGAAGGACGTAAAACAGAGAATGTGCACCCTTCAAACACCGGTGTCGATGAAGCCTTGTAAAGATGCTCTTGTTCCATATCATCGTCGTCCATACCTTTGGGATCATCCTTAAAAAGATTCCGCACCATATCATCAAGCACCTCCTCTTCCACAACTTCGTGGGGTGCAGGGCTATTGTCATCCCTGTCCCACTCATCTCTGACAATAGATCCCGAAGCTCCAGCATCATCTCGTCGACGCTTTGCGTGCTCTCGTAGCGCGTAGGGTACCATGTTAGGGTGTGGTACTGCATCCTGCTTCAATTAGAGTTTATATATTACAACTCTATTAATTTAATTTGGATACCATGAGTCATTTGAATACCATCAATTTACATCTACTCACCTCTAAACCTGTTTGATTCCATTCTCCATACATGGAGATGTGATTCAAGGTAATTCGACGTGCTCGTACAATGCATCCTTGACATCGATTACACATACATTTGATCCGTTGTCCCAACCACACATCGCGATTACGATGACGCATTGTCTCATCTTCCCCAGAACTGCTTGAAGAGGTTGATGACATCCTATGTACAAACCAGAAAACACAAAATCATAATATGTTTTCAATGAAAGTATAAAAATCGCGTGTATTGACGCGGCTATTTCCTAAAAATGGCGTGTATTAACGCGGCTACTTCCTAAAAATCGCGTGTATCAACGCGGGTAATTCTTGCAAAACGCGTGTATAAACGCAGCTAAATTCCCATACACGCGAACATACACGCGTTTATAAACGCGACGGTCTGTTTAAACTAAAAATAGCCCGCCTTCCCCAAATATAGATTTTGAACTAACATATCAACACTGCTTTCGTTTTCGCCTCTTCCAACAGAAACGAAACCGAGAAGAGAAGAGAAGGAGCACACACGGGAGCAGAGAAGGAGCACACACGGGAGGAAACCGAGCAAGAAAGAAGACTCACTTTTTCAGAGGTGAGTCAGTTTGTCCTTTGCCTTGTCTCCTTCCTCAGATTTGTTTATGCTATTTTCTCTTTGCTTTTTGGGTTTGTCTCCGTCCTTTTGCTTCTGTGCACACGATTGGGTGAATGATTCTGACAGGGGCGACAGTGGACCTTTTATAAGGACACTTTGTCTTTGTCGGAGGTCGGTCCTTTTGAAAAAAAAATTTCGTAGGTCGCATGTAGAAACGCGTGTAAAAGCGCGTGTACCCTGTCTGCAGAGTCTGTTCACGTGAATATACACGCGTTTTCTCACGGGTATATACACGCGTTTTCTGACGGGTGTATACACGCGTTTTTGCACGGGTGTATACACGAGACTGCGTTTCCTGTTTCTATGATTTGCAGGCAACACAACTGACTTGAATGATGATATTTGTGTGAGTCAAGAGACAGCCCATGATGTGCTGCAGGATTTGTGTTGCAGGTTCTTTATGGATATTCCAGGTTCTTCATCCGATCCATTTGCGTACAGCAATTGGCTGATGGAGATGCTGAATCATTTTGGGCGCCATCCTGGTCCAGTTGAGCTTACAGAGTATATGTATGCCCATCCCCCTCCTTCCCTGCCTGGTGTCTATACCCCTACCGCGAGTATCCAAGGCACTCCAATGCCGTCTATTCCTACGAGTCCGACAAGACGGCATGCAGCTTCTCCTCTTCCACGTCCACCGAGGAGACATACCTTGTCCCAGACACACTCACACACACCCTCATAGCCACCATCACGTGCTCCCTCAGAGCCACCGTCACGTCAGGGCTCACAGCCACCATCACGTAGACAATCCCCCAGTCGTGACTCCACCCGCAGCAGTAGGAAGAGTGGGAGTGGAGGATGCGGCGGGTGCTTTGGTGGGGGAGGTGGGGGAGGTGGGGGAGGTAGTAGGGCACGCGGTGAGAGAGGAGATAGAGAGAGAAGAGTTAGAGGAGACAGTTCGGAAGAGGAGGAGATGAGAGAGGTGGAGAGAGTGATCTGCTATGATGTGACCGATAGGGGCGGGATAGTGATGGATGCGAGGGGGAGGGAGGTAATGGAGTACATGCGTGGGGTAGTATCAAACTCATATAGAAATTGTTTTATTAAATTTAAAGATCAAAATAGCCGATTAGTTGGGGAGGTGATAGAGGCTGTACATAGTCGGTACCCCAATCCCCCACATGCTACATTCTCGGATGTATGGGGAAGGACGCGAATAAGGGAGATCTTAAGTAATAAAAGATCTCACCTTAAAAAACTCGCGTATGATGACCGGCTAAATGTAGCTGCGAGTGGCTATCCTGCCGAGAAACCTGCCACTGCGCACAAACGCGAGTGGAAGGAGGCAAAGAAACGAGCAGAGGGTGGCGTGAAGAGCAGGCAGCATGTGGAGGCACGACGGATCCAGATGGAGACCATTGGATCTTCGCATTTCGGATCTGGCGGCGTCGAGTCATGGGAGGCAGAGTTCGTAAGTATCTTGCCACTTTATTTGATTGTTTACTTAATTCATTGATTCTATGATTGTTTTAATCTTACAAATTGTGTTGATTATGATACAGCGACGGGTTACGGGGAGGAAGCCCACAACCCACGATACTGCGTATGCTCGTCGGCATAGCAGACGTGACACGTGGGCCATCTTCAGAGCCGAGGGACGTATTATGGATGCGCAGTTTGAGATGGCCATGAGACCATACGGTCGACAGGTACTTGAAAATTCTAAACGAATGATTTTGGTTTATTGAATTACATATATATATACTTATATACTATATATTACTTGAACACGCACAAGCTGCTGATGATCCACCCGCCGCCACTGCAGAGGGTGGACGTGAGCACTACTCATCGGACATTCCGACCGATGTGAGCTCATCTGAGCATGGAGGGAGCACCGAGTCATCATCTGGGTCTGAGTAGTACTCAGACTTATAGTATCACATTCCATATTGAGGATGTGGTTGTATATATTTTTTTGTAAACTGAAGCCATGGGCTACTTCGAGATATGGACTCCCTTGTATACATGTATGAAATTTTGATAGTAATATTGAATCGTGAATCGATAGTATTACATTCATGTCTGTCTTGAATCGTGTATTGACAATGTATGCATTCATGTCGTTCTTGTCTTAATCTCCCTCGTACATATGTTCTTCGTGGATGGTCTAATGCAAAAAAAAAAATCTAGAGAGTGTTATTGGGTGCTGGAATGCTGGAACAGTATTCAGGCACCAAATAGCACTCTCTGGATTTTTTTTTTGCTCTCTGTTCGCGTGTATAAACGCGTCAGAACTGCTAAAACTCGCGTGTATATACGCGGATAATCTGTAAAATCCGCGTGTATTAATGCGTCAAAACTGACAATTACGCGTGTATAAGCGCATCTAAATTAAAGAAACGCGTGTATAGACGCATGTATCAATGCGTCTGAGTACATCTGAACTGAACAGAACGCGGCTATACACCCGTGTATAAGCGCGTCTAAATTAAAGAAATGCGTGTATAGCCGCATGTATCAACGCGTCTGTGAACAGAACGCGGCTATACACCCGTGTATAAGCGCGTCTGGGAGGTCCTATACACGCGCTTTTACACGCATGTCTGTGGCCGCGATGATACACGCGCTAGTACACGGGCCCGCTACTTTTTTTCACAAGTCATTTTTAGCGGCTAGGAACACGGGTATGAGCCCGATCCCTTGTAGTGTTTGTGTTTATGCATCCCAAAAGCATCTCCATGTTGTGAGGCAGATGCATCACATTAGAAAAAAATCATGGTTGATGAAAGAAATCAATATCACTTAGATTTTAAACTTTACAATACCATGACCCTTACATTGATATCACATTTCTGAATAATGGCAAGAGCACATTCACCATAACTTGACCTAGATCTCACCTATATATATAAACTCATATTCAATATGAACTAGTCTTCTGGGAGCATATATGGTGTAACTCTCTTCCTCCTTCTCCCTCTTTGAGTCACTCTGTCCCTATCTCTTCATGTTCATGTATTGCCAACATGGTATCAGAGCATCATTGATCTTGCTATTGTGAAGAGAAGAGAAAGGAAGTATCAATTGTGTTAATTCCATTCATGTGCATGTTCTATGTTTCATTCAATCTCTTATTCATGTTTTGTAGAATTCTAGTAATTAATCATTGTTAACAAGTTTATGGAGGTCCTTGGATGGTCGATCTAGACCACCCTATCTTATCCTAATTGGAATGGTATTATAGAAACGCAATTGGTACCATGGCATCACAAGCTTTCTCTATAGTTAATTGGTTTGTCAATATGATATTTGTGAAATCCCACGGCCCCCTCTGCACACCGGATTCTCGGATGGTAATAGCGGAAGTAGCTTCCTCTTGTGCGAGGCAGGGTTTCTCACACTCGGGGCCTCGCCCTCGAATGTCCGGGCACAAGACTAGGCTGGTGGTCATTCCGAAAACTGAAACTAGAAAAATTTCCCATGCTCGGAAAGCAAGGATGATTCCACCATTTTTTATTTTCTTAACGAATTTTTCTAACGAGGTCAAGATACTGAACTAATCTTTATCTGAATAAACCAAATAGAAGGGAAACTATTACAGACTTAACTTGAATGAATCAATGCTTTTTTCCTGATTGAATCAGGCACAGCCATTGATTTATTCTTTAGAGAAGTTGTCAGGATTCTAATTAACTACTCGAGTTCTAAGCGTATTCCTATCCATCAATTTTATTATTAAAAATCCACAGATTCCAGCCCATGGGTTAGCCACCCCATCCGGCCCATGGGTTAGCCACCGCCCAACTACTGGAATAGTAGAACCAGACAAGTACTCACCCACCCATAATTGAATGCCTTTCTTAACTTTTGCTTTAGAATACAGATACGCACACACTCCTCTTTAAACTTAAACTTATAAAACAATCCATTGACAAACAATTACTGGTTACACATGTCATAACTCAAAATTCCCATTGAGTCTTTGTTTCTCACAAAACAGTATCATTTTGGACTCTCCGTTGAAACCAGCGGTTCAACAACGAGATCGAGTAATAGATTACAATAAACATTGGTCCATCATACAATATCTTCCTCGACATACACATGGGTGTCCTCGACACTGGGAGCTCGTGCATCACCTGGTCAGAACCCTCCAGGATCCTCCTTAGGTGTCCTGGCACTTTACTCAGGGACTGCTTCATCGGCCCTCGTCCATCGTGTAGGAAGCGCAGCATTTTAACCATATCGAGGCTGGTCAAGACTTGGGCAGGCTTTGCCGCGTGAGCTGTCCTTTGAACACTTCTCGCCAGCTCTTACAACCGAACTTCCCTTAGAAAACACATATACCAAATGCTCCCTCCAGCATTCTGGCGTAAGACAATCCTTTAAGAAAAGAGGGTTTCTATGCAAGTTTTCAGTTTTGATTTTCTTTTTAATACAATGAGTATATCTTAATTCCGTATCCCAAGACTTCTAGATCACAATCTGGATTTCCAAGCAGAATTCCTCGAATTCTGAATTCTTAATCCTCGGATCAAAATCAAAGGTCCCAACTTAGTTTCAGAATCGGTGGGTGATTTGAGTGTAGATTATGGGACTGGTCACATCGTCATTTCTTGAAACTGACGAAGGAGTTATGTCTTGGTCATATTCTGATTCAGGTTTTGAGTCTCGAAAGGTTCTTCTTGAACTATCTTTATCAAAGGAAAATATTTCAATTACTACTTTACTGAATTTAAAACTAATCACGAATTCCTATGAGGAATCATTTATCTAAAATTCCGATTTTGATAGTTTCACTGAAATTTCTCATTGTCATCTTAGAGAATATGAAACGGTAGGATTTTCTTTCATAGAGTATCAACTTAATCATTTACTAATTTTCATGGGAATTAGGCATAGGATTAAAGAGAACGCTTATTTGATATTTAAAAAAAATTCTTTTATGCATCCTTTTATGCATAAAAATTGATATTAGTGAAAGTAACACTTTCACTAATATAAAAATAAAATTCTTTTATGCATCTTTTTATGCATAAAAATGGATATTAGTGAAAGTAACACTTTTACAATAAAAGAATTCTTTTATGCATTATTTTATGCATAAAAATCAATAATAATGAAAGTAACACTTTTATAATAAAAAAATATTCTTTCATGCATACTTTTATGCATAAAAATCAATAATGATAAAAGTAACACTTTTATAATTTAAAAAAATTCTTTTATGCATTCCTTTATGCATAAAAATCAATAATGATGAAAGTAACGCTTTTATATTTAAAAAATATTCTTTCATGCATACTTTTATGCATAAAAATCAATAATGATAAAAGTAACACTTTTATAATTAATTTTTTTTCTTTTATGTATGCCTTTATGCATAAAAATCAATAATGATGAAAGTAACACACTTTTATAATAAAAAAAATTTTCTTTCATGCATACTTTTATGCATAAAAATCAATAATGATAAAAGTAACACTTTTATAATTTAAAAAAAAATCTTTTATGCATAAAAATCAATAATGATGAAAGTAACACTTTTATAATTTTAAAAAAAAATTATGCATAAAAATCTATTTTGATGAAAGTAACACTTTCATAATTAAAAAAAATATTCTTTTATACATAAAATCCATTTTGATGAAAGTAACACTTTCATAATTAAAAAAATTATTCTTTTATGCATAAAAATCCATTTTGATGAAAGTAACACTTTCATAATAAAAAATTTATTCTTTTATGCATAAAAATCAATTTTGATGAAAGTAACACTTTCATAATTAAAAATATTATTCTTTTATGCATAAAAATCCATTTTGATGAAAGTAACACTTTCATAATTAAAAAAATTCTTTTATGCATAAAAATCCATTTTGATGAAAGTAACACTTTCATAATAAAAATTTATTCTTTTATGCATTAAAAAAATAATCAATATGCATCTTCTATGCATGAAAATGACACTTTTAGAATATAGAAACGATAGGGATTACTTTTTTAGAATAATAAAAGATAATACTTATTTTTCCATAACCTCATTTGTATGGTTGACCATTTTTTAATTTTTCCTACTTATTTTTACCTAACAATTACCCTCAATTGGTTTTAAGCATTCTAAACTAAATAATTTTTACTTTTAAATGAGAAATAATATGAAAGTTTAATTCCAACTATTAGTTCACTTAACTAGGATAAAGAAGGGCTAATTTTAAGAATGAGAGAGGGGGAAAGCCTTTCCACAAGGCATAGCATCCATTTATCACTTCAAACAACACAAAAATTAGAAAGCATAAAAAGAATAAAGAAAAATATAAGATTTCTAACTTAAATAAATTCTTGGGAGCTTTTCTTTGGCTTGATGGTTTGAGGGTTCTACTCTTGTTTGTAACAAGAGTGGCCACCAATCTTTAGAAGAGGGAAAGGTCAAAAACTAGTGAATTATTAAGAAATTCACAGTTCTTGGCTCTTGGGAGAGGAGCAGAGTAACAGTGCATAAACACTATTATTTTTCAACAAAGGGGGAGGCTTCTATTTATAGAAAAAAGTGAGCTCCTAACCAAGAAAATTGATTCTAGAATTTTCCAATTCAGTTTGGTCAATTTTTGACCTTTTTTAGGTCACTTTAGCTTACTTTTTGGAACTAGACTTGAATTAGGAGAGAGGAGAGATGAAATATCTCAATTTTTGAAGATTTAAAACTCCATTACACATGTGAAGTAGGTGCCTCATTCATGAGGGGGAAATCCCCACTGTGAGGTGTCAAAAATCCATTTTTTTAAGCTTTTCCTTTGGTCCTTAGTCCACTCTTCATCTCATGTGAGTATTTACTCATTTTTTGGGGGATTTTCTTTATTTCTTCTATTTATCTTCTCCAGACATTTGGATGAATTTGATTGGCCCCTCAAAATCTTAATTTGAAATTTTTCGAGAATCTGGACCCCTAGGATAAGGCCTCTTGAACAAATTGTACTTGATTTCTAATGCATCTTTTGAAAATCTTTTTGAACTTCTGTTTCGGGGGAACTTATTTTAATAAGAAGATATATTTTTCCATCCAAAAATATTCAAAATCTGAATATTCTCTCTCTAGAATATTTTCTCTCTCTAGGTCAAAATAGGTAGAAACAAGATCTTTTATATTTCTGAAGAGGGAGACATCTTGAGAGGTTGGGGAGGAATCTTACAATATTCCTATCAAAAGTTATGTCATTTCAGATAAACATCACTTAAAATAAGAAAACATGCAATGTGCAGCTCGTGCGATAAATTCTGAGTATTTGCTCGGCTTTATCGGAGTTCAAAGTTGAAAGTTATTGTGTTTTTTGTGCAACATACTTTTGCTCATTTTTCGTGTGCTACACGCTTTTCATGTTTTAATCCAAAAATAGCCAAATTTTGGACTCATCCACGTCTCAAAATAGTAGTGCTCCAACTATTTTTGGAGTTACTCACTTATTGCATATCACGTTTCATCTTTTTTTTGGGTACTAATTTTCATTGCCACTTGCTTTTCGTAACTCGTAAATCACGTTCTATATTTGACAAGTTCATTGCTAGTTGCTTTTCGTGCACGTATCTCATATAACTTTCAGGGTCCTCCTTCTTTATGTTCTCGTTTCATGGTATGCAAATTCTGTGATCTCGTTCTATACATATTCTCACAATCCAAGATTTGTTCCCTCGTTTCAAGGCCAATGATTTCTCAAATGGAAGGCCAAGATGATGTTGATACTTGAAGGTGACGATCTTTCTGATATTTTTTTGGGCAATCTTGCCTGTCCGTCTCAACCTGTTGATGCAGAACATGATAACGCTCTTATTACTGTTGGTCCTATTTTTTAGCAATGGCAAACTTATTACTCAAATTAGGTGATAAATTTGCTCGTCGGTATATCTTATTTGCTCTTCATGGTTCTGTTATGCTAGATATTTTCAATCTTTTTACTTCTCATGATATATAGCAATATCTTCTTACTAATTTTGAGAACAAATTTGTTACAAAAATTCTTTATGTTCGTAATGTTCTAAACAATTTACAATACAAAATCGGTACTCCTATGACTTCGCATATTGAATCCTTCAACGACATCGTCAGTCAACTTGCTGGTACTGGTGCTCCTATTACACACACGAAATCAGTTGGTTACACATCTTCTTCATACGGTCAAGGATCGTTCATATGATAATATTGCCACTATTCTGTCTAACAAGGATGGCATTGATTTTGACACTGCTTGTATTTTTGTCGCGTTGAATATTCTCAATATGACATGAATGTTGTATAGAGAATTTTGACGCTATTTTGATTATACAAGAAGCTGTAGATTCTGAAACGGCTTGTATTGCTCGTAAGAATTCCTTTTTGCGTTTTATTTCTGGTGGTCGCTCTTATCAAGGTGGAAATACTTCTCAACTTTCCTATCCCAATAAACATTCTTCCTATTATGATAAGAATGGTCATATTGTCTCTGATTGTTGGGCATGTCAATATGATGAGGAACATGGCATTACCACAAAGCAACCTCATTCAAATTCCTCCAAAAATTGTGCTCCTTGTGACTATTGTGGTCGTATAGATCATCCATTATCATCATTGTTTCAAAAGGTGATATGATCAAAATCATAATCCCACATATGCTACTCAACATGCAAGTAGTGATGAATATAATCATGAGGAGGTAAACTGTGTTCATATTTATGATATTTCTCTTGGAAGAGTACTTCTTGTTCGGGATGATTATTTTTTTACTGTTAATTTTGGTGTTACTGCTAATATGACTTACCAATCTCAATGGCTTAATAATTATCATATAATTATCATGCTCTTCCAATTAAGAAATTGGTGTATCTTGCTGATGACACTACTTAACACCATATTAGTGAATTTGGGAATTTTCCAATTCCCATTTTTGAATACTTAAAAAAGGAGACATGGATAACATGTTTGTAAGTTTCTCAAAACCTTATCATATGACCTATCGTTGGAAAGCGCTTGAAAAATGGAATCTAAAGAGCTATAAGGCGCTCATTTTGGATTAGTGGTGTTCAAGTTATGGTTAATCCAAACTTTTGACCACGTGTCCCAAACTTGTAGGAAATTCCCATATTCCCCAATATGGTGTTACTTGTCAAATCATGGGTGTTGGTGATCTATATATTGGCACCCTTTCCTCTACCAAAATATTGCAAGGAGTTTTGCACGTTCCAGAGCTTCAAAGGAATCTTATTTCTGTTGCTAGACTTGTTGATCTTGGTCTTTTTGTTGGTTTTGATCATACAAAGTATCTAATTAAGAAGGATGGGCATACTATTGCAGTAGATCCTCGACCTAGTAATCTATTTGAGCTCTCTTTGAATGATCATGTTGCAAATGTTGTTACTGCTCCAGGAGATCTTGATTTACAAGTTATGGCACCATTGATTTGTTCATTCAGATTTTGCAAAGGTTCTTGATATTCATCGTCGTGATCTCATCAGAGGTATGGATCGTAAATCTCGTCCTCATATGGGCATCTGTGAGTATTGCGCTCTTGGAAAGCATCATCGACAACCTTTTCATATCTCTACCTCTACACATTCACATGCCCTTTTAGATCTCATTCATATAGATATTTGTGGACCTTTTCCTCCCTCCAAATCTCACTATCATTATTTCATTACCTTCATTGATGATTTCTCTCGTTTCACATATGTTTTTCTCTTGAGGCATAAGTCTATTTTCAAAACCTTATCCATATTCAAGTAATATCATAAAGTAGTTGAACTTCATAAACTGGTCGCTCTATCAAAACTCTCCATAGTGACAATGGTGGAGAATATATTTTAAATCTCTTCATGACTATTATATTGAACAAGGAATTCATCATGAGTTCACTATTCCATATTCTCCTCAACAAAATGGCATTTCAAAGCGTAAGAATCTAACCATCCTTAATGCTATGAGATGTTGCTTATTCATTCTGGATTATCCAGGAGATTTTGGGATGAAGCAGTTATAGTAGTCTTTGTTCAAAATCATCTTGCCGCAACTACACCTGCTGGTAAGATTCCCTTACAATTTGCACAAGGAAAGCTCCTTCTGTATCACATTTTTCACCTTTGGATGCATTGCTTATATTCACGTGCCAAAAGAAACGCGAAAAAAGTTCGATCCTCCTAGTTTAAAAGTTCTATTTATTGGATATTATGATAATTCTAAAGGATACAGATTTTATGATCCTACTCAAAAAGTCATCATCAGTCCTGATGCTCTATTCGATGAATATTTGATGGGGAGGTACATGGTCTAGCAAGGATTGTGATGATACACAATCCTTACTCACTACTTTTCCTTTTCTGTTTTATAATCATTGTATCTCTCAAGATGTTGTGCATTCTTCTTCTCCTATGAAGGATTATGAAGACCCTACAAAGGATTCTAGTGATAATCTTGATATATCCATTGATCTTCCCATTGATATTGAACATGGTTCAAATTATATCTATGATGAAAGTTTTGATGATGCCATGAATGTTTATGAAGCTCCGGCAACCTATACAGAAGCTTTCTCTTCTCCACAAAAGGATCACTGGAAGGAGACTATGCAAGCCACATATGATTCTTTAGTTTCCAAAGGTACATGGGTTCTTACTGATTTGCCTCCTGATCGTGTTCCTATCAAGTGCAAATGGGTATATACAACAAAGACAAAGGCTAATGGATCTTTTGATAATTTCAAAGCTCGTTTGGTTGTAAAAGGATACTCACAAGTTGTAGGTGCTGATTATCATGATACATTTTCTCTTGTTGTTAGCATGACTAGCATACGTGTCCTTTTGGCAGATATTCTCTTTGTGGCTAATTTCTTAGGGCCATATCTTGCTTCTCCTTCTGTTGGGCATTGGAGTGTAACCAAACGTGTTCTTAAATATTTGAAAGGCACTAAAGACTTTGGACTCATCTATCACCGCCAACAAGAATCCTCTCCCTCAGATCCTTTATGTCTTCTTGGTTATTTAGATACTAAATGGGCAAGTTCTCACTCCTCTATGCGATCTACAAGTGGAAATTATTTCTTTGTTAATGGTTGCTTAATTTCTTGGGCTAGCAAGAAATTACAACGTTGTGTTGCAGTCTCTACAACGGAATCTGAGTATGTAGCTACATCTTTAGCGGCTCGTGAATTGGTATGGCTTCGTCAATTACTTGCTAATCTTGGACATCCATTATCGTCAAGTACTCCACTTAGATGTGACAATCAAAGTGTCTTAGTCTTGCTAAGGATTATGTTTAACATAGCAAATTCAATCATATTGCTATTCATTATCATTATGTTTGACACATGAAGTGAAGAAAGGATCAATAATGATTGAGCATTACCCCACAGATCAGATGATTGCAGATACATTCACCAAAGGATTGAGTGAAGCTTGATTCACACAGCATTACGTGGAGAACTTGCAGTTGTAGCGTCATGCTTTGGAGATTAATACTTTTCACACTCGCACCCTAAATAATTAAACTTGTATAAAATGTATTTTTGTATCCTTGTAGATGCTCTTTCACATATTACACACATTGATCTTTTGTACATGATATGTATGTATAGGGGCTTGGGTTTTTCCCTTGTACTCCCCAAAGGTTTTTTCACTCGCACCACAGACCTTTATTTCAGTGGGGGTGTTGGAGCTATATATATCACACCCTAGCTTGACCTAGATCTCTCCTATATATAGACTTATAATCAATATGAAATAGTCTTTTGGGAGCGTATTTTTTACTACATTATGAACACAAGTGGTGATATGGAGATTTTCTTTAGAGTGAGCCCCTTGAGCCTCTCCTCTAGAGATTATAGGGACTGGTAATGTGATATCAAGGTTTTCTTAGAGTGAGTCCCCCATTTCATAACGTTAAGAATACCACAAATGATATAAATTAATCCTTTGTAAACGTTATTTTTGTGTTATGCTTGTGTTTATGCATCCCAAGAAGCATCTCCTTTGAGGAGGAACATGCATCTGCACATGTATCACACAAGAACGGAAAGGATGGTTAGGTAAAAAATCAATTTCAAGCTTTAAAATAAGTCTCTTAATTATAAAAGCATGTTTATACAAAGAAGATCTCCTTAATTCTTGCACCAATATGACATTTCCAAAGGTTGTTAGTTCATTAAAGAAATGATATAACTTACAAATACAAAGACCTCCTTTCCTTTTGGTCAATAATGGATGTGTAATTGTTAACAATTAGTACGGTTGGTAGTAAATAGTAAATGATAATGGCCAAGGAGAAATTTCCAAGAATCTTGGCGACTCAAGGCATCAAAACTCAAGGAGATCACTATATGAAAACCTTATATATCAAATGCATTTAAGAGGTGACTTTAAAACGTCTTATTTATAAATTTTGGCATTTTTTTAACATAAGTAAAGGTTAGATATGAAATAATTTTAATTAGAGTAATCGATTCCAATTTTTATTCTTTTTCTTTTTTTTTCTTCCTCTTTTTTTAACTATCTTCATTAGATTTTTCTTCCAAGTTTTTTGCATCATGGATCTTCGGCATTTCTTTTCCTTTTTCTTTTTCTTTATCCCCTTCAAACCCCTATCCTCATCACAATCCTAAAACCTGGAATCCTTTTTTGTGTTGTTGTTTCGCTTCTTCTTCTTCTTGGTTATGGTAGTCTCCACTTTCAAGTCTAGCTCGTCCTAACTCATGGTAGGGTGTAGCACTCTACCTACCTGACTCATTATCTCTTAAAACCATAGAGAAACCAAGATCACCTATTATGGTTAATAGGAGAGTTACTTAGTTAGCGAGATAACTCCTTGATTCTTTTTGTAAAATCCACACTAACATTGACCCTTTCTTTATCCTTCCAAGCTAGAAACAATACCCTCTTCACTCTTTGGATCTCGATATCTAGCAAGGAATGCATAGAGGACCTACTTTGTAGGTTGGAATGCATTCTAGTGGTGTTACCTATAAGATAGTGCCATCTTTGTGCCTTATCCCGATAAGTTTCAAGGAAGTGTTTCTCTTGTCTTCTTTGTTCCTTCCCTCTCTATGAATCACTCCATATTTATTCTTCTTTTGCTTGTCTCCTTCACGTTTTTGGTTGGATTTTCTTATTCAGGTGCGCTTATGTTTAGACTGTTGCTACTCTATAAGTTTCTAAATGAGCCTCCAAGTTCCATATCTACCTGATCATAACTATCAATTTAGCAAAAAATCTTCTAATCAATATTAATAATATAGAAAACTTTCAATCACTTGTAAGCACTTTCGTTATCAATTTATCAAAAATCCTTCTAAACACTTTCAATTCTATAGAAAACTTGCTATAGTAGTTAAAAAACCTAAAAAATTTCTTGCAAGCTCCTTTTGGTTTATTTGGTGGAATGGAATCAATAAATGAGGATGCTTGGGATTCTTTGTGGTGACAACAAACTTTGAGGTTTTTGCTGGTATAGCAGCTCAGGTTTCTCAACCTCACTTGAATAAGTAGTAATAATTAACTATCCTTAGTTTTGAAAGACAATCCTAGAGTGCTTGATGCTTGCCTATTTATAGTAAACTTACTTGGTGATTAACATTCTTACTACTCACTGTATCCTAAATAGTATGTGCATTGGTATTGATACAAAGTTAAACCATAGAAAGGCCTACTTCAAAGGTATGAACAAAAAACTCCCTCATATTAATGAGAATTCGACTACAAATTTCTATTTCCAAAAATTATGTAGCTATTATAATAATATGACAATATGCACATTCAATAGATTATAGGGTCCTTGACACTCTTGGGTCCACACAAGTGCAAAATAAGTATTTTACAAAGGCCTCGCTATCTCAACATAGAATAATATGAATTGTCGAGTCACGAATATGAGCCATAAATATTTGAACTCCCTTGTAGTTTTTGGCAATGGTAAGTCCAAAATGACTTTGATTTTCCCCCCATCTATAGCAATACCATTTTTGTACACTATATGTCTAAAGATCACTTCATGCTTGACCTAAAATTGGCATTTGAAACGGTTTAATGATATGCAAGAAAGCCTACACCTTTCAAAGATATTTCTTAAGCATGCTATATGTTCTTTCTAAAATGAATGAATACATAAATCATCTAAGAAAGCTTCAATAAACTATCTTACAAAAATACGAAGTTGTTTTAAAGGTAGTGTTCATTAGTCTTTGGAATGTGTAGAGCCTATGCATAGAGCTATGCATAGGCTCTATGCATTGAGCCTATGCATAGGCTCTTATCCATAAAGCTCTATGAATAGGATCTATGCATAGAGCCTACACATAAAGCGCAATGCATAAATCTCTTATGCATAATCTTGCATACACACTATGCATAGAGCCTCCATAGAGCCTACGCATAAGCTCTTATGTATAGAGCTCTATATACTCTTATGCATAGAGCCTACTCATAAAGGACTATGCATAGATCTCTTATGAATACGATTTATGCATAGAGCTACATAAAGCTCTCATGCATAGACTTGCATAAGCTCTTTTGCATCCGCTTTATGCATACGCTTTATGTAGCTATATGCATAAATCTTATGTATAAAGCCTATGCATAAGAGCTTTATGCATAGGGTTAGGTTCTGGGTTTAGGTTTAGCTTAGTGCATAAAGATTATGCATATGTATTAGCTTGCATAGGCTCTATGTATAAAACTTATGCATAAAGCCTATGCATAAGAGATTTATGCATAGAGCCTATGCAAGCTTATACATATGCATAAGCTTTATGCACTAAGCTAAACCTAACCCCCAAACCTAAGCCTATGAATAAAGCTTGCAAGCCTATGCATAATATCTATGCATAAAGATTCCTTAGATCCTATGCATAAGCTTTATGCAAGCCTATGAATAGAGCTTATGCATGAAGCTTGCAAGCCTATGCATAGCTTTATGCAAGAAGCCATGCATAAAGCTTGAAAGCCTATGCATAAATCTTGCAAGCCTATACATAGGCTTTATGCAAGCCTATGCATAAATCTTTCAAGACTATGCATAAAGCTTGCAAGCCTATGCATAAGCTTTCAAGACTATACATAGAGCAGGTGGGTAGTAAGGTATAAAGAGGTAGTGAGGAGAAACCGATATGAGGAGAGGATTTGGGAGAGGCTTCTTATTTCCTCCAGATCTTTGATCACATCCAAAAGTTTGTACCATCTTTTTGAAGAAATGTAAAAGGCCAAAGAACATGGAGAGATAGTAATAGAAGAAGAATGGGAGAACGAAAGAGGATGCGAGCCTCATGTAAGTGTGTCTCTACCATCTCTTTTTTATTCAACTAGAAGCTCATGATATGGTTATTCATTATCATGAATATATTTCATTTGGTGTTGGTTGTAGTATAAGGTATACAATGCCATGTGGTTCAAAGGAAGGCATTTCTGCACTCAAAACATAGGTATAAAGAGAAATACCCAAGATTTTGGAGTCATGGCAAGCTTTGCCTTAGAAATTGCTATCAAGATTGACTACCTTGTCTATATAGCCCAAATAGACTAATACGTAAACATAATTATGACTTAGATATAGCAACTAGAGATAATCTTACTAGTTGGAAGGTGATAATTAAAAGACTAAGAGAAGTTAAGGATTGTTTGAATTAAAAGCTTGTTTCTATACTTGAAGTTGATTTTGATTGATTTGAATATGCATGCCTTAAAAGATTATGGACTAGAGATCGGTGTAAGACGATAAGCATGACTTATGATTGCTTTGTTCTTAAATGAATTAATGATATGCATGTGTATGATGAGACTCAACATGAGATTTTGAGATTCCGGCCAGTTGTCCTTAGACAAGGAACGTCGGACAGAGAACTAGATTTATGCCCTCTGGGAGCCATGTGGTAGAACCAAGAGAGGACAAGATTCAGAAAGAGGCATATCCCGGATAACCGCGATGTCCAATGTGGAGGTTGGGTGGACGGGCATCAGAGAAAGCCCTAGATTGGCTGGATTCTAGTCATTATGACTAACCATGTTGTCGAGCATGGTGATGATGACAAAATCTTTGAGATACATACATGGTTGATTGATTGAGAATCTATGTTTTAATTGATAGAGATTTTCTATTATATGAATGTCTGTTTGAGATTCTATGATTCTTTGCTTATGTGATAAGAATCTTGGATATGGCATGCATGCTTGTTTTGCTATTTGAGAGGATTGATTTTATTGTATTACTATGTAGATATTATCACAATTAAGTGAGTTTCAATGTTTTCTTAGATTAAGTTGTATGATTAATATATGGTTAGATTTGGAACCGCCGTCCACAGTTAGTATGAGAGCATAGGTTGGGCAGTCCGCATTTAACTATGGATGTTGCAGGTCTTGGGTGATACATATTAATTTCTTTTTTTGTGATACAACTAGAAGTATCTTTTCTTTGAAAAAGCTTTTGTAATTTTTTTGTAGTCACAAGATGGCTCACAAATCCATTTTATGATAAGGGAAATTTTATGCAGAATAAGAGACTGCAGATGGGTCAGATATTTGTTCCCAGAGATGATAGAAAAGGTGTGGCATGATTTTCGTTGAGTAAAAAATGTTCATAAACTAATGAGTGCAAAACCAAGCTAGGTGCGTGAGAGATTAACTACAAGAGATCAGAAAACAAGGTAAAATATACAAGAGAATGTACGTGGATTTTTAAGTAATGACAATGCTCGTGGAGCAAGAGGAAAAGTTCTACAACTATGGCTAAGGAGATTGAAGAATATGCACATGTCAATGCTGTTGTTTCTATAGGTAAGGTCAAAAACCAAGATTCAATTATTAATATTCCTATTAAGATTGTGAATTATGTATTTCAAGTGTTGATTAACTCAAGAAGCACGCATAGTTTTCAATCACCTCATGTGGTAAAATAGTTAAGAATAACTGAATTTTACCAAAGAATCGTATGGTAGATCTTGCTTCGAGAAAGCAATAGACATGTAATGAGTATGTCAAGAATATGCTTTTTCGTTCATAGGCGACCTCAAGTTAAAAGCTGATTTTCCATGTGTTGGCTTTGGGAAGATATGATGCCATATTAGGGATTGATTGGTTAGTGCCTAGAAAGGCCAAGATATAAAAGCGGGTTTGCATGATTGGAGATGATGATAAAGATTATTTCTTACAGTATCAAAGATGTGATATAGAATTTAGAATCATGTCTGCTTTGAAGCAACAGGAAAAGGATTTCGTGTAGTATACTATTTTCTTTTCTAAATAGTAAGTTATCATTGTGAAGTTAATAAGTGTAGGTTGGAAAATATATATCTATTGTGGAGGTTGCAAGTCCATCAGTAGAAAGATTATGTAACCACATTTGCTCATAAAGTTTGAAAGTGTTTCATTTTCTAAGCTCCTTAATTGAAGAAAGAATAGAGGACCGCTCTCTTGTTGAAAAATTTGACTAAGTCTAAAGCTGCAAGTAAAGTGAAAATAAGAGTTTGCAAATTGATTGATTACCTTGAAGTTTAAGACAATATAACGATAATGTTTTTCATTAAATTATTATTGTTTATTAAGTTGTGATTCCATGAAGACTTGTTTATGACATGGATAGTAATTGATTTACAAGATCAAGATACTTTGTGTAATGCCTCAAAATCTATCTAGTTTCTTATTTGGAGTTAAATTTTATGGAATTAAGATGAGTTTAGGAGACCAACTAAACTCTAGCGTATACATGACTAGCTTAACATATAAAATCGTTTATCCAAGATAAGATCTATCGAGGATATGAATGGAAGAGAGCACAATACTGAGAGAAAAGAATGCTATAGTATTGAGATTCTAATAGATACAATGATTACGAAGAATGTTGATTTTATCCAAGAGATAGGTAAAAAATGGCTATAGTATTGAGATTCTAATAGATACAGTGGTTTACAAAGAATGTTGATTTTATCCAAGAGATAGGTAAGAAATGGAGAACCAAGTTAAGAGCTTATTATATCAAGTTAAGATCTTAGACAAGCAAGTTCTCAAGTCGTTCTTTCCAAGGCTAGTTGAATAAATCTCAAGACGAAGACATATGGATATTTCTTGGTTTCTTGAACTTCAAAAGTATATGACTTCTCAAGTACTATATCAAGTATAATAGTTCAGTAAGAAAAAACTATTTCTTAAGGTCTAATTATTGAGGATAAGATATTTTTATCGTCTCAAAGGACGACGATTTCTTAACGGGGAGAGAATGTAACATACCTCCAAGATTAACCAAGTTATGATCAAATATAATCTTAATTTTTGGATGATACAGATTTCAGTAATGAATTCCAACAGATTTTCAGTGGTTTTTTGGGAGTAAAGATTATAAGTGTGAAAATAAAGTGAAAATTTAAGATTGAGTTTTAAACTAGTTAGTATGATCAAAGGAAGCCATTGAGTGTGTAGATGGACATGCAAATTGAAATTTGATAAAAAAGTAAAACATGGCCTATTTTTGAAGTCAACTTTCACATACAACTGATTTTGGCGATTCCATCCTTGCTAAATTGTAGACCGCACATGTTCTCGTAATTTTAAGTACCCACATTACTAGTTTTTGATAACTATGCACAAAGTTATACTTGTTGCACGTTGCAGTCCTAACAACAAATATGAGAGGCTTACTAAATCTATAGACTGCTCTTCCACAACTTCTGGAGAGTAGACATGGATTCTCAATCAATCAACACATCAACAAATATATCGGGGAAGTACACAGCACTCTTTCTATTATTTTTCTTTAAATTCTTTTGAGATTAAATAAATATATCGATAAGCATGAATATGGGAGAATCTAAGTCAATGTACGGCATGCTTAACCATGGCAACGATGGGGGAACACTGTGAAAAGAGAAGAGAGAGGGTTTCCCGCCAAGCACTACTGTTGATTGCATTAGTCTGACTCATAGAATAAACACTTTTGGAGTTAAAGAATTAGAAGATAGAACATTTGACTAGTTTGTGACTAGATTTTAGGTATAACCTTCATTAGGGGCTGTTTTGTGAAGTATTTTTCTTTCCATGTGTTTAGAATCAGATTTTGACATAAAGACAAAAGTTTTACACAATAGAAAACTCTACAAGAGTGTATGAGATGCTAGAAAGTCAAATCCCTTTCGTTTTTTAGTTATTTGAGTGCAAAGTGGGGCACTTGGTTGTTTTGACAATTTTATGCTGAAAACACAACTTTGACCATTTTGAATACTCTCAAAGAGACTTTCAAACTCACTTTTAGAGAACCATCACTGACACATGCTTTATAGAGAATTAGAAGTCCTAAAACTTTATAGTTTTGACTTTTCTCTAATTGTACATAGATTAAAAGATATTACTCTCCCAAAGAGACCAGTTGTTAGGCTTTGCCTTAGAAATTGCTATCAAGATTGACTACCTTGGCTATATAGACCAAATAGACTAATACGTAAGCATAGTTATGACTTAGATATAGCAACTAGAGATAATCTTACTAGTTAGAAGGTGATAATTAAAAGACTAAGAGGAGTTAAGGATTGTTTGAATTAAAAGCTTATTTCTATACGTGAAGTTGATTTTGATTGATTTGAATATGGATGCCTTGAAAAATTGTGGACTAGAGATCAGTGTAAGATGATAAGCATGACTTATGAGTGCTTTGTTCTAAAATGAATGATTGATATGCATGTGTATGAATGATTAATATGCATGTGTATGATGAGACTCAACATAAGATTTTGAGATTCAGGCCGGTCATCTTTAGATAGGGAACGCCGAACAAAGAATGAGATTTATGCCCTTTTGGAGCCATGTGGTAGAACCCAGAGAGGACAAGATTCAGAAAGAGACATACCCGGGATAGCCACGATGTCTAGTGTGGAGGTTGGATGGTTGGGCATCGAAGAAAGTGCTAGATTGGCTGGATTTTGGTCATTATGACTAACCATGTTGTCGAGCATGGTGATGATGACTGAATCTTTGAGATAGACACATACATGGTTGATTGACTAAGATGCTATGTTTTAATTGATAGAGATTTTCTATTACGTGAATGTCTCTTTGAGATTCTACGATTCTTTGCTTATTTGATAAGAATCTTGGATATGGCATGCATGCTTATTTTGCTATTTGAGAGGATTGATTTGATTGTATTACTATGTAGAAATCAGCACGATTAAGTGAGTTTCAATGTTTTCTTAGATTAAGTTGTATGGTTAGATTTGGAACCATCACAGAAATGAACATAAGTAGGGTCAAGTATAAGATGAAGAATGCAAGGAACCCCATTCTCCAAGAAACCTTCTCCGAGCGAGGTGAAAATTAGAGCTAAACTTGGCAATAAACCCCAAAAAATTTAAAATTTTCTAGACAAAATTTCAAAACACAAATGTAATTAGAAATTAGTGAAACATTTTTTGCCAATCCAACAAGCATAATACATAAGCACTTACATAATTTTCCATTCACACCTCACCTTAAACCAGTCGAAAGATACCAAAATTGCATGAACCACCAATACACAAAACTTGTCTATATTAGAGTACAAATATAAGTGACCATTCATTCATAACCACAAATTAGTTGGAAGATCTCAAAATTGCCTAAACCACCAATACAAAAAACCAATCCAAAATGTAGGTAGAGAAAACATTTTAACTACACAAAACTGAAGTGAAGAAAATGGGCACAACAATCCCATGTCCTACAGACCCCAAAAAGGCATAAACATCCGATGAAAAAAATCCACATTCAATCAGGCTCTTTCAAGGTGCGACATTGGATCACGTGCCTCTAGGTACTTGAAACAACTTAATTTTTGTTAGAGCTACTTGGTGAATAAACTCATGAGCAGTCGCATCCAAACCAAGGACGTACAAGTAAACAAAGTACATGTGCTTGCATGGAATGTACGTAACACGCTTACTCTCTCTAGAGCCATATGTGCTGCTTACTTAGAAGATATGAGACTCATTGCATCAAATAATGGACTCACGGATTACCTATTTGTCCAAGTTTCGACCCTTATCAACATTGTCATTAAATTATTTTGTTAACCTTGTCCTCCATCTTACAATTTTCCCATCATGAAACCGTGGACCAAAAGCACTAACCATCATAGCATTTGCCACCGAATTATTCTGTGTGCTTTGCGGAACAACAATCCTTTTTTGCAAAATGAATCCATTTCTTTCAATCATCTGCACCTCATGAAAATCTAAATTGGTACCTTCTTCCATAGGCCAGTCGGTCCTCGTGAACCAATCACATGTTCCTTGTCAACATCCCAAGAGTGTATCGGAGATGAATTACAAAACCACACATACCCTCCAACAACTCCACCAGGATACTTTCTACGACCCTAAAAACATGGAGCCGAAACCCCACTATTTTTGGCCAACCCCATATCAATAATTTGAGAGCCACATTTTGCATTATGTCCTTGCAAGCGCCCAAAACAAGCTACTTTTCTACCAGCAGTAGTTATGAGAATTGATCACATTGTTTTGGGAATTTTAGTCTCCACACTCACTACATTCCTCGTGCTACCCTGAGGAGAGTCTATTGTTACAGTCACATACTTTGGCTGATGATTGTCTTCATCCAAGATCTTGCTTGGATCCGCACATAGTGGATGCTTTTGGTGCACACTTTGCTGACCTCTCTTGCCATGTTGCATCTCACGAGAATCAATCCCAATCTCCTGCATAGTGGTGTAAGCGAAATAAACGAGTCTTTTGCTATAAGATGTTTTTTTATCCTTACTCATAAATTTGTCAGCAATGTCCTACATTTTTGGGCCTGTGCAAGAGTGCACACCTTTCCAGTAAGCATTATACTCAACACTTTGCAAAACAGCCAATGCCATGTCTGCACCTATGGTCTCAAACAAGCTAATCTGACTTTTAGAACCTATTGATGCTGTCATACTCGCATGCTTTGCCTCAACAAGATTCTTGGGGTAAAAACTCTTGAGTCCTCGTGTGATGAGTAACAAACCAAGAGCCCTAGTGAAAAGCCCTAATATCCCACCAAGCTAGCCATGTCTGTAATGTAGGAATCTCTCCTTGCATATAGCATGGCCGGAAAACCAAAACTTTCTAATCTCATTTTTACAAGCCCGTGCGGCTTTCTATAAAGGAGAATTTCTCCATTTTCTATGCACAGACTTGTGTTCCTAAATGAAAGATGGTCAAATACACTTACGTGAGTGCCTCACCATACTTATTCTCAATGGAAAATACAACTCTCTTTCTCAGGCAATATTTTCTTTTCCCCTCCAAAATAAATGGTGCAAGTAGCCATCCAATTAGCATTTGCTTCATCTTTCATGAATCCACGAAATTCAGTTTTGTCAAAGCCATTTTACATAATCACTGTATTCAACATTTTCTAAAATTCTATTTGTGCATGCCCATCCTCAACTCTAAATTTGCACGTAGCTATGGTGAGCAGTTTCATGGATGAATGGACCGTATACGTGGGCAGACACTCTGTGACATCCAGACACCTCCTGAACATGGTCCAAATGGACCCACACATGTTGCAAACTACCACTTGGTCTCATCTTTTTGGCCGAGTCTAATCCACTATTAGAACCCTTTGTAGACATCTTAAAAACATGGGGTTGATGTTTGTCCCCTAACTGGCCCGGAAAGAGCACACTTTGAAGAAAAGGGTATCGACACTTGTTCTTAAGTTCAAGTACTACCCAAAGACTAGTTGCTGAACTATTTTTATCCCACTTGGCATATTCCAAAAATCTGTCAATGAGTTTCTTATTGGACAAAGGAGTAACATACTTCAACATTTGTGAAAACTCATTATCCCCAATATTTGAGTAACCATGCACCTCATCCTTCATTTTAGCATGTCAAATATATCATCTTGGGCCATTGTGCTATTTGCAACTGCTTTGCTATACTAAAAGGATTAAGGGAAACCCTAAAATTTTCCCAACGCATGTACTTATGCCATCTTTGTAAGGATGCGCATGATTACCCATATGTATAGCACATCTACTTATATTCTAGTGATCTCTTGAAAGAAAGTAACGGATAATATAAGGGCATTTTTTTGCACATTTAGGCATTTGATCACAATGATTGAAGGAAATATTACCAAACTCTAAACCAACCATTCCCTCTGGATAACTTCTTTTCCAATCGGCCTTCTTATTCTGCAAGTGTATCCTGCGTAATAAGGATAATCTACATTCACACATCACAAATGGCCAAAGCATCTACTAAATCAAACAATACCGTCAAAATAACTAGAAATGGATGTTATGTACTCAACCCATGAGTGTTCATCCTACCTTTGTTCCAAACCAGACATTGCAGAAGCTATCCCACACGGCAGCAACTCAAAAGCAACATATCCATCATATGACACTGGCAACTTATTCACTCTATGTATATTGATGGCACTATGTGAACTTTAGATGTACTGAAAGGATTAAGGGCAACCCTACTATTCACCTTCTCTTCCAAAATTTTCCCAACACATGTACTTATGCCATCTTTGTAAGGATGCACATGATTACCCATATGTATAGCACATCTACTTATATTCTGGTGATCTCTTGGAAGAAAGTAATGGATAATAGAAGGGCATGTTTTCACACATTTAGGCATTTGATCACAATGTTTGAAGGAAATATTACCAAACTCTAAACCAACCATTCCCTCTGGATAACTTCTTTTCAATCGGCCTTCTTATTATGCAAGTGTATCCTAGCGTAATAAGGACAATCTACATTCACACATCGCAAAAGGCCAAAGCATCTACTAAATCAAACAATACCATCAAAACAACTAGAAATAGATGTTATGTACTCAACCCATGAGTGTTCATCCTACCTTTGTTTCATACCATACATTGCAGAAGCTATCCCACATGGCAGCAATGCAAAAGCAACATATCCGTCATATGATGCTAGCAATGTTTATCCAAGAGCTTCTGGGCTGAATCAGTTCATACAGCAATCTTTGTTCAAAATCATCTTCCCACAACTGCACCTGCTGGTAAGATTCCCATTATAATTTGGACAGGAAAAACTCCTTTTGTATCACATTTTTGCACTTTTCGATGCATTGCTTATATTCACGTGCCAAAAGAAACGCGACAAAAGTTGGATCCTCTTGGTTTGAAATTTATATTTATTGGATATTTTGATAATTTTAAAGGATACAAATTTTATGATCCTACTTCTTAGAAAGTCGTCATCAGTCATGATGCTCTATTCGATGAACGATTGATGGGAGGTACATGCTCTAGTATGTATTCTGATGATACACAATCCTTACTCACTTCTTTTCCTTTTCTATTTGATAATTATTGTATCTCTCAAGATGTTGTACATCCTTCTTCTCCTATGAAGGATTCTGAAGACTTTACAAAGGATTCTAGTGATAATCTTGATATATACATTGATCTTTCCATTGATATTAAACATGGTTCAAATCATTTCTATGATGACAATTTTGATATTGCTATGAATGTTCATGAAGATCCGAAAACTTATATAGAAGCTATCTCTTCTCCACAAAAGGATCATTGGTAGGAGGCTATGCAACCTAAATATGATTCTTTGATTTCCAAAGGTACATGGGTTCTTACTGATTTGCCTCCTCATCGTGTCTCTATCAAGTGAAAGTGGGTATCAAACAAAGACACAGGCTGATGGATCTTTTGATAAGCTCAAATCTCGTTTGGTTTTGCAAAAGGACACTCATAAGTTGCAGGTGTTGATTATCATGATACATGTTTCCTTGTTGTTCACATGAATAGCATATGTGTCCTTTTGGCATTTTCTACTCATTTTAATTTTTGGAGATTCATCAAATGGATGTGAAGACTGCTTTTCTTAATGGTGATCTCAAAGAAGAGATTTATATTGAACAACCACAAGGATTTTTAATTCCTGGCAAGGAACTTCTTGTGTGTCATCTTCATCGCGCTCTTTATGGTTTAAAGCAGGCATCACGTTCTTGGTATATCAAAATTAATCTCTTCCTCACATCGAAAGGGTTTATCTCTTGTTTCTCTGATCCTAATATATATGTCAAGCGCGAAGGTACTCTATTTGTTATTCTTGCTCTATACGTCGATGATACCATACTTGTTTCCAATAATCTTGACTTTATGCAACTCACAAACAAGATTTTGTCATCGGCTTTTGAGATGGTGGATCTTGGTGAGATTCACTCTTGTCTTGGTATTCAAGTTCAGCGCTATTGCCAGAAAGGTATCTTGTTTCTTCGTCAATCAAAATTCATTGGACGATATTATTGAAAAGTTAGGTCTGGTCAATGCTCATTCTACAAATACTCCATGTCTTGTAAGCTCCACCAAGTATATAGCTACAACTCATGTGACGAAGCATTAGCCCCACATCAACCTTATGCTAATCTCATTAGCCGTTTACAATTTGTTGGCTTAAACACCAGACCAGATATTCTCTTTGTGGCTAATTTCTTGGGGCAACATCTTGCTTCTCCTTCTATTAGACATACAGCCAAACGTGTTCTTAAATATTTGAAAGGCACTAAAGACTTTGGACTCATCTATCACCGCCAAAAAGAATCCTCTCTCTCCAATTCTTTATGTCTTCTTGGTTATTCAGATGCTGACTAAGCAAGTTCTCACTCATCTATGTGATCTAGAAGTGGAAATTGTTTCTTTGTTAATGGTTGCTTAATTTCTTGGACTAGCAAGAAACATCGTTGTGTTTCAGTCTCTATAATCGATTCTGAGTATGTAGCTGCATCTTTAGCAGCTCGTGAATTGGTATGGCTTCGTCAATTACTTTTGCTGATCTTGGATATCCATTATCGTCAAGTACAGATGTGACAATCAAAGTGCCATTAGTCTTGCCAAGGATTATGTTCTATATAGCAAATCCAAAGATATTGCTATTCATTATCATTAAGTTCGACATGAAGTGAAGAAAGGATCAATAATTATTGAGCCTTGCCCCACAGATCAAATGATTGCAGATATATTCACCAAAGGACTGAGTGAAGCTCGATTCACATCATTACGTGGAGAACTTGGAGTTGTTGCAGCTTTATGCTCTAGAGATTAATATTTTTCACACACACCCTGAATAATTAAATTTATACAAAATGTATTTTTGTATCCTTGTAGATATTCTTTCATATTACGCACATTGATCTTTTGTATATAATATGTATGTATAGGGGTTCGATTTTTTCCCTTGTACTCCCCAAGGGTTTTTTTACTCCTCGCAGAGCAGCTAGAGACCTTTGTTTGAGTGGGGGTCTTGGAGCTATATATATCACAGCCTAACTTGACTTAGATCTCACCTATATATACAAACTCATAATCAATATGAACTAGTCTTTTGGGAGCATATATGGTGTAGATCTCTTCCTTCTTCTCTCTCTTATCTTTTCGTGTTCTTGTATTTCCAACATTAGCGACATGATAAGCCTCTATAGCCTTATACATAAGCTTATGCATGAGGCTTATGTATTAGCCGTATGCATAAGCATCATGTATAAAAACATATGCATAAGCCATGTATAAAGCCATATGCACAAGTCTTATGTATAAAGTGTTGAGATATCGAGCTCGTCTAGTGATGCGGTGGACACTGATGACCCGCCTGGGGGATAGGCCCCACACTTACACCACTGGCATGGTTGGTAAGATCTTGGGTGATATGCGCCAGTGGGATGACAGGCTGTGTGACAGCCATTCTAGAGACTGGCATAGTTATAGCGTCAGCTCATTTAGTCGGGTTCACACTATAGAGAACCCGTGTATGTATTTGGTTGAGTACCTTTCATATTGTGTGTACTCTTATTCTTGTATATGGTGTGTTGAGTGTTGAGTGGAGAAGAATAAGATTTCAGCCTCTCACCTTGTGTGTTCTTTATTAGGGCTTTGTGAGTGTGTGTGTGTGCTTGCAAGAGCTCAAGCTCTCTTCCCCCCTGCATCTTTTCATGGTATCAGAACCTGGTTCATGCTAAGGGCTAAGCTGCAAGCAAGAGAACCACAGGAAGCGGTACGAGGGTAAGAGCTTCAACTACTCTTCCCTATTTGTGTTGGTGACTACACCCTTGTCGGGAGCTCTACGGGAGGCACCGGCAAACGATCTCTGATTCAGGAGATTTCTTCGCGGCGGGAGTAAAGCTATAGGGCAACTATACTGTCCTATTGGACCTATCGGATAAAATTTTCTAGGCCGAAAATGCGTTTCGAGCGCGTCTGGACCTCCGTTTTTCAAAAAGCAGGCGATTTCGATATTGCGCGAGCATTGATGGAAGAGAAGAATATGCCGCATAGCTATTGGGCTGAGGCTATTTCTACAGCAGTATACATCATGAACAGGACTCCAACTGCAGCCATACATGATGTAACTCCAGAGGAGAGGTTTACTGGCAGAAAACCAGATTTGTCTCATTTGAAAGTCTTTGGATGCATTGCATATGTGCATGTGCCAGATGAGCTGAGAACTAAGCTCGATCCAAAAGCTGAAAAATGTGTGTTTATTGGATACTCCCTTGAGCAAAAGGGATACAGGTGTTATAACCCTGCTACACGTGAGTTGAGGGTAAGCAGGAATGTTGTCTTTGATGAGATGAGCAACTGGTATGCTGCTGAAAAAGAAGCTGTTGGGGCTGATGTAAGTGGAAGTGTGGTTGCACAGAATGCAGGTCAGCAATCACAGTCTTTGAGTGGACCAGGAGAGTCCTCATCTAGTGGGTCTATTGATAGACCATGGAGTGGCAGGCTGCGTCATAATACCAGTCCTGCAAATGTGATTAGTACATCACGTAAAGGAAAAGAGAAAGTGGTTGAGCCCCTTGGTATGCCTAACATTTCTGCAGGGCATTCTCATGTTGATGGAGAGTCTAGTGGCTCAGATATGAGCCTTGATGATGAGGAGCTTGGGATCCCAGCTATGAGAACACCTGGTGTAAAGAAGGCTATGGAAGCCATGAATGAAAAACTGCGAAGATCAGGGAGAGTGAAGAACCTTGTGCAGAGATTTACGTATGATGGTTATGTGGCACATCACTATGCATATATGGCAAAGGTTGTGCAGGTTGTAGAGCCCACATGCATTGATGAGGCTGTTGGAAATGTGTGTTGGGAGAAAGCTATGGATGAGGAGATGGATGCACTATATGGAAATGAAACTTGGGATTTAGTGCAATTGCCTGAAGGCAAGAAAGCCATTGGATGCAAGTGGGTGTACAAAGTTAAACATAACAGTGATGGAAGCATAAACAGGTACAAGGCTAGATTGGTAACTAAAGGATATGCGTAGACATATGGGATTGATTATGAGGAAACATTCAGCCCAGTTGCCAAGATGGCAACGGTGAGAGTTGTGATAGCAGTGGCTGCGTCAAAGCAATGGTCTTTACATCAGATAGATGTAAAGAATGCATTCTTGCATGGGGATTTCCAAGAAGAGGTGTATATATTGCAGCCACCTGGTTATTATGAGGATGTGGGTCACCCCGAGCATGTTTGCAGTTTGAAGAAAGCCTTGTATGGCTTAAAGCAAGCACCAAGAGCATGGTCTGACAAGATTTCTGAATATCTTATCACTATTGGCTTTCATGTAGCCAATACAGATTTCTCGCTGTATGTGAGACATGGTGATAGAGGAGTTGTGCTTGTTGTCATCTATGTAGATGACTTGATCATTACGGGGGACCATGATGCAGAGATCTTTGATGTAAAGATCTTGCTTAGACAGAAGTTCGAGATGAAGGATCTGGGGGAGCTCAGATATTTCTTGGGCATTGAGGTGATTAGGTCACCACATGGTATTGGATTACTGTAGAGACAGTATGGCTTGGACTTGGAGCAGCAAGAAGCAGCCTATGGTTGCTCTATCTAGTACAGAGGCCGAGTACAGAGGAGCTACTATGGCAGCATGTGAGGTAGCTTGGTTGAGAAAGCTACTTGCAGATTTGGGTCTATCAGTGGATAGACAAGTTGTCATTTTCTGTGACAACATTAGCAGTATACAGTTGGCCAAGAACCCAGTCTTTCATGCTCGTACAAAGCACATAGAGGTCCACTACCACTTCGTCAGAGAGAAGGTCTTGGTAGGAGACCTTGACCTTGTTTATGTCAGCACAGAGGATCAGGTAGCTGACATCTTCACCAAAGCATTGGGTGCAGAGAAGCTCCGCAGATTCAGGGATTCGCTTGGTGTACATGAGATGGAGTTGAGCTCGAGGGGGAGTGTTGAGATATCAAGCTCGTCTAGTGATGCGGTGGACACTGATGACCCGCCTGGGGGATAGGCCCCACACTTACACCACTGGCATGGTTGGTGAGATCTTGGGTGATATGCGGCCAGTGGGATGACAGGCTGTGTGACAGCCATTCTAGAGACTGGCATAGTTATAGCGCCAGCTCATTTAGTCGGGTTCACACTATAGAGAACCCGTGTATGTATTTGGTTGAGTACCTTTCATATTGTGTGTACTCTTATTCTTGTATATGGTGTGTTGAGTGTTGAGTGGAGAAGAATAAGATTTCAGCCTCTCACCTTGTGTGTTCTCTATTAGGGTTTTGTGAGTGTGTGTGTGTGCTTGCAAGAGCTCAAGCTCTCTTCCCCCCTGCATCTTTTCAAAAGCTTATGCATATGGCAAATGCATAAGTCGGGTACATAAGCTTTATGCATAAGCCACATACATCAGGCTTATGTATAAGCTCATGTGCATAAGCTGCATACTTCTGGCTTATGTATTAAGCTTATCCATATGGCTAATACATAAGCCTCATGCATGAGTCTTATGGATAAGCCTTATGCATAAGGCTTATGCATTAGGCGAGTGCTACACCTAGGCATGCATGTAGCTATCGGAATGCACTGGAAGCTCCCAGTACATGCCAGTGCTACCTAAGCATGCTGGTACTCACTGACATGCTGGTAGCTTCCTATGCATGTGAGTAGTAAAACCACTGCATGCCGGTAGCAGCCAATGCATGCAAGTAGCATCCAATGCATGCTAGTAGCTTCCTACGTATGCCAGTAGCTTCCAACGCATGCTGGTAGTTTCCAATGCATGTTGGTAGCTTCATATGCATGCCGGTAGCAACCAATGCCTGTCGGTAGTAGCAGCCAATGCATGCCGATAGCTTCCAACGCATGCCAGTAGCTTCCAACGCATGCCGGTAGCATCCTACGCGTGCCGATAGCTTCCTACGCATGTCGGTAGCTTCCTACATATGCTGGTAGCAACCAACATATACCGGTAGCTTCCAACACATGTCGATATTTTCCAACGCATGCCGATAGTTTCCAACACATGCTGGCACCTTCCTATGCATACCGGTAGCAACCAACGCATGTCAGTAGTTTCCAACGTATGCCGATAGCTTCCTATGCATGCCAGTAGTAACCAATGCATGTTAGTATAGCAACAACCAATGTATGCCGGTAGCAACCTACTCATGTCAGTAGCTTCCTTTGCATGTTGATAGCTTCCTACGTATGTAGCAACCAATGCATGCCGGTAGCTTCCAACGAATGCCGGTAGTTTTCAACACAAATTGTTTATGTTTTTGTTTAGATAGATGGAAAATAACTTGAGGCATGGTGTTACAGGTGAAGGAGGAGTCGATATCCCAACAATATTTTTAAGTATAAATTAGCCTCAAATTGTATCTTATCTTTTAATAAAAGAAGGTTATCTTAAATAAAAACTGTCTAAAATGTTCATTTGTTTGTATGTCTATAGCTTGAAGTAGTGGATCGGCCCCCTACGTAAGAGGAAAATGATTTTGCATTACAACGGGGTTTGCAAGCTCTATTTGATAAGGTACAAGATGAAGGATGGATTGTTATTATTGGAGGAGATACTTGGCAAGCATGGCAAAGTAAGTACATTTCTAAACCCTAAACCTCTTTGTTTTTATAGAACTGATTCTCACTTGTGTTAGTTTTATTGTGTTTTAGGATCATGTAACTAGAAACGATGGTGCAAATGTCCATGCCGATAGAAATGGAAATGTGAGAAGAGAAGGGGGGCTAGAGCCGCAAGGAATAATACCAATCGCACAGCATGAGATCTAGATAGAGCCTAGCTCCATAGGTTTTTATTATGCTTTATCTTGTATATGAGTTTTTTGGAAAAATGCACTTATGTAATTTTGCTAAGTATTGTAATTGAATTTTAACATTCTTAAAACCATGGTTTGTAAATGTCTTTTCTTTTTGGTATTTGTAAGTTTTACATTACATTTGTCCATGATGATGTGAAGTTATGTTAGTTTTATTGTTTCTACATTAGAAAAAAAAGAGCTGGCGCAAATTGGGGAGTCCTGTGACTCCCGAGTCTGCCCCAGCTTTTTATTATTATGCAATATGTTCGCTGCTGTTTTGCTGAGCAGCGAACCCGTTGCAACAAAAATAGCAGGGTGTTTAGCAACGATATGTGCCCGACATCTTTGCACCCTTCTAGTTGTAAAAGCGTAGCTATTTTCAGTGCTAAACCCTCATTCTATTGCAGTGAAAATTATGGCCTGAGAAGCGCAGCCTTCTCAGGCCATAAATTTTTTTGTATAAACCGTGACTCATGACCCTATGAAGACTTGCTTGAATGCAAGAAATCTTTTGCTACCACTAGAGCTAGTGGTAGCACCTCAAGGAAGGAAGGGATGGCTTACCACGAGCTCTGCAACATCCATGGTGGAGTGGGAGGCTTGTAGTGTAGAGACAAGTGGTGTGGTGACTATAGTATGAAGCCTACAAGAAGGCAAAGGAGCACCCTGGCACAAGGGCCACGTAAAAATGGTAGGCGTAGTGGGCCATTAGGCGTGCCTCCACCACCTTTTATCATCACTGGCCTCACATTCCCCAACACTACCTTGGACGAGAGTCCTTACATTCAATGCTTCATGGATCACACACTTTTCCACACCCTTTTGAGCTTTTAATTCACCTCTAAATTGTTTTGTACCTTTTTTTTCTTTATGGATCTCAAGCTTCTAGTCTAGTATATTACCAACTCATCATCACCTGGATTATTTCAAACTAGATGAAATGCATCAATGCCTACCCCCTCCCATCTGCCCTATCCATCAGCACCCAGTTAGCCGTATGCCCAAATGGTCTTAGCATTAGCCAATTCCATCTCACCCCTCCAAGACATGCAAAATGCACATCACTGGTCAGTGTTCCACCATTTTTTGCAATAAAGGCATGGCATGTAGTGCCTAAGGAGGTGTTTGCACAGTACAAATTGAAATTATAGCTCAGTAAAGAGCATGGAGAGAAGGAGGCAGAGTGAAGGCAAAGCAAAGCCAGTGGCATGGTGCTTGTGTCGAGGCTTTGGCTGTGTGTTGTGGAAAGCAAACTCGTCGTGGTAAGTAAGGAGCATCAAAATTCGGCTTGGGGAGGAGGTAAGCAAGAAAAAGAGCTGATGTGTAGGAGCAGCAAGGTTGGGCAGTATTCCAGGTTTGTTTTTCTTTTTTTAGAAAACTCATCCTAGGTCCACTAGCGAGAGAAATGGGGAAATAAAGGTGGTCTGTGCACTGATCTTGGGGCACTTGTAGATAAAGTGGGGAAAGCTATCAAAACAGTGTCTTTGAAGCTGCTCGTGAAGTAAGTGCTGGGCATGTAGGTGCCCATAATCACATCTTTTTTTTCCACCTGGGGGGTCTGTGGGAATGTTCACCCTCACCACTATGGTGTCATAGTAGTGCTTCATGAGGTTGTAGAAGAACTCATCTTTGACTTGGATTACAAAGTAGTTGAGCCATCCCATAGTGCGCCCCAAGCAACGGTAGGCTGACATCTCTCACGGCAACTTCTGACATAACTAGCACAGCATCGCTTGCATTAGCTCTTATAGTAAAAGGGCAAAACCATCAAGCGTGCATGTAACATGCCTTGTTGCTACAAGCCCATTTACACTACCAACTTTTGGCTGATGAAAAACCTTTCCCCAAAAAAAGAGATGTTGGCTGGTGGCTTTCTATAAGGGAGAAGCTCTCTCTTCCAACTACATCCGCCTGCTGCACCATATTTGCAATAAAAGAGAACAATGTACTGCAAGATCTACAAAAAGCTTCAAGCTGAGCACTAATCAAGGGAAGAGCTACACACACCATATTGCAAATCCTTTACTAATCTAATTTAAACATTTATAGCTGTTTGAGCTATGTGTAGGAGGCTCTCTACAAATAGCTATGTATTTGGCAGTCTTGCTCACCTCCAATCAATTCATTACCCTTATTTCCGCATGCCATTTGACTTCATCGAAAAAATACATTTGATATTTTTCACGCATGTTAAGTTCAAATTTCCTCCCCATGGGTTTTGGGGCAAACTGCAGTTTGCAAATAAAATGAAATCTTGATATATTTTTTGCCATTTTGCATGCTATTGTTTCCATGCTTCCAAGTTTTTTTATCACCAAAATGACAACCGTTAAAATAAAAACAAGCATGCATGTTCGTATAAAGAAAATAAGTAACTCTTTTTATAATCATATTATAAATTTAAAAATCCACTTTTATGCTTTTGTAGAAAAACAATTTTTCTTTTTAACCCATAAGATTTCAATGGAAATAATATAATGTTAGAGAATGCTACTCAACACAAGATAATAATTTTAAAAATATCAAGTTCAAGGAATTATAATTTTTTCTATTTTTCTATATGGGTTCAGAGCCTTGAACTTGATATTTTAAAAATAATACTTTTATCAAGATAATAGTTTTAAAAATATCAAGCTTCCTATATACGGTAGGAATTATAATGAGTGGTGGGAGGTGTTCAATCAATCTCATATCCTCTTGAACTGCTAAAGAATCTCTTGCCAATTATGTGGCCCAAATATTTAATTCTATATTTTTAATGATGTTTATCAAATCTAGAAGATGATTGATTCTTAGCTTTATCCAACATGGGAGATGAAATAAGATTGAGTACCTTGTCATTCCTAGGCAGTGGTGGTGTATGGAACAATCCGCTCAACAATACTTCCAAATAATCATGTATTGATTAGAGGATGTGAGGGAATACCTTTTGTATATGGAACAAACTTCTCATGATCAAATGCAAAAAATTGGTGATGGTATTTATGCACGACCTTCTTGAGATACATAGTCCCCCATGATGTAACACGCGATGGTCCACAAATTGGATAAGCATTGTGACCAGATGTTGTGAGTCCTAAATATGTACAATGCACACGTGCTTTCAACATAGATCCATCTCAGATTTCATAGTTCAAATCATAAGAAGGTGATTGAGCATAGAAAATATACTTGGAGGACCCTCCAAATCCTGGAAAGTCATGCATTGTCCACATTACAATTACATTCACCTCCGTACTACATTGTGTAAGTGGTTAGTACACATCATGCAATTGGATGCCATGCCATAGTGTCTCAAGCTCTTTAATCAAAGGTTCAAGGTACAATTCATTGTTCTAGCATGACATGATCCTTCTTTATTGACTTTCAAGGACGGAGATTGCAGTTCACTACTACCACACACAATCATTGACACATGCATGTATATGTTTGTTATCCATCCCAAGTGCCGTCAATACTCTCCTAGCATGCATCCTTGTGTTTGGCATCTTTTTATCTAAAGGAAGCATATTTTTCATGAGCCTACAAAGGGTTTGAGAGAATTTTAAATATTATTTATAAAGGGTATATCAAAATTGTAAATTACTAACCACAAATGCTAGCGCCTCACCGAAAGAGGCTTGTAACACTAGCATTTCTCCAACCAAACCCTCATGAGGAAGAGAGGGAGCATCAAGAGATTGAGTAATAGAGAGGGAGAGGCTATGACATTGAGACTTGAGAAAAACACAAACACACTCTATGTGATTCCACACACACACATCCTATTCAATCTACACACACACAAACACAATTCACACAGACACACACACGCACCATGTAGTCCCGAAACTGCTATGATCAAGAGAGGGGTGATTGGAAGATTGAGGAAGAGGGTGAGGGGGGAAGAAAGGGAGATGGAGATCGACAAACTTCACACCCTATTCATCAAACCTTCATGAGCATGGCTATGAAGGGAGGGTGTGTGAGTGAGAGAGAGGGGGAGAATCATCTTGTGCATGTGCAAGTAGGTGAATAGTAGAAAAAGGTTACATATATGAAGAATGTGATGAGAAGAAGAGGGGAAGTTTGTTGTTGTTAATGCACCATAGTACGAGAAGACACATCAAAAACTGAGATTCCCACCACGTGGATATTCTTTCCAGATCTTGATTGTACCAGTGAAATGTTATCTCGCATTATGCAATGAATTTTTTGGGCATGTGGGTCCTCAATTGATTCCTGTGAGGACCACTTGTCAATGCTTGATTGCATATACTTTGGGCCATACCTCTCTTTAGTTTTTAATTTTTATAATGTGTTGAGAGTTTAATTTGATTACTTCCTTCTAGGTCAATAGCATTCTCAAGTAATAAGGAGGGATTTGTGGTGGGTTCTCTAGAGTGCCAAGAGAAGAATATTTGGTACCCATGTGCCTTTTGCAAGGGGTGATTTAGATAGGAGCACCCTTGGTGACATATTGTATGACATAATGTACGAAGTGATCAATTTTATGACATAAATGTGCTTTGGTGTGTGTATGTAATAGATTTAATTTCAGCATGTACTTGCAATGATGAAAAGAAGCAGGATGACTTTGGGGCTTACAAGGTGCACCCATCAAAGAATGCTTAGGATGAGGATGAAGGGTAGAAGAGGAGGAGGATAATGTATAATATGCCACATCCTTCCGTGGCACCGCACGCATGAGTGGCACACATGGAGGAGGAGAATCCTATATTGACCATCAATGAGGACCCATATTCTCCCTTTCCTCATGAGGATGGAGAAGAAAGTCAACTTTTTTTGAAGGGATCTTGAGGGGGGCTTGAATTTTCTCCACGTACAAAAGAGAAGGATGCGTTGAGGGAAGAGGAAACCAACCCATTGTATGATGGTTGCTCCTACTCAAAGCTTCAATCCATCTTGAGGCCACGTGTGATGAGAACACAACATTAGGATGAGCATTGGAAGGGGGATGAGAATCCACCCTCCTGAGGGATGGCTCGTCACTCAATCTTCTTTAATCTACCATATTGGTGTGGGTTTAAGATAGACCATCTACTAGTTCCCATGCATACTTTTATGAATGTATTAAAAACAATTGATATTATTTGAACTTCTCAAATCTTGAGACCAAAGGGGCAAGAGATGACTATCAAGATACTTTTTTAATCTCTTTCTATCTTATGAGTGTTTTGTTGTTGATAATTTGTATTGCAAATATTAGTATAATATTGATATGTTAGAAACCTTTCATTTTTTAGACTTTTGCCTTTGAGATTGTACAGGATATATAGAATATACAAACTATAGTAGACTTGGAGAATATATGCATGTAGCAGTCTTATATTAACTGATAAACATTCTTAAAAAAGAAAAAAACCTTTCATAGACAATTATATGTATCATTGTGTACTTCCTTTTGTTGCAGTATATATGTAGGTTACTAGGGTTAGGTATATGTTGGCAAAGATACATAGAGATAATTGTAAATTATGAAAAAGATGAGCCGTTTTTTAGAAACCAGGGTAGTTGCCTAGAGATTTTGTGAGAGGAATGATGTTTTTTGCTCAAGGGACACATTGTATTGCAACTTTTAGATTTTGCACTCCATTTTGGCGATATATATGAAATTTCTATTTTCTCAAATTTAATACTTCTCTCTTCTATTTTATTCTCATGCTCTTATTTTCCATCTCTCAACATATTTCAAATATGTTTGTCTTTATCTCACTCTCTCTGTCAAATTTTAAAAGTGAGTGAATAGTATGTGTGTGTTGAGGGTTTTTGAAAGTGTGTGTGTGTGTGTGTGTGTGAGAGAGAGAGAGAGAGAGAGAGAGAGTGGTGTGTGTGTGTGTGTGTTAATTTTATTAATGAAACTTTTATTAATTTTAAAAGTGAGTGAATAGTATGTGTGTTGTTTGAGGGTTTTTGAAAGTGTGTGTGTGTGTGTGTGTGTGTGTGTGTGTGTGTGAGAGAGAGAGAGAGAGAGAGAGAGAGAGAGAGAGAGAGAGAGAGAGTGTATTTTGTGGGTGTGTGTGTGGGTTTTTGAAAGTGTGTGTGTGTGTGTGTGAAAGAGAGAGAGAGAGAGAGAGAGAGAGAGAGAGAGAGAGTATCTTCTAGGTGGGTGTGTGGGTTTTTGAAATAGTGTGTGTGTGTGTGTGTGAGAGAGAGAGTATTTTGTGGGTTGGTGTGTGGGTTTTTAAATATCTACCTATTCTTAACTCGGCTAATGCACGCCCTCCATGTGGAAAATTCTTTTGGGAGTGTGCTACCTTTGCACTCCATGCAACCGCCTCTTCCTTCAAACCACTTTCACCCATAGGTTGCAGTTCCACGACGCCTCCTCTTTGTCACCCACAGGTTGTTGCAGGGCCACCTCCTCCTGCAAGCTGGCAGGTCCAGACTCCACCCCTCCACCTCTCTAACCTAGAGGTTGCAAGGCGGGCAATGCATGTAGCCACCATACGTTCAATGTGGTGCCTTAGGAGTTTTCAAAATTCCTCTCGAGAAAGTCTTGGAGTGTTATGTGCTGTGTGCGGCTGGTGAGCCATTGTAACATACCTCCAAGATTAACCAAGTTATATGATTAAAGATAATCCTAAGTTTTGGATATTACAGATTTCAATAATGAATTCTAGTAAATTTTTAGCAGTTTTTCAGAAGAGGTAAATATTCTAAGTATTAAAATTAAATAAAAATTCAAGATTGGGTTTTCAATTAGTTAGTATGCTTAAAAGAAGCCTTGAAGTGTGTAGATGGACATGCAAATCAAAATTTGATAAAAAGGTAAAACGTGATCTATTTTTGGAGTCGACTTTCACATACAACTGCTTTTGGCAATTCCGCCTGCCTCAAAGTTGTAGACCGCACATGTTCTAGTAGTTTTAAGTACCCACATGACTAGTTTTTAATAACTGTGAACAAAGTTATATTTGTTTCAGGTTGCAGACTTGACTGCAGATCTGAGAGAATTGCCAAATTTACAAACAACTCTTCCACAAGTTCTGGAGAGTAGACATCGACTCTCAATTAATCAAGACATCAGAAAATATATTGGGGAAGTACACAAGAACTCTTTCTATTATTATTTTTTAGATTAAATAAATAAATTGATGAGTGTGTATATGGGAGAATCTGAGTCAATGTACGGCCTGCTTAACCATGGCAATCAACGACGGGGAAACACTGCGAGAAGAGGAGAGGGGGGGGTTTCTTGCAAAGAACTATTGTTGATTGCCTTAGTGTGATTCATATAATAAACACTTTTGGAGTTAAAGAATTAGAAGATAGAATATTTGACTACTTTGTGACTAGATTTTAGGTCTAACCTTCATTAGGGACTGTTTTACGAAGCATTCAGCTTTTCGTGTGCTTGAAATCAGATTTTGAAATAAAAACAAAAGTTTTAGATGACAGAAAACTCTACAAGAGTGTATGAGACACTAGAAAGTCAAATCTCTTTCGAGTTTGAGTTATTCGAGTGCAAAGTGGGGCACTTGGTTGTTTTTGACAATTTCATGCTGAAAACACAACTTTGGCGTTTGGAATGCTCTCAAAGAGACCTTAGAACTATTTTTTAGAGAACCAGTACTAAGATATGTTTATAGAGCATGAGCATTCCTAAAACTTTGTAGTTTTAACTTTTCTCTAATTCTAAATAGATTGGAAGATATTACTCTCCCAAAGAGACCAGTTATTAAGCTTTGCCTTAGAAATTGCTATCAAGATTGGCTATCTTATCTATATAGACTGGATGGACTAACGTATAAGCATAGTTAAGACTTAGGTATAGAGACTAGA